>NC_057802.1:486451304-486819814 GCF_018294505.1 Triticum aestivum | reverse complement strand
GGCGGGGTGGTGGGGCGATGGGGCGATGGGACGGGGCGGCGTGGTGGCGGGGCAAGGTGGCGGGGCGGACTGGCGGTCGAGGGCAGCGGCACGGGTGGTGAAGGAGGAGATCGAGAGAGAGAGAGAGAGAGGGGTGGGGGCGCGTGTGCGGCCCCTTTTCTACTAGTGGGTCACAGCTCTTTGTCGTCTGCTAGCAGACGGCAAAGAGCGTACCTAGTGGGGTGGGGCCAGGGGTAAACAACCAGTTTCTTTGCCGTTCGCTGGCGGACGGCAAAGAAGTTTTGCCGTCCGCCAGCAGACGGCAAAGAAAACGGCCGTTAGGTCGTCCTCGTAAACCTGCCACCCACCCTCTTTGCTGTCCGCTAGCGGACGGCAAAGAAATGCTGATGGCAAAGCCTTCCATTGCCGTGCGCTGCCTCTTTGCCGTCCGTTTTCGGGTGGCTGATGGCAAAGCCTTTCTTTGCCGTCAGCTAGCGGACGGCAAAGAGACGACAGACGGCAAATAAGCTAATTCTAGTAGTGATCTCTCATCTTCTCCGCAATAGACTGTATCTCAGTGACCTTGATATCAAGATCGTACATCTTGTCCTCCACTATCCGCTCTAAGCTCTCCTGGTTCCTGGCTAAGTTGGCCAGACTTCGCTCAATCGTCAGTGTTGCTTCCAGCAGATATGTCAACTGGTCTTGCTTGGATTTGAGATTTGCTATTGAGGCATTGTGTGCATTGGCTTCCTTATCTACTCTAGCTGCTGATGCTGCCTCAGCCTTCTCTTGAGCCTCGACTGAGGTAGGGCGGGAAGCATCCATCACCACTACATTATCCTCGAATTCTGGCTGAAGAGGAAGGTGCTCTCTGTCAAGTAGATATGTATCTGTACCAACCTTAGAGTTGATAAGCATCTGGATGTGTGGTGCATATCCACATGACCTCTTCTGGTCAGCAGCTGTCCTTTTGATTGTCTCAACAATCAGGCTCATGACTTTGAACTTCTGTGGAATATCAAACAAGTGGAGTAGGTTGATGGAGTAGCCACGAATCATTCTCACATCTCCAGATTTGGGCAACGGAGTGCACCTCAAAATGTAGTTTGTGGTGGCCAAACTGGCTAGCAAATAATATATTGATCCGAACTTATGAGTTCCCAAATCCTTGTCAGGAATGGTCTTATACATATGCTCCATAGTGTTGTGATCCATCCTAGGTTTCCCATAGACATCAACATCATTTTCATCTTCCTCTGTGCATTGATGAGAGCAACCCACTCAGAGATAGTTGATTGGTATCTAGTACCCTCCGTCATCCACACAATTCTCCCATCTAGATAAAAATGTGTTGTGGAGTAGAATTGCATTACCATCTCATCATTCCATTTTGTAACCTTTTGTCCAACAAAAGCATCAACTCCGGTAAGCCCGAAGCTCTCATGAACATGGGGGAAGTAGTCTTCATTTGCATCAATATACTTCGAGTCCACTCACTTCATGTTGCTTATGATGGGCTTCTTGTCAAGTAGCACTATCTCATAAAAATCTTGCTGTTCACGGGTATGGAAACGATAATCACAATCTATTCTTCTCCTCACTGAATATGGATCCACTTTCCTCCATTCTCTCAGACCTCTGTCCTTCCTGAGCTTCATGTTTTCTGCAACTGGATGTCCATCATCATGATCTGCAATCTTGGGCTTCAATTTTCTGAGCACTAGTGGCTCCTCATCCTCTTGAGTTTCTGGCACTGGGGCCTTGTTCTTTTCAGCGGCTGGGATGTTCCTAGTTGATCTCTTAGGTGCGGGAACTGGAGCTTTGGTCTTAGACTTGGAGGGGTTGGCAGACTTCATAGGATCTAACATCAATTTCTGAGTCTTGGCAGGAGGTGCAACTGGTTCTTCTTCCTCTTCTTCTTCATCTTCATCTCTTCTCATGGAAGGCTTCCCAAGAACTGTGGCAGTGGTCTTTCTAGCTCTCTTCTTCTTCTTACCAACATCAGCCTCATCATCATCATCTGATTGTTCAAGAGTGAATATCATAGTTTCTTGAGTAGATTTTGTGGCTTTTGACATAGGAACTCTCTTGGCAAGGGCTTTCTTCTTGAGACCTGGCTTGGTAGCAGTTGAAGAGCCATACTATTTTCTGAGAACTACTTTCTTCTTGGAGGTTACTTCCTCATCTGCAACAAAATCATCATTCTCACTGTCTAAGGTTTTCTTCTTCCTTGTTTTAGTGGCAGTCTTTGGTAGATTACTTGGTGTGCTCTTGGTGCCCTCATCATAACTACCACTAGGGCTTGTGCCCTCACTCAGACTTGCTTCTTGTTTTGACCTGTTCTGGCTGTCACTTGCCTCTGACATCTTGCAAATCTGACCCTGTGAATAGATGGGTGTGGATAGTGAAGGAAACATGCCCTAGAGGCAATAATAAAGTTGTTATTTATATTTCCTTATATCATGATAAATGTTTATTATTCATGCTAGAATTGTATTAACCGGAAACCTAGTACATGTGTGAATACATAGACAAACAGAGTGTCACTAGTATGCCTCTACTTGACTAGCTCGTTAATCAAAGATGGTTAAGTTTCCTAGCCATGGACAAGAGTTGTCATTTGATGAACGGGATCACATAATTAGAGAATGATGTGATTGACTTGACCCATCCGTTAGCTTAGCACGATGATCGTTTAGTTTGTTGATATTGCTTTCTTCATAACTTATACATGTTCCTATGACTATGAGATTGTGCAACTCCCGAATACCGGAGGAACACTTAGTGTGCTATCAAACGTCACAACGTAACTGGGTGATTATAAAGATGCTCTACAGGTGTCTCCAATGGTGTTTGTTGAGTTGGCATAGATCGAGATTAGGATTTGTCACTCCGATTGTCGGAGAGGTATCTTTGGGCCCTCTCGGTAACGCACATCACTATAAGCCTTGCAAGCAATGTGACTAATGAGTTAGTTGCGGGATGATGCATTACGGAACGAGTAAAGAGACTTGCCAGTAACGAGATTGAACTAGGTATTGAGATACCGACGACCGAATCTCGGGCAAGTAACATACCGATGACAAAGGGAACAATGTATGTTGTTATGCGGTTTGACCGATAAAGATCTTCGTAGAATATGTAGGAACCAATATGAGCATCCAGGTTCCGCTATTGGTTATTGACCGGAGATGAGTCTCGGTCATGTCTACATAGTTCTCGAACCCGTAGGGTCCGCACGCTTAACGTTCGGTGATGATCGGTATTATGAGTTTATGTGTTTTGATGTACCGAAGGTAGTTCGGAGTCCCGGATATGATCACTGACATGACGAGGAGTCTCGAAATGGTCGAGACATAAAGATCGATATATTGGAAGGCTATGTTTGGACATCAGAATAGTTCCGGGTGAGTTCGGGCATTTACCGGAGTACCGGGGGGTTACCGGAACCCCCCGGGGAGTGTATGGGCCTTATTGGGCCTTAGTGGAAAAGAGGAGGAGGCGGCCAAGGTGGGGGCGCCCCCCCCCCCAAGCCCAATCCGAATTGGGGTGGGGGGTCGGCCCCCCTTTCCTTCTCCCTCTCTCCTCCTTCCTTCCTCTCCTAATCCAACTAGGGAAGGGGGAATCCTACTCAGACTCCCCCCTTGGGCGCGCCATGAGAGGGTCGGCCCTCCCCCTCCTCCACTCCTTTATATACGGGGGAGGGGGCACCCCTTAGACACACAAGTTGATTGTTTAGCCGTGTGCGGTGCCCCCCTCCACAGATTTCCACCTCGGTCATATCGTTGCAGTGCTTAGGCGAAGCCCTGCGCCGATAGCTTCATCATCACCGTCATCACGCCGTCGTGTTGACGAAACTCTCCCTCGACCTCAGCTGGTCTAGAGTTCGTGGGACATCACCGAGCTGAACGTGTGCAGATCGCGGAGGTGACGTAACTTCGGTACTAGGATCGGCGGATCGTGAAGACGTACGACTATATCAACCGCATTGTCATAACGCGTCCGCTTTCGGTCTACGAGGGTACGTAGACAACACTCTCCCCTCTCGTTGCTATGCATCACCTAGATGGATCTTGTGTGTGCGTAGGATTTTTTTTGAAATTACTGCGTTCCGCAACAGATAGAGTAGATGAGTATCACAAAAAGCAGATCTTTTTTCAAAAATTTGAATCCAAACTTTAGTTTTAGTTTTCTGCAGAAAGCATTTCGGAGCTACCGATATGATCATCTTGGTGACACCAAAGCACAAACAGAGCCTAAACACACAAGATCGGTCAGACCGAGTTGCGGTTCGGTGGCTTAGGGTTTCACTGAGATTTTACTATTGGTCTCACCGATTAGTACGTTTCGGTGGCACCGAGTTGTACTAAGTGCAATGGCCAGAGCCAATTGGTGGGACCGAAAGTTTCATTTTGGTCGGTCCGAGATGGGTTCGGCAGAAACCTAACCCTAAATTTTTTCTTTGAATCTATTCTAAAGGAACATTTCTGTGGATAGAAGGATTTCAAATGTGGCAAGATACATGGCATTATCCATGTGCATTGAATCAGAAGTAGATAGCACGAGGAGATCGAATCATACCCTAACTTGGTGACGATTCTCTACGGTGGCAATGGCGGTGTTGATTCCCATTGACGGCGATGGAGACCTGCGGCGGAGATGCACAAGCGAAGACGGCGACGATCCGGAGACCAAGGGGCGGCAGCAATGGGGCACGGGCGTGAAGGGTTTGAAGAAATTTTCAACCGAACAGGTCCGCTGAGTATATATACCCATGTGCTGTCGGTGGCACCGAATCGGTAGCACCGAGATGAAAACCTAGATCAGTCTAGTGCTTTCGGTGTGACCGAGTTTGAGTGAGTTGGTCTGACTAAAATGCAATAGAAGGTTTTGGAAACCAGCCCTTGATGGATCGATGGCTCCAAGTGCTCCTCACCCGGAGGGTCTGAAAAAAGACTTATTCAATTTTTTGTGATATAGCATGAATAGAGTTTGAGACAAGAAAATCATAGATATCCAGAGAAGGTTCTTAGGCATTCGTGTCCATCCATTTGTCAAAGAAAAACCAAGAAAATCAAAACAACAAATGGATTTCCTCGAATGGATAAATTATGCAACCAACATGCCCGCACAATAAGATAGCAAATGAAACATGTATCAAAGCATGCACAAACAGTTCTAGCATCTATCAATTGGCGATGACTAGGTCATCTATATATGAGTATATTGACTTAGGAGTCAAATGAGAACATTTGATCATAGGTCATACTCATCGTTTAAGCACAAGTGGGGTTACCACTTTTACATAAAGCATTAATATGTTCACACCATTAGAGTTGCTTTAGCTCAATTTTTAGAGCAAAGCTCCCCCTAGATGTGATATCCCCCCTAAGAGGGATGAACAAACCTTGGGTTTTGTCGATGATGACTTCATGTAGATAGTGAAGATGTGGATGCTCAATGTTGATGTAGATCATTTGGAGCAATCCATTGGAGTGTTGCACTCTCAATACCTACATGGGTTAGTCCCACAATGAACATACAAGGATATCCATAGACATAGAGTGAATTGCACATATGATGATTTCCATGAAAGCATTAGATTACCTTGTCCCTTGTCTTACCAACAAGAGGGTTTGTGACTCCATGAACTAGTGCAAGATATGAAAGTTGATTGCACAAGTCCTCGCCAAAATGAATATGAGTGAAGTATGTTGGCGGAGTCACCCTCAAGAACACTCTAGTTCTTCTTCTTTGGGATCCACATCAACTTAATGGGAATCCTTGGATTTGTAGTTGAACTTGATGAAGTAGAGCTTGACGTAGTCTTGGGAACCCAGTTGACCATGTCCTTGGGAGCTTCTTCAAATGAGTAAATCTCTTCTTGAAGCTTGTCCTTGCCTTTTGTCTTGTGGTCTTGTGGTGGAAAATCATCTTGAGCTTGTGTTCCTTTGAAATAAGTGGGGTCATACTTCTGTTGTTGAGGAACAAACTTCGTCTCGGGGTATTGATCTTCATCCCAATCAACTCCATTGGCATTGAACTTTCGTTCAAAACCAACACCTTGATTCTTCCGATGCCTTCCTTGATTGCGTACAGTTTCCTCAAATTGCTTACTCCCGGCAACGCTCTTGTAAACACCTTTCTCTATAATTCCCTTCAATAAGCTATTTTCTTACTCAAGTGTAACTTGGATAAGAGAATCATTAGTGGAATCAAGAGAACTACTAGAAGCAACAACATTTGATTTAGCATGGTTATTGTTACTACTAGAGGAAGAATCTTTCTTGCTCTTGTTGCTATATTTTACTTGTGGCATATAAGTAGACAATAGGAGACATTTGGCAATGTAAGAAGAACACTTCTTTCGAAGATCATCATTGATAGCTTTTAGGAACTCATGCTCTTGCTCTGAATTTAGCTTCTCTAAGCGTAGCTTCTCATGAGTCCTTAGGAGCTCTCTATGATCCTCTTGAGTTGTTTCATGAGCTAAATTAAGAGTGTTTAGTTCTTTAGTTAGACGCTCAATCTCCTTCTTATCATTGTCATTCGTTTCATCTTGATTAGCATGATTACTAGCAAGTTCATCATAGTTTTCATCACTAGTTTTGTCAACAAGTAAATAATCATCACCTAGCAAGTCATCTTCATCACTATTAAAACCAACATACTCGTGGTGTGATACCTTGGGGCCTTTAGCCATGAAGCATCTTCCAATTCCTTCATTTGGTGAGTCAAATATGTCGTAGGAGTTGGATGACACAAGTGCGAGACCGACAACACCTTCATCTTGAGTATAGTCGGAGTCGGAGTGATAGCTTCTCTCGGAGTAGTTGTCGGAGTCGGAACCGGATACCCATTCACCAACATGAGCTTGATGTCTTCGTCTTGTGTAGCTCTTTGATGACTCTTTCCGAATCCTTGCTTCTTCGATAGGGTCTTCGTTCATAACGATCATATCTACTCCTTCTCTCTCTTGGAGGTGATTCATCCCTTCTACTTCTCCTTTTTGGTGAGTCTTCTCTTTTCTTGTAGGGAGCCGTACACTCATTAGAGTAGTGTACGGGTCTTCCACAATTGTAGCAATTACGATTACGACTAGAAGATCTTTTGTCATTGTAGGACCTTGATTTTGAGCTTCTATCTTTGCTTCTATTCTTGTAGAATTTGTTGAAGTTCTTCACTATGAAGCTCAATTCTTCATTGGAGACTAGCTTGTCACTTGATGTTGTAGGAGCATCAGTTGAAGCTTTGTAAGCACCACTTGACTTGTTGTGGAGATCATCCTTATCCTTGAGCGACATCTCATGAGCAACAATTCTACCAATGACTTCTGTTGGCTTGAGATCTTTGTAATTGGGCATATTTTGGATCAATGTGCACACGGTATCATATTTTCCATCCAAGGCTCTAAGGATCTTCTTGATGATGAATTTGTTGGTCATCTCTTGACTTCCTAAGCCGGCAATCTCATTTGTGATGAGAGCAAGCGTAGAGTACATTTCGGTGACTCCTTCACCATCCTTCATCTTGAACTTGTCAAGTTGAGTTTGAAGCACATCCAACTTGGATTCCCTGACGGACTCGGTACCTTCATGCATATCAACCAAAGTATCCCAAATTTCCTTTGCATTCTCAAGGCGGCTGGTTTTCTTGAATTCTCCGGGGCACAATCCATTGAAGAGAATATCACAAGCTTGAGCATTGTATTGCAACATCTTCAATTCGTCCGCAGTGGCTTCACGATCCGGTTCTTTTCCATCTTCAAAGTATTCACCTTGCAAGCCAATACGAACAACACCCCAAACAGCGGGGTTATGACCAAGAATATGCATTTTCATCTTATGCTTCCAACTAGCAAAATTTGTGCCATCAAAGTAAGGACCTCTATGGTGGTAATTTTCCTCGCTAGACCAAAGCTCTGATACCACTTGTAGGATCGAAAGTATGTCTAGAGGGGGTGATTAGATTACTTGACCAAATAAAAATCTATCATTTTCCCAATTTTAGTTGTGGGCAGATTTTAGCTATTAGCACAAGTCAAGCAATCAACCTACACATGCAATTCTAAGAGTATAGCAGCGGAAAGTAAAACATTGCATATGAAGGTAAATGGAAGGGTTTGGAAAAGGCAAACGCAATGGAGACATTGAGATTTTTGGCGTGGTTCCGATAGGTGGTGCTATCGTACGTCCACGTTGATGGAGATTTCAACCCGCGAAGGGTAACGGATGCGCGAGTCCATGGAAGGATCCACCCACGAGGGGTCCACGAAGAAGCAACCTTGTCTATCCCACCATGGCCATCGCCCACGAAGGACTTGCCTCACTCGGGCAGATCTTCACGAAGTAGGCGATCTCCTTGCCCTTACAAAATCTTGGTTCAACTCCACAACATGTGGGAGGCTCCCAAGCGACACCTAACCAATCTAGGAGACACCACTCTCGAAAAGGTAATAGACGGTGTGTTGATGATGAACTCCTTGCTCTTGTGCTTCAAATGATAGTCTCCCCAACACTCAACTCTCTCTTTCAGATTTGGCAATGGTGGAAGAGTGATTTGAGTGGAAAGCAACTTTGGAAGGCTAGAAATCAAGGTTCAAATGGTAGGAATGGAATCTCTTGATCTCAACACATGAGTAGGTGGTTCTCTCTCAGAAAAAATGAATGATGGAAATGTAGGCACGTTCTGATGGCTCTCCCACAAATGGAGAAGGGGTGGAGGGGTATATATAGCCTCCACACAAAATCCAACCGTTACACACATTTGACTCATCTCGATGAGACCAAATGGTTAAACTCGGTGGCACCGATCAGTTCAAAAATGTGAACGTTAGGAATCTCGGAGGGACCGACTGGAACAACTCGGTGGGACCGATGTGCTAGGGCTTAGGGAAAACAACATCTCGGTGGCTGAGGGAGTCCTGGATAAGGGGGTCCTCGGACTGCCGGACTATATGCTTTGGCCGGACTGTTGGACTATGAAGATACAAGATTGAAGACTTTGTCCCATGTCCGGATGGGACTCTCCTTTGCGTGGAAGGCAAGCTTGGCAATTCGGATATGTAGATCTCCTCCCTTGTAACCGACTCTGTGTAACCCTAGCCCCTTTCGGTGTCTATATAAACCAGAGGGTTTAGTCCGTAGGACAACAACAATCATAATCATAGGCTAGCTTCTAGGGTTTAGCCTCTACGATCTCGTGGTAGATCAACTCTTGTAATACTCATATCATCAAGATCAATCAAGCAGGAAGTAGGGTATTACTTCCATCGAGAGGGCCCGAACCTGGGTAAACATTGTGTCCCCCGCCTCCTATTACCATCCGCCTTAGACGTACAGTTCGGGACCCCCTACCCGAGATCCGCCGGTTTTGACACCGACATTGGTGCTTTCATTGAGAGTTCCACTGTGCCGTCACCATAAGGCTTGATGGCTCCTTCGATCATCGGCAACGATGCGATCCAGGGTGAGGTTTTTCTCCCCGGACAGATCTTCATATTCGGCGGCTTCGCACTGCGGACCAACTCGCTTGGCCATCTGGAGCAGATCGAGAGCTACGCCCTTGGCCGTCAGATCAGGTTTGGAAGCTCAAACTATACTGCCGACATCCGCGGAGACTTGGTCTTCGACGGATTCGGGCCCATGTCAGGTGCGCCGCACAGTCACGACTAGCATGACTTGGCTCTGCTGTCGGACGGTGTTCGGGAGATCACACCTGTGCCTACTCTGGCACTCGATCCGGAGCAGATCGTGCCGTCCGAGGATGGGTGGATGGACCCTGCCATGGAGGTCGCACACTCAGCGGCCTTAGAGCCGAATACTGACTTCACCTCTTATGAGACCTGTGTTGTCGAACCCTCGGATTCGTCCACGGTCACGGGCTCCGAACCGCTTGCGTCCATGCCTATCAAATCTGATTGGGCACCGATCATGGAGTTTACCTCCGCGGATATTTTCCAGCACTCGCCCTTGGACGACGCGCTAGATTCATTAAGGTCTCTCTCCTTGTCAGGAGACCCTCGGCCGAACTATATCCGGCTCGAGTGGGAGGCGGACGACGAAGAAATTCGGTCCCCACCCACCACCCACTTAATAGCCACTGTCGACGATTTAACCGACATGCTTGATTTCGACTCCGAAGACATCGACGGTATGGACGACGATGCAGGAGAGGAACAGGAACCACCGCCCACAGGGCGCTAGACAGCCACTTCATCACACGATATATACATGGTGGATACACCCAAAGAAAACGATGACGAGGAACGGAAGGATGCAGCGAAGGATAATCCCCTCGATAAGCAACCAAAGCGACGACGTAGGCGCCGCTCCAAATCCCGCCTCGGCAAAAACAGCGATAACAGCGCAAGAAAGAATAATACCCCGGTCGACTCCAAAGGAAACGACGACCACATGGACCCAGCAACAGAGCAGGATGAACCAGCGGACGGCGAACATAGTACAGAGCCGTTGTCCGATCACGGCGACGCCGAAGGTAAAGCTAATCAACCTGTCTCCGGAGAGGAGAACAGTCCGGACGACGATGCACACATCATCCCGGAAAGGCACTTGGAGCAAGAGAACCTCCACAAAAGGCTTATTGCCACCGCGAGGAGTCTGAAGAAGCAGAAGCAAAGGCTTAAGGCCGCGCAAAAGACACTCAATAGTAGATGGAACAAAGTGCTCGACACTGAAGAAAGGTACGGTGGCAGCCGCCACACAAAGAGCTATCCAAAGCACAAGCTGCTGCCTGAATTCGATGACGAGGCTTTAGAGCCTATACAGCCGAAAAATAAAACGGCCGATCAGCCGGATCGACCACCCCGTGGCCGCGACAGGGCGGCTAACAATGTCGCACATAAGTCAGCACACGATTTACGTGAGGACTTGCACCAAAAAGCCGGTATGAACAGGTCCATCTACGGATCTAGGAAGCGCGCTCCGGCACAGAATCAAAACCGAACACTACAACCGTCAGAATGCCATGACACATCCAAATACAGGGGTGCCGTGCATCCCCTATGCTTCACCGATGAGGTGCTGGATCACGAATTTCCAGAGGGATTCAAACCCGTGAACATAGAGGCATACGACGGAACGACTGACCCTGGGGTCTGGATTGAGGACTTTATCCTTCATATCCACATGGGTCGCAGAGATGATCTCCACGCCATCAAATACTTGCCCCTCAAGTTGAAAGGGCCAGCTCGGCACTGGCTGAAGAGCCTCCCCGAAAACTCAATTGGAAGTTGGGAAGAGCTTGAGGATGCTTTTAGGGCTAATTTTCAAGGGACCTATGTCCGACCTCCGGATGCAGACGATTTAAGTCATATAATCCAATAGCCCGGAGAGTCAGCCTGAAAGCTTTGGAACATATTCCTCCCTAAGAAGAATCAAATTGTCGACTGCCTGGACGCCGAAGCCTTAGCGGTTTTCAAACACAATGTCCGGGACGAATGGCTCGCCAGACACCTCGGCCAGGAAAAACCGAGGACAATGGCAGCCCTAACAAGCCTTATGACCTGCTTTTGCGCGAGCGAAGATAGTTGGCTGGCCCGTAGCGGCACCAGCGACCCAGGCACGTCCGAAGTCAGGGATGGCAATGGAACACCACGACGTAATAAAAGCAAGCGTTGAAACAATGAAGACAGCCCAGACAACACGGCGGTAAACGCCGGATTCAGGGGCTCTCGACCCGGTCAACGGAAAAAGCCATTCAAAGGCAGCAGAGATGGACCGTCCAGCCTAAACAAGATTCTAGACAGATTATGTCAGATTCATGGCACCTCCGACAAACCTGCAAATCACACCAACAGAGAATGCTGGGTCTTCAAGCAGGCCGGCAAGCTAAACGCCGAACACAAGGGGAGGGAGACACCAAGTGAAGACGAGGATGAGCCTCGCTAGCAAAACACTAGGGGACAGAAAAAATTCCCACCAGAGGTCAAAACAGTGAACATGATTCACGTAACGAAGAGGAGGAGCAAACGCGCACTCCGAGACGTATGCGCCGTGGAGCCCGTCACCCCCAAGTTCAACCCTTGGTCGGCCTGCCCGATCACTCTCGATCGCAGGGATCACCCGACTAGTATCCGGCACAGAGGATCGGCTGCCTTGGTGCTAGACCCAATAATTGACGGATACCATCTCACCCGAGTCCTTATGGACGGCGGCAGTAGTCTTAATCTGGTATATCAGGACACTGTCCGCAAAATGGGGATAGACCCGACAAGAATCAGCCAAAGAAATACTACCTTTAAAGGAGTAATACCAGGCCCGGAGGCCCGCTGCACGGGCTCTCTAGTACTAGAGGTTGTATTCGGTTCTCCCGACAACTTCCGAAGCGAAGAATTAACCTTCGACATCGCTTCATTCCGAAGCGGCTATCACACACTACTCGAAAGAACAGTCTTCGCTCGTTTTAATGCAGTACCGCATTACGCTTATCTTAAGCTTAAGATGCCCGGTCCACGTGGCATTTGAAGTTAATATGCCCTAGAGGCAATAATAAAGTATTATATATTTCCTTATATCATGATAATTGCTTATTATTCATGCTAGAATTGTATTAAGCGGAAACATAATACATGTGTGAATACATAGACAAACAGAGTGTCACTAGTATGCCTCTACTTGACTAGCTCGTTAATCAAAGATGGTTATGTTTCCTAGCCATAGAAATGAGTTGTCATTTGATTAACGGGATCACCTCATTAGGAGAATGACGTGATTGACTTGACCCATTCCGTTAGCTTAGCACCCGATCGTTTAATATGTTGCTATTGCTTTCTTCATGACTTATACATGTTCCTATGACTATGAGATTATGCAACTCCCGTTTACCGGAGGAACACTTTGTGTGCTACCAAACGTCACAACGTAAATGGGTGATTATAAAGGTGCTCTACAGGTGTCTCCAAAGGTACTTATTGGGTTGGCGTATTTCGAGATTAGGATTTGTCACTCCAATTGTCGGAGAGGTATCTCTGGGCCCACTCGGTAATGCACATCACTATAAGCCTTGCAAGCATTGTGACTAATGAGTTAGTTGCCGGATGATGTGTTATGGAACGAGTAAAGAGACTTGCCGGTACGAGATTGAACTAGGTATCGAGATACCGACGATCAAATCTCGGGCAAGTAACATACCGGTGACAAAGGGAACAACGTATGTTGTTATGCGGTCTGACCGATAAAGATCTTCGTAGAATATGTGGGAGCCAATATGGGCATCCAGGTCCCGCTATTGGTTATTGACCGGAGACGTGTCTCGGTCATGTCTACATAGTTCTCGAACCCGTAGGGTCCGCACGCTTAACGTTACGATGACAGTTTTATTGAGTTTTGATGTACCGAAGGAGTTCGGAGTCCCGGATGAGATCGGGGATATGACGAGGAGTCTCGAAATGGTCGAGACGTAAAAATCGATATATTGGACGACTATATTCGGACTTCGGAAAGGTTCCGAGTGATTCGGGTATTTTTCGGAGTACCGGAGAGTTACGGGAATTCGTATTGGGCCTTAATGGGCCATACGGGAAAGGAGAGAAAGGCCTCAAAAGGTGGCCGCACCCCTCCCCATGGTCTGGTCCGAATTGGACTAGGGAAGGGGGGCGCACCCTTCCTTCTTTTTCCTTCCCCCTTCCCTTCTCCTACTCCCACAAGGAAAGGAGGAGTCCTACTCCCGGTGGGAGTAGGACTCCCCCCTATGGCGCGCCTCTCCCCTTGGCCGGCTGCCTCCCCCTTGCTCCTTTATATACGGGGGCAGGGGGCACCCCAGAGACACAACAATTGATCCTTGAGATCTCTTAGCCGTGTGCGGTGCCCCCCTCCACCATATTACACCTCGATAATACCGTTGCGGAGCTTAGGCGAAGCCCTGCATCGGTGGAACATCATCATCGTCACCACGCCATCGTGCTGACGAAACTCTCCCTCAACACTCGGCTGGATCGGAGTTCGAGGGACGTCATCGAGCTGAACGTGTGTAGAACTCGGAGGTGCCGTGCGTTCGGTACTTGATCGGTCGGATCGTGAAGACGTACGACTACATCAACCGCGTTGTGATAACGCTTCCGCTTTCGGTCTACGAGGGTACGTGGACAACACTCTCCCCTCTCGTTGCTATGCATCACCATGATCTTGCGTGTGCGTAGGAATTTTTTTGAAATTACTACGTTCCCCAACAGCATCATCATAGTTAGCGGAAACGCAGAGCATTTCTTACGTGAGGAAGAATGTGTGGCGGCTCTAGCAGCCAAACATTGAACGGCCTCTCTAACCAGAATAAATGATCGGTCGACAAGACCGCGGACACGACTAGATGAGTCCGGCGCACCACTAACTGTAACAGCTCAGATAAACCTGAGATTGGGTCGATGGATATACCCCCATAGGTGGTGCTAGGGGCTTCCCGCATATAAAAAGGACTGCAGTTCGGCTTGACCTTATTTAGATTGAATTTTAATGGTTTATTAAGAATAACCAATTTTTCGCACAAAGACTTTCGCCTGGGTTTTTCTCTTTTACAGATGATAATCGTGCTACACCCTTCCAGGATACGGCACAATGGACACACAGGCGCAGACGTGCAGCAGGGTCCCGCTCAAAGGTTTCTTTTTAGATTAAGACCCTGTGTAAACCTTTCTTACTGTCTTTTATTGCTTCACACCCTCCGGATACTCAACACAACTGAGAGGGATGCTGGTGTTATTTGCATTTCACCACGTCAGACTAATGCATGTACCTGGAAATTCAGGGTTCATTATCAAGGGCGTTACTCAGCCCGGTATATGTTGTAAAGTCCGAATACCTTAGGGAGTGTTCGGCGTCGCGAGTTTGGCCTTATATGCATCAGCTCCGAATCATGTCTTTGGTCAATAGTTGGGTTTGCCCGGCTCCCGTGTTTTGCTACCTTATGTTCCGCTCTATCGGCTAAGGTGGCACCGGGAGAACTGCTGCAATTGTGCCCTGGTTCATCTGGATGAGCACCTCAGTAGAGAAAGCCAAAAACCGACTGTCATGATAAAGCGCGAGACTGGTCAACCACTCGAGGACTCAGCGGAATCTTCACGATTCCTCCGCATTAACGAAGGACCGGCTTTCCGGTCGTGTATGTACGCGCACCGTATTCGGATAAGCGCGGAAGTACCAGAGGCTATATAGTAGCCCCACCATCAAACTCCTATGGCTAAGTGAAAGTGTTAAAGCAATATAGTTCGATTGCCTTGTTCGCCGCGCTATCACCTCCTTAATGGACCAAGACGTTGGATCAAGTGTGAATACGCGCTTTTCCGAACACCCCCGCATTATATGCGTGGGGGCTGAAGCCGACGACTGCAAACTTTCAGGTTATATACATACATAAACGGCCGCACAGGAGGCATCATAATACTTTCAGGCAAAAGTATAAACACAACCTTTATAATCCAAATAGCATCGTTTTTACAATTGGGATACATGTCACTCGAACATCATACTCTTCGAGCACTGAGCCTCTATTAAACGAGCGCCTTCTAGGACTTCTTCAAAATAGTGCTCGGCCGAGACCTGGCCTACGGCCGGACCCCGGGTTGCAATAGCACTGGCCTCCATCTCTGCCCAGTATGTCTTAACACGGGCAAGAGCCATCCGCGCACCCTCTATGCACGCCGACCTCTTTACAGCGTCGATATGCGGCACAGCACCAAGGAATCGTTGCACTAAACCATAATAACTATTCGGCCTTGGTCCTTCCGGCCAAAAATGATCCACAACAGACCTCATGGCAAGCCCGGACAACCTATGGAGCTCAGCCCACTTGGCCATTTGCTCATTTAACAGCAACGGACGCGTTGGAGCACTGAACTGCGACCAGAACAATTTTTCCACTTCGTGATCTTTTTGATCTTTGAAAAACTCAGTCGCATCAGCAACACTCGTTACCAAGTCCAAGTATGCGTCTGCAGCACTCCATAATTGATCCAGAGGGGCATACTTTGGATCTCCGAACTTCGTCCGAAACAAAAACGGCTTCCCAGCCGTGATATCTCCGGCTTGACGAAGCTCCTCCTTCGCCGCTATGATTTTAGAGCGGGTTTCCTTGGCTGCTACCATGGCTTTCTTTAGGTCCGCCGCCTTCGCTTGGCTTTCCTTTTCAAGAAGCTCATACCGGTCCCCCGCCTTCGCTTGGCTTTCCTTTCCATCTTGGCTATTTTATCTTCGCTCTGGCGATGAGCAGCCTGTTCGGCTCTTAACTCTTCGACCGCCTTTAGGGCGGCCGCATCACTTCTCCTGGCTTGTTCCTTGGCTCGGGCAAGCTCCGCCCGAAGGGTCTCCACGGCGGCAGCTCCATCTGCAGTCACAGCATATTATAGATACTAGCATCATGCTCCTCTTAATATTTGTTGACCACCGGAGAATACATAACCTGTGCCTCGTCAAGTCGCTTGTTTACAAGCACGATGTCGGTATCTGCCGCATCAAGTTGCCGCCTCAGTTCGGCAAACTCACCAGTCCGGCCAGCCACCGGACCCTCAGCCGCCTGCACATGAAAGCAGCATGATCATTACCTGGGACTATGATCCTTTGTGTGCCGCCTTTGGACAGCAACCAGAGTCTCAGGGGCTACTATCTGTATAGGGCACACCTAGCGTGTGCGGTACCGTCAAAAAATATATATATTACTTTGCGTACCTCAAAGCCTTTTAGCAGGCTCATAAAAGCTTCATGCAACCCATTTTTGGCGGATGAAATCCTCTCAACCACCGCACCCATCAAAGTACGATGCGCCTTCGAGATAGCCGCTTGCTCCAGAAGACCCATCAGTGCGTCCGGTTGTGCACCGGACGGTCCCGGATCCTTTCTGTTGTTCTCCTTAGGAGCCGAATACTCCGGACTTCGGGTGGCCGAAGGGTTACCTTCTGGCCTTGGCGGATCAGGAGAAATCCTCCGTGACGACACCTCATGGTCGTCCGCATCATGAGGCGGGGAGACAGGGGGGCGTTTCGCTCTCCATCATCTCCGGAAGAAGATCCCCGACGACGAACTCTGTCGAGAAGGGCTACGATCCGAACTGCAAGACATACGTCTCGGTTATTGTCCTCGGAGATGAAGCAGGATATATTTACCAAAAGTACTCTTGTTCACTTACAGCTCGGTGGAGGGTTGATCCCCTTGCGGGCACTGTACGGTAAGGGTGCCCTCCGGGGCAGGGCCCCCTGGCGAAGGTTTCTTCCCCCGTTTGGAAACCCTTGTTTCCAAGTCTTCAGAGGCGGTCCTTTTTCTTCCTTGGGGAGAGGGAATTTTAGATTCTTCTCCCCGATTATCCTCCTTCATGGGGACACTAATTCCCCCGGTTTGGATGAGTAATGCGTGAGGCCCGCTTTCGGCTTCTTTATTCCTCCCTTTATCTTCCTCTGATGGCACCTGATACGGTGCGTGCTCAAGCATCCTGGCTAGTACGGGATCCGGTGAGCCTTCGGGAAGGGGGGCCAAACACCTGATCATCTTCGCCTTTTTTATCCAGTCCTGTTCAAAGAGCGATTTTTTCAGAATGATGTTGTGACAAATAAAAAGACGGCATGTTCGGCCGCAGAATTACTTACGTGGGTATCTGGATGATTGCAGTTCAGACCCGCATCCTCGGTGGTGTCCGGACACTTTATTCATGATCCGAAGAACAATCCATACATCTCTTCGAGCGTCACGCCGAAGAATTGCTGAATAGTTCGCGGTCCTTCCGGGTTGAACTCCCACATACGGAGGGGTCGACGTTGGCATGGCAGGACCCGACGAACTAGCATGACTTGCATTACCTTGACAAGGCTGACATCTCTCTTGAGGAGATCTCGGATGCGACTCTGCAATGTCGGCACGTCATTAACTGGCCCCCAGTCCAGCCCCTTGTTGACCCATGACGCCAGTTGTGGCGGGGAGCCCGAACGGAAGGCGGGGGCAGCTACCCACTTAGTACTTCGGGGAGCTATGCTGTAAAACCACTCCCACTACCATAAGTTGCACATCTCCGGGAAGGAACCCTTTGGCCATGGAGCATCGACGCCTTTGCTAATTATGGCACCTCCGCATTCTGCATGTTGCCCATCGATCATCTTCGGCTTCACATTGAAGGTCTTGAGCCATAAGCCGAAGTGTGGGGTGATGCGGAGGAAGGCCTCACACACGACGATGAACGACGAGATGTGAAGGATGGAATCCGGAGCCAGATCATGAAAATCGAGCCCGTAATAGAACATAAGCCCTCTAACAAAGGGATCAAGACTAAAACCTAGCCCTCGGAGGAAGTGGGAAACAAATACGACACTCTCATTGGGTTCGGGAGTGGGGATGACCTGCCCTTGAGCAGGCAGCCTGTGCGAGATTTCGGCGGTCAGATACCTGGCTTCTCTTAGCTTCTTGATGTCCTCCTTTGTGACAGAGGAGGCCATCCACCGGCCTTGAAGGTTGGATCCGGACATGATTGAAGGTCCGAAGCGCTTAGCCTGAGCCTTGGGTGTTGGAATTCGAGGTGAGGGAAGGGAAGGATCGAGCGCGAGAAGAAAAGGACAGGCCTTATAAAGAGGGTGAATATTAAGCGTCCTCCGCGTGGCCGTTCGGGACTTGCTTAAAATCGAGGAGTCATACCAGCAGGCGCGATTGGGTTACCCACACCCGTATTGATGAGAATCCTGTGATAAGGGGACACGATCTCTGCTTCGACAAGACGTGTCAAGAAAACCGCCTCGCAACACGTGCAGTGGCAGGCTGGGAAAAACTGTTCGTAAGGACCGGACCATGGCAGGATGCCCCGTTATGAAAAGTTGTCGGCAGATTAGATTTGTGGAATATTGTACTCTCTACGGTGGTATGTGGAATTTGTTTTGCAGAGCCGGACACGATCCTTGTGTTCAAAATCTTCTATGGGGTATTCGGAAGAGGAACCCGCCTTGCAATGCCGAAGACGATCTGCGCGCCGGACTCATCATCATTGAAGCCTGGTTCAGGGGCTACCGAGGGAGTCCTGGATAAGGGGGTCCTCGGACTGTCGGACTATATACTTTGGTCGGACTGTTGGACTATGAAGATACAAGATTGAAGACTTCGTCCCGTGTCCGGATGGGACTCTCCTTTGCGTGGAAGGCAAGCTTGGCAATTCGGATATGTAGATCTCCTCCCTTGTAACCGACTTTGTGTAACCCTAGCCCCTTCCGGTGTCTATATAAGCCGGAGGGTTTAGTCCGTAGGACAACAACAATCATAATCATAGGCTAGCTTCTAGGGTTTAGCCTCTACGATCTCGTGGTAGATCAACTCTTGTAATACTCATATCATCAAGATCAATCAAGTAGGAAGTAGGGTATTACCTCCATCGAGAGGGCCCGAACCTGGGTAAACATTGTGTCCCCCGCCTCCTGTTACCATCCGCCTTAGACGCACAGTTTGGGACCCCCTACCCGAGATCCACCGGTTTTGACACCGACAGTGGCGCCGATTGCATCAACTCGGTGAGACTGAAGTGAAGCAATAAGCAACAGAGAGTCCGTCAAGCCAACTCGGTGAGACCGAAATGAATGCAACAAGTCACAGAGCGCTGGCAAGGCCATCTCGGTGAGACCGAGATCCGTATCGGTGAGACCGAACTGTTCAGGTTTCTGGCAGTGGCTATGTCATATGAACTCGGTGGCTGCGGGTAGAAAGAATCGATGGGGCCGAGTTGGAGTTTTGGGTTTGGACAAATTTGGATGGAGAAAGTGGTTGAGGGTTTTGGAGCAATATCACTAAGCATTTAAGCAAGTAGACCATTAAGCAACACATTATCCTCTTTTAATAGTATTGGCTTTCCTATGGACTCAATGTGATCTTGGATCACGAAAATAAAGATGAAGAGTCTTGAGCTTTTTCCAATCGTTGTCCTCAGCATTTTGAGGGGTCCACATCTCTAGTCTATGCCATGCCAATCATTGAACATCCTGAAATATTTATCTTGAAAGGATAATAGTTCAATGAACTATATATTGTTATGAATTACAAAAACCACCCGGGGATTAGTTGCACTTTCACTCGGTCGTCGGTGGTGAGGGGGATCGCCGGATCCACGCGTGCAGATCGTGTAGCTTTTGGTTTTAGGCCCTATTAGCTTAGGTTTTTGGGCCGTTCATCGTCCTGGCTTCGGCGGTGGTGACGACAACGCTGAATAAAGAAGCTTCAGATCCTTCTCCGATGAGATGATCGGCCCTATGGTTGAGGATGGATTTGGAAACTAGTATGTTCAAGCAAGGATCACGTGCCAGCGGCTGTATCCTCGTGGTGGACTTGTGTCCTCGAGCTCTGCCGTTGTAACTACGTTTGCTCCAGCGCCGGTGTGGAGTTTGGAAGGTAATCCGGGAGCGGATGCAGATTGTGGTCTGCATCCGCGGCATCTGAAAGATGGTGGAACGTGTCATGAGTTCGTGATTCGTGGCTGGCAGGTATGGTTTTTCATCCTATGACGTCTTAGTCGTGTGGGGGTGCCATATTTGGAGTTCGATAGTGTGTCCGGCGTGTTGCCCTCGTCATATTTGTTCAACGGCAATGGCTTCGCCTTCGGTGAGCCACCTTGAAGATCCGCAAAGCTTCATATCAGCAACGATGGAGCCGCTTCGAGCTCGGGTGAGGAGGCCGTCATTTTCTCCTTTGATGGCCGTTATGGTGGTGCCGGAAACAAATGATGGGAGTTGGTCAACCTCAGGAGATTTGTTGGTCTTGATTTCTTTTTGGTTGGTGTTACTTTGTGCAAAGGCTAGCGTCGTTTGTATCTTTAGTTCTAGTGTTGTCGCACACACTATCCCCTTTATAGATTAAGATGGTAAAGCCAGACACGAGCAACGCGTAATATGACTCCACTTCTCAAGTGGCCATCAACCATCACAGAATAAAGCACCCCTCTGCCAAAGTTGGCCAAACAGCGACGGACACGAGCCATCGGTTAAATCAGCAATCACCCGTCACCGTCGCATGCCAATCACACGATTCGGTTCTTCTTCCCGGAATATGAATTTCTGACGGCCCATTTCACTCGTTGTTCAGTGTCCATTCAAGTTTCAACTCTGCCGTCAACTTAGTCCAGTTGGCTAGATACCCGGTTGCCTAGTTGGCTAGTTACCCAGTTGCATGCAGTTCATGCATGCGCGGCGGGTCCTGCTTTAGATCAGCCACCCACTGGCCCTGTTTGGATCCATAGGTTAGAGTTAGTTTGGATTAGTTTGGACTCAACTAACCCAAATATATCTAAACAGAAGGGTTAGTTTGGGTTAGATGTATCTAACCCATCCAAAAAATCTAACCCACCCAAGAGGTGCTTATTTGGGTTAGTTCTCCTCGGGACCACTAAAAAAACATCTTTTTTTCTCGCTCTCCCCGCAGCAGATCCCTCCGCACTTCCTCGAAGTTTCTCGTCCTCTCCCTCCCTCACTCTCGCACCGCCCGTGAAGGCACCTCGCCGTATCTGCGCTCCCGTCCGCCGCCGGTAAGCAGCCCCGCCCTATCCTCCCGTTCCAACCCCCTCGTCTCCCCGCGGCCGTCCGCCCACCGGTAAGCAGTCACGACTCCTTGCGCAACCCGTCCCCGCCGGCCTCGGCCAGCGCGGCTCCTTACGCAGGGACGACGGATTCGGCCGGCGGGCTGCACGAGAGGCCAGCGCGGCTCCTTGTCAGGCGCGTCTCCGTCTGCCTCGGCCAGCGCAGCTCTCGGCCAGGGCTCGCTCCGCCAAATCCGGCAGGAAATAGGGTCCAAAGTAGCCAAATGATTGAGAAAGAGCATTTATTGTCAATCTAACCCTGCCATCCAAACATCTCTTTGGTTAGAGTTAGTTTAAGGTTGGTTCAGGATTAGAATCTAACTCTAATTTCTAACTGAGTTAGAGTATCCAAACAGGGCCATTATACTGTACCACTTGGTTGTCGTAACTCGGAAGGCTAGGATTTTGCTTCTAGAATCTTTCAAGGAGTCCAGGTACTCTGTTGCCTTCGCTCGCAGTGAAGGAATCCTACGGAATGTTTCAGAAACTAACGAACCCGGGCATCCGAAACACGAGCGCCGCCCGTGCCACGGCGACAGCTCGTGATTCTCGGCGGCAGTGGATAGAGCACGAAGGGCGTAGCCGGCGAAAAGGCGGGTAAGCGACTTCCGTGCAGGGCCCCAGGCGGGTTAACGGCGGGATCTGACCTAACGTACCGACGGCCGCGGGGGCCTCCACGTACGCCGCCCCAGCACAGCCGAACGCACCGGTGGTGGTGGTGGCATCGTCGTCGATCGTGATCGCGCCACGCGCGGCGCGCGATGAGCGGGAGTGCGGTCGCTGTCCGTCCGTAGCAGCTCCGGTTCTCTGAATCGGAAAGGCCATGGGGACTGCCGTACATCGACGGAAAATGGCATGTGTCTTATGAGTGAACCGTGGTCCATGCGGCGCCCGCCGTTTAGAGCTTATCGGCTGCGTGGTGGTGCCTCGTCAATTAGTTAGTTGTACTACGAGCATCAGATGTCGTCTAATTGTGCCGATGTGGAATGCTCCGTGGGAATTATGCAGAGTTCTTTTTTCATAATAAAGGGGGCAGAGATTCCTCAGCTGAATTATATTATAGTATTAAGCAAATGTCAACCATTTACAGTCGAGGAAACTGCATAAACACGCTGACACACGGGATCTGCCTTTTAGGTGAGATCGTAGGATCAACCCCAAAATTTCATATTTAGACAATTCGAAAATTCAGATTTTATTTTTTACAACACCAGCGGGGTATGCCTACAACTTAAAAAAAAGTCAAATTAAGCTATGAGTAGTGTCAACTTTAGGTGAATAGTATTTGACACTATTCACATCTGATTTTGTCTTTTTCTTTATTCTCTAAGTTAGTTCAAATTAGAAACTGAAACCTTTTGAGGTTGTACATCAAACATGGATGTGTGTCTGTAAATATTTTCATAATTTTTTAACATGTTTTGTACCTTTAAAAAGTTTGATCTCACATAATTGTGTCAATGGTTCATAGTTCGCCTCAAAACTTAAAGGAAATATTATGTGGGGTGGTGGGGATGTGAGTGGACGGCGAAATTGGCAAGAAATTTGACAATGACGAGTTTGTAAATTGGGTTGGAAGCGTTGAACCCTTTGGTCTCGGGCCGCATGTTTATATATTGGCAATGCTTTGGAGTACAAGTAGAGATCAGGGAAGGATCGATCTCAGGGAGAGTTCGGTACAAGAGGTAACGAGAGAGATGAAGAAAAGGAGATAGAGATAGATTACAGTTTGAATGAAATATCTCTATCCTATGTATTCTAACACTCCCCTCAATCTAAACCTCATGAACTTCGGTCAAGGTTGAGATTGTACTTAAACTCATCTAACCTCCTCACAGTGAGAGGCTTTGTGAAGCCATCAGCAAGTTGATCTCCAGTAGGAATAAACTAAATCTCGAGAAGCTTTCTAGCTACTCTTTCTCTGACAAAGTGGAAATCAACTTCAATATGCTTCGTGCGTGCATGGAAGACATGATTAGCTGACAGATAGGTTGCACCAATATTATCACACCATAGTCTGGCAGCTTTTGGAGTCTTAATTCCAAGCTCATAAAGTAGTGTTTGTATCCACATTACTTCAGCTGTGGCATTTGCCAAAGCTTTGTATTCAGCCTCAGTACTAGATCTAGAGACTGTAGCCTGCTTTCTTGCACTCCATGACACAAGATTGGATCCTAGAAATACAGCAAATCCACCAGTAGACCTTCTATCATCAATACATCCTGCCCAGTCTGCATCAGAGTAGGCAGTAACAAGCATAGAAGAAGACTTGGTAATCTGAAGTCCAAGTCCCTCTGAAAACTTAAGATACCTCAAAATTCTCTTAACTGCAGTCCAATGAGTAGTGCTAGGAGCATGTAAATACTGACATACCTTGTTGACAGCATAAGAAATATCAGGTCGTGTAAGTGTTAAATATTGCAAGGCACCCACAACACTCTTGTAATTTGTTGCATCCTCTGATCCAAGTGCCTCTCCACTTTCAACAGAAAGTTTTTCAGAAGTTGAGATAGGTGTACTCACAGGTTTACATTTTCCAAACCTACTCTCCTGAGTATATCAGCTGTGTATTTTTCCTGTGTCAGAAGTATACCATCTCTTATCTGTTTGACCTCTATGCCAAGAAAATAATGAAGATCTCCCAAATCCTTGAGAGCAAACTCCAACTTAAGATCCTTAAACAAACAAGTGGTGGCACTTGAACTTGAACTAGCAACTATAATATCATCAACATAAACTAGCACAAAAATAGTGACATTTCCTTTATTATAAAAGAACAAGGATGTGTCTGCCTTGGATGGTACGAATCCAAGTTGTTGTAGTTGCATGCTCAATCGTGAATACCAAGCTCTTGGGGCCTGTTTTAAACCATATAATGCTTTATCCAACTTACAAACATAATGTGGTGTACTCTGGTTTTCATAACCTGGTGGCTGCCGCATGAATACCTCTTCCTCAAGAACACCATGAAGGAACGCGTTCTGAACATCTAGCTGTCTAAGCTCCAACCTCTGGAAACAACAATAGACAAGACAAGTCGAATAGTAGCTGATTTAACAACTGGGATAAAGGTGTCCTCATAGTCAATGCCAAACCTTTGCTTAAAACCCTTAGCAACTAATCTAGCCATGTACCTGTCTATACTTCCATCAGACTTTTTTTTATCTTGTACACCCATTTACAGTCAATGATATTCATTCCACTTTTTGATGGTACTAGGTGCCACGTTTTGTTTTTCATAAGTGCGTCATACTCACTATCCATGGCTTCTTTCCAATCTTTATGAGCAAGAGCATCAACTAGATTAACTGGTTCACCAGCAGTAGTGAGGAAAGCACGTTTTTTATCATACCTGATGGTACCATCTTTGTATTATTTTTCCTTAGTAATACCTGATTGAGACCTTGTGTGACGCCTGATCATGCCCAGCCGCCGCGGGATCGCGCGCCAGATCTCCTGCGGGCGAAATCGGCCTCGGGATCGATCCGCCAGTCGAGGCGCTCCGCGTGTCGCCCGCTGAGCCCGTGCGGGTGGACGTGCGCGTCGGAGCCCGTGGGCTGGCCCCAGCCGCGGTCGGGCGGCTGGTCGGCGACCCCCTCGGGCCGTGGACTCGTGGCGAGCGGAGAGTCGCCCCCGCCCCCGCCTGGGTTGGTGGGCTCCACGTTGTCGTTGTCGGCCACCGGGTCACGAGCCGCCTCCGCCCGCAGCTGGAAGGAATCCTCCTCGGATCGTGCGCCAATGATTGCGCTGGCACCAGGATTTTCCTGGGATCGCACGCCAGATCGCCTGCTGCTGCTGGAGGGATCCTCCTCGGGGCTAGCGACGGCTGCGTTGGCTGTTTCTGGACACATAAAATCATGAGCTGCACCTGTACAAACATCATTAGAGGTGCAATTTTCTGTGGATTTGTTCACATGGTCAGCTTTAGATAATTCACCCCCGTGAGCAGATATTGTGTCAAAGTCCGGAAGAAGTGCTATTTCAGCACGAAGGAGCGCGCCTTCATTGGGATGAAGTTTGGCAAAAGGAAAGAGGGTTTCATCAAAAACTACATCTCGAGAAATATATATACGTCCAGTTGCAATTTCTAGGCACTTGTATCCCTTGTGTAGGTTACTATAGCCTAGAAAAACACATTGAGTGGAACGGAATTCAAGTTTATGATGATTATATGGACGTAAATTGGGGTAGCAAGCACACCCAAATATTTTGAGAGAGTTGTAGTCAGGTTTTTGATGATAGAGACGTTCCAATGGAGTAGAGTTGCCAATGACTTTACTGGAAAGACGATTAATGAGATATGTTGCTATAAGAAACGCTTCATCCCAATATTTTAGTGGCCGCATGAGCAAGTAGGGAGAGACAACTTCAACAACGTGACGGTGTTTGCACTCGGCAGAACCGTTCTGTTGATGAGCATGTGGGCAAGAAACATGGTGTTGAATGCCTATGCTACGGAAGAAAGAGTTGAGTTTTTCGTACTCCCCTCCCCAGTCACTTTGAACTGTAGGAATTTTCCTGTTAAAGTGCCTTTCAACAAGTTTCTGAAATTCTTGGAAGATAGAGAAGACTTCAGATTTATATTTGCGTAAATAAATCCAAGTGAACTTGCTATAGTCGTCAATAAAACTAACATAGTATTTATTTCATCCAAAGGAATCTCTTGCATGACCCCATACATCACTGAAAATAAGCTCTAAAGGAGCATGAGACACACTATTTGACTTGGGATAAGGAAGTTGGTGGCTCTTGGCACACTGACAAGCTTCACAAACTGACTCACTATTTTGACTGTGTGACAAAGAAAGTTTGTCTTTATTGACTACTTGCTTAACTATGATCGATGATGGGTGTCCTAATCTTTGATGCCACCTTGCCAAGGAGGGTTTGATGGCAGAATAAACTTGACGACGCTTGCGACTAAGTGCTCCGGATGTGATGGGGTAGAGCCCTCCAATGCATCTACCGTGATGAAGAAGTTCCCTCGTTGCCCGGTCCTTAATAAAAAAGTAACGAGGGTGAGTTTCAAGGAAGACATTATTATTCAGTGGCTAGACGAGACATAGATGCAAGGTTTTTGTCAGCTTGTGGAACATGAATGACGTCTTTAAGGACTAGATCACGTTTGAGATTAGGGGAATTAATGAAAGCTTGTCCAATGTGACAAATATCCATACCTCCACCACTTGCCACGGTGTGAATCTGGTCGCCGCTGTGGTATCTCTCTCGGAGCGCAAGTTGCTCTAACTCGCTGGTGACACGATCTGTTGCACCCGAATCCACGTACCAAATGCCATCTCCTCCTCCTTCTTCACGGATGGCAGCAGCAGCATGACGAGCGTCGGGGACGAAGTCTTCGTCATATCTGTGCCAATAGTCCATGACCTCATGGCCCGACTTCTTGCACAGTTGGCAGCGAGGACGGTGATTTGAGGAAGCACGGCGGCTATTGTTGCCGCCTCCTGAGTTGCTGCCACCACAAGAACGAGCGCCCTCACCCTGGTAGTTGCCGCGGCCACGACCGCCGCCATTGGCGTTGTGACTCTGTCCCTGGTGACCGTGCCCACGGCCGCACCCACGAGCCGGCGAGTTGATAGAGGACTGTCTAATGTTGGTGCCGTGAAGGAGAGTGAGGCGAGCATCAAAGCTCAAGAGCTGGTTGTACAACTCCTGAACCGAGACTGGCTCGACCCTAGCAGACAGGGCGGACACGACTGGATTGTAATCCAGAACGAGACCAGCCATGATCTTGGAGATGATCTCGGGATCGGGAAGAGGGACTCCGGTGCAGCATGCGACTTCATCTGTAAGAGTTTTGATTTTGCCAAGATATTCTGCCATGGACATGTTACCTTTCTTCAGGTTCGTGAGCTCGATGCGGGTGTTGATGACTTGACTTTGGCTCTGGGCGGCGAACATGGCGTTGATGGCGCTCCATACTTCGGCCGGCGTCTGGAGTGTGGAAACTTGAGCAAGGATCTCACGGGACAAAGATCCCATCAGATACCCCTGGAGTTGTTGCTGCTGTGCATACCAGAGAGTTCGGGTGAAGTTGACGACCTGTTCTTCTTTGCCATCTTTGGTGATGGTGAGGGTGGCCGGTGGTTTCGGACTCTTCCCGTCAAGGTGGTGCTCCATCTGTGCGCCTCTGATTTGCGGGAGCACGACGGCCTTCCATAGAAGGAAGTTTCCCCTTGTTAGCTTCTCCTGTGATGGCGGTACAAGAGGAACAGAGCTGCTGCTGGATGATGATGCGAAGGTGGAGGAGATGGAGGTGGAAAGCGCGCTCGTGGTGGAAGATAGGGCTACGGAGGAAGACATGATCTCGGCCGCGGGAAGGTAGCTAGATGCGATCTTCGATCTAGGAGGAAGATGCTCTGATTACCATGTAAATTGGGTTGGAAGCATTGAACCCTTTGGTCTCGGACCGCATGTTTATATATTGGCAATGCCTTGGAGTACAAGTAGAGATCAGGGAAGGATCGATCTTAGGGAGAGTTCGGTACAAGAGGTAACGAGAGAGAGGAAGAAAAGGAGATAGAGATAGATTACAGTTTGAATGAAATATCTCTATCCTATACATATTCTAACAGAGCTATCCTAGAAGGGCTATAAAATAGTTAGTTCACGTAAAAGAACATAACAGTTCATAATTTACGCAAGCATACCCTAGGCTAGGTCAAGTTTTGGTCAGGATTTGCATAGCTCAAGCTAAGAACGCCAAGCCTGGCTCAACCTGGCCTGTGGCCTAGGAAAGCGATAATTTGTAGTTTTAACATAATAATGAATCATTTGGAAGCAGGTATATAAGGGCATCTTCAACACCGATCCGCAAACCGGAGACCGCATTCGTCTACGGACACGGGGACCAGTCCGCGGACACTGATGCGGGAGCCGGTCATCCAAAGCTAGACACTATCCATCATCGAAACCACCCCCTCCCCCTCCCACCACCATTGCAACTACCATTCAGATCATTACTCCATAAGAGCCAGCCTCCCCACTCACAAGCACTTGGCTCATGTATGTCGTCGCTACATTCTTGCACCACATGGTCCATACGTCCACAAAAAAACAGAAATCTGGTAGTTTCTCATAGTGCACTAGATACTTTATCCTCTCTTTGAGAGTAATCGACACAAACCTCACCAAGGGCTGATTGACATCGACGAAAACCTTTACACGGAGTGAGCTTGATGGGTTTATCTTCCCTTCATTTACTACCACTGTAAAGGGTGGTTTTCCCACCTTCTTTGGCACCTTCGCTGCGAGTTCTTTCTTTCTTGTTAACCCATACGGCAGAGAGATGGAGGAGGTAGAGGAGAAAGGGGAGGGAGAGAAGTTAGAGGGAGAGGTAGGGGTAGAGGTGAAGGTGAGAAAGAGATGTTCGATAACATGGATTATACACCAGAGATGGTTAATGAGTTGGGTAGGGGAGTTAGGAAGAGGCTGGTTAGAGATGATGGCACTATAAATGTGAATGGGCAACCGGTGCCAAACTTACTAGGGAAGGTTGTTGGTACTATTTTTATGCTTGAGAATGGAGCAGGGGAGGAACCTGGGGTGTCGCTACCACCTGCGGGTACTCCAGGGAAAGTGCCTATTGTCAAAAGGAGAAGGCAAGCTAATGGTGGTGACCAAGGAGATTCAGATGTGTCCAAAACGGCGGCCTCCCTAGAGGAGGACCACCAAACCCAATGAATATCATCAATTGGAACTGTCGGGGAGGGGGGAATACCCGAACAATTCGAGAGCTAGCGACGTTTGTGACAAATCGTTCGTTTTTTTATGTGTGTGAAACTTGACAAAAGGTGGAAAGAATGAGAGGTAAAAGTGATCGGCTTGGCCTCCGTGGTTTTGAGGGTCTTGACAGTACAGGTTTAAGCGGTGGGTTAGCGCTTCACTGGCATGAACCTTGCTTGGTTAATATTATAGATAAAGATGACCACTATATTGATATTGTGGTACACATTATGGAATCAAGTGAACAGTGGAGATTGACTTGTGTGTATGACGAACCTCGAGTTGAAAAATCGCCATCTAATGTGGGTGAAGCTTCACTTCAATGAAGCCTTGTGGGACTTTGAACACTTCTCGGCAACATCGAGACCGAAAGCACAGATGATTACCTTCCGAGATGTTCTAGAGATTTGTGGACTTGTTGATCTTGGCTTCACGGGTGTGCCACATACATATGATAATAAGAGAGCTGGCAATGCAAATGTCAAAGTGGGGCTAGACAGGGTCGTGGCCACCAATGGATGGCGTAACATGTATGCTTCACATTTGGTTCATCATCTGACTACTCCATGTTCTGACCATGTTCCTTTGATGTTAAAGGGTGAGCCAGAAACTTCATTTGCCCGATCAAGATGTAGGTAGTATGAACTTTTGTGGGAACGTGATGCGGCTCTATCGGAGATCATTAAAAATGCTTGGAACTCGTTTGGTACTGTACAGAATCAGGCTCAATTGCATGATGCCCTGGGTTGTACTATGACTACTTTGAGGTCATGGGGTCGAGCAAAGTTAGGAAATATCAGAAAGGAACTAGAGAAGTCTCGTGCCCAGCTTGAACAATTGATGAACGTGAATGCAGACCGTCAGGAAATATGGAAGATAACTCATAGAATCAATGAATTATTGTATAGAGAGGAAATGATGTGGTCACAACGGTCTAGAATTTCTTGGTTGAAAGAGGGGGATCGCAACACAAAATATTTCCAAAGTAGAGTTGTTTGGAGGGAAAGGAAAAATAATATCAGAGAATTAAAAGATGGCAATGGAGTCTCACATTTGGCTGTGCAGACTTTGAGTAAGATGATCACAAAATATTTCTAAACAGTGTACTTGGTGGACCCTCGCCTGAATGCTTCGGCTTATTGGACTTAATTATGCCAAGAGTTACTGAGATGAATAATGGAAGGTTAACTAACCCTTTTACCGATGAAGAGATAGCCAATGCATTGTTTCAAATAGGGCCTTTAAAGGAACCGGGACCAGAGGATTTTCCTGCCCGGTTTCTTCAGCGCAATAGGGACACACTTAAGGTGAGTGTTATTGCTTCTATGAAGGGGTTCTTTGATTCACGTGTGATGCCTAATGGGGTGAACTCCACATCCATTGTGCTTATCCCAAAAATTTCAAATCCAACCAAGCTATCGGAGTGTAGACCAATTATTTTATGTAATTATTTACAAAGTCGTTTCCAAGTGTTTGGTAAACATGATGAGGACTATTTTGGATGGGCTTGTCTCTAAGGAACAGAGTGCTTTCGTTCCTGGTAGGATGATCACAGACAATGTGTTGGTTGCTTTTGAATGCATTCACCACATAAAACAGGAGAAAGATCCCACAAGGAGTTTTTGTGCTTACAAGTTGGACTTATCAAAAGCATATGACAGTAGGTGATGCAAAAGTTAGGGTTCTCGCACCGATGGGTCGACTGGATTATGGTGTGTGTCACATCGGTGAAATACTCAGTAAAATTTAACGGGACCCTCTTGAATTCATTTGCACCGTCGCCTGGGCTTCGGCAAGGTGATCTACTATCCCCGTTCTTGGTCTTGTTTGTCGCTAATGGACTGTCTGCTATATTACAGAATGGAGTCCAGTCAAATAATATTTCCCCTGTTAAGGTGTGATAATGTGCGCCTGGTATTTCTCATCTGTTGTTCGCGGATGACACACTGTTATTCTTCAAAGCCTCTCATATTGAAGCTACTAGAATAGAGGAGGGGCTTGATCTCTATGAACATTCTACTGGCCAGCTTTAAAATTATGACAAGTGCTCTATTTTTATTTAATTCGGCTTGTCCAGTGGAGGATCAGGGGCAGGTTAGAGAGGTGTTAAAAATTTCTAGCTCATGTTTTGGGAAAAATACCTTGGGCTCCCTACTCCTGAAGGCCGCATGTCCAAGGGATGGCTCCAAAACTTGCAAGCCAACCTGGTTTAAGAAGGAGTCTACATGCTTTTCTTGCACCACCAGGAAGGGAAGTGTTAGTCAAATCGGTTGCCGAATCATTACCAACTTATATTATGGGTGTATTTAAGCTCCCATTTTTAGTTTGTTATGATCTCACTAGAATGGTGATAAACTTTTATTGGGGATTAAGAGATGGGAAGAGGAAAGTCCATTGGAAAGCTTGGAAATTTTTTATACAACTAAAGAGTAAATGTGGTCTCGGATTTAGAGACTTTCGTATGTTTAATCAAGCACTACTCGCAAGACAAGCATGAAGACTCCTTGTTAAACCAGGTAGCTTGTGTGCTCGGGTTTTAAAGGCTCGTTATTATCCAAATGGTAACCTCGAAGACACGGTCTTCTCTGCTAATGCATCCTCATCACGGACAACAATCAGTCATGGCTTGCAATTATTGAAGAAGGGTTTGTTATGGAGGATAGGGAATGGTAGAAGTGTCCGGGTATGGAGAGATAATTGGATTCCTAGGCCATTTCCTTACAAACCAATCTCCCCACGGAGTAGGTTTAGGATCCGATTTATTTCAGATCTTATAAATGAAGCTGGAGCTTGGAAGGTGGATCTTCAAGAATATTTTATGCCCTGTGATGTGTAGGAGATACTTAAGATCAGAATCTCTCCACGCCTGGAGGATGATACTTTGTCGTGGGGTCCAGGGAAGATGGGCATTTTCTCAGTGCAAAGCGCATATAACTTGGCACTCGAAGAAGCTTCTTTGGAGGATACGTTGGGCTCAAGTACCGTACCTGATGGAAGCCTTGCCTATTGGAAATTGTTGTTGTCGTGCAATGTGATACGTCTCCGTCGTATCTATAATTTTTTATTGTTCCATGCCAATATTCTACAACTTTCATATACTTTTGGCAACTTTTTATACTATTTTTGGGGACTAACATATTGATCCAGTGCCCAGTGCCAGTTCCTGTTTGTTGCATGTTTTTGTTTCGCAGAATATCCATATCAAACGGAGTCCAAACGGGATAAAAACGGACGGAGATTATTTTTGGAATATTCGGAGAATATGGGAAGGAAAATCCACGCGAGACGGTGCCCGAGGGAGGCACGAGGCAGGGGGCGCGCCCCTGACCCTCGTGGGCTCCTCGTAAGGCGGTTGATGCCCTTCTTCGGCCGCAAGAAAGCTAATTTTTAGGAAAAAATCACGGCGAAGATTTCAGTCCAATCGGAGTTACGGATCTCCATATATATACGAAACGGTGAAAGGGCAGCACGAGAGAACGCAAAAACAGAGAGAGACAGAGAGACAGATCCAATCTCGGAGGGGCTCTCGCCCCTCCCACGCCATGGAGGCCAAGGACCAGAGGGGAAACCCTTCTCCCATGTAGGGAGGAGGTCAAGGAAGAAGAAGATGAAGGGGCCCCCTCTCCCCTTCTCTTCCGGTGGCGCCGGAACGCTGCCGTGGCCATCATCATCACCGCAATCTTCACCAACAACTTCACCGCCATCATCACCAACTCTCCCCCCTCTATGCAGCGGTGTAACCTCTCTCTCTTACCCGCTGTAATCTCTACTTAAACATGGTGCTCAACGCTATATATTATTTCCCAATGATGTATGGCTATCCTATGATGTTTGAGTAGATCCGTTTTGTCCTATGGGCTATTTGATGATCAAGATTGGTTTGAGTTGCATGTTTTATTATTGGTGCTGTCCTATGGTGCTCTCCGTGTCGCGCAAGCGTGAGGGATTCCCGCTGTAGGGTTTGCAATATGTTCATGATTTGCTTATGGTGGGTGGCGTGAGTGACAGAAGCACAGACCCGAGTAAGTAGGTTGTTTGCGTATGGGATAAAGAGGACTTGATGCTTTAATGCTATGGTTGGGTTTTACCTTAATGATCTTTAGTAGTTGCGGATGCTTGCTAGAGTTCCAATCATAAGTGCATATAATCCAAGTAGAGAAAGTATGTTAGCTTATGCCTCTCCCTCAAATAAAATTGCAATAATGATTACTGGTCTAGTTATCGATTGCCTAGGGACAAATAACTTTCTCGTGACAAAAAGCTCTTTACTAAAACTAACTTAGTTGTGTCTTCATCTAAACAGCCCCTACTTTTTATTTACGCGCTCTTTCCTTTCTTGCAAACCTATCCAAACACCTACAAAGTACTTCTAGTTTCATACTTGTTCTAGGTAAAGCGAACGTCAAGCGTGCGTAGAGTTGTATCGGTGGTCGATAGAACTTGAGGGAATATTTGTTCTACCTTTAGCTCCTCGTTGGGTTCGACACTCTTACTTATCGAAAGAGGCTACAATTGATCCCCTATACTTGTGGGTTATCACAATGTTCTCCCACGGCCATCAAATTCGCTTGGAGATTAGCCACAGACTCCTTGCCGATACGGAAGAACAAATGTAAAAGGAATCTGGAAGTGGCTGCAATATGCCCAGTTTGCGAAACTAAAGAAGAGGACAACTATCACCCATTTTGTCGATGCCCTTTGACACATGAACTTTGGCGTTGCATGTCATCAATGTGGTCTCTACCAAGGTTACAAGAAGCTCATAATACAGGAAAGGAATGTATGTTGTCTCTGCTTGATCAAGCTTCTGAATTAGTAAGGAGCATGATACTGATGACATTGTGGAGAAGTTGGTATGTTCGGAATGAAATTCTCCATGACAAAAACCGTCGCCAATAGAGATTTCCAAGAGATTTTTATGCAGCTATTTTGGACTCCTTGCTAGCTATAAGGAATGAACCTTTTGCAGACCCTTGCAAGGGAAAGACGCCGGTAATTGATGTTGTCGCAAGCTGTTGTTCCCTGTATTAACCGAGCGGGAGTTGATCCTACTTGGATCCCTCCTCCTGTCGGGAAGGTCAAGTTGAAATCAGATGGGTCCTTTCCGTCGAATGGAATGGCGTATGCTGGTATGGTGTTGCGAGATGAGTCGGGAGCCATCATTTTTTCAGCATGCAGATCCTTGTTCTCCTGTAGAGATGCCTTGGAAGCAGAATTATGTGTGTGTATGGAGGGATTATCATCTTCTTTGATGAGAACCGAGTTACTTGTTGAAGTGGAGGTGGATTCCCTAGAGTTGATCAAGCTTGTGCAGTCCGGTGACAATGATAGATCAATGCTTATCTAGTTATAGAGGTTAAGCATATGATGAGCATCCGTGAGACTAGTATTACTCATATTCGTAGACCCGAGAATAAATTTAGTAATTGTTTAGCTATTTTCGCTATAGAGGAAGGTAGAACTATGACATGGTTAGGCTCTGGTCAGCCTAGAGCTTTAGAACTTGCTTCTTATGATTGTAATCTTGGTGGGGTTTGAGTAATGTAAGTTTCAATTCGCAAAATAAGATCTAGCCACTATATGTCTGACAATAAAAGGGCAATTTCAAATTCAAATACGTTTGATCCATAGTGCGGCGGATCACACCAGCACCGGATCACCTCATCGGAATCACAACCAAAAAGAGGCAAATATGCTTAGTTTGTACAGGCCCGATGACAAAAGGATATTGGTCCGGCTGTCCATGCAAATAATAGGATTTTTGCCCTGCGAGACCGCCAGTCTGAGCCTCCACGCTCAATCTGTCGTCGCTGTCGTGTACGTCGCCTTGGCCTCCGCCTCCTTCTCCGCTGTTGCCATCTCCTCCTGCTCCACCCTCTCCAACCCATCCTTTTGTCGCTGCAATCTCTTGTAATGAATGGCTTGCATAATGACTTATGGATTTGGCATGCTTTCTTTGGAATGACAGGTTCTCACAACGACATCAGTGTGCTTCAATGATCTCCCATCTCCAGAAAACTTTGTAATGGGGAATCGTCATCGTGCAACTACACTGTCAATGGTCGCGACCACAACTTGAGATATTATCTTGCCGATGGCATCTATCCTCAATGGGCGGCGTTTGTGAAGACCATAGTTGGACCACAAGGCAACAAACAAAGTCACTTTGCAACAATGCAGGGACCAGCTAGGGAGGATGTGGAGAGGGCACCCGGAGTGCTTCAAGCTTGATGGGGAATTGTTTATGGAGTTGCAATGATGTGGGAATCAGAAACTTTGTGGCAATTGATGACATGTGTTATTTTGCACAATATGATTGTCGAGAATAAGGTTGATGGGGTAGCCCAAACCAATGATTTTGAAGCGCCTAGAGAACAAGTTTAAATCTCGGAAGATCAAAATGCAAACCAGCATATGAACTTTCTGCGGATGCATCAGAATCTTTGAGATCATCAGATGATCTTATGGAGCATATATGGATCCATAGTGAAAACCAAAGAGCTAATGTTTGAGTTGTGCACTTAACATCAATTTTATGCAAGAACTATGTATTTTTGCTACCAACATTTGTTATTTACGCGTTACATTGACGTGTATGATGGACGTGCATCGATTTACATGTATTTGAGAGTTTGGATTTAAGATATATGGCTGTCAGGCATGACATATGAGCGGCGGGACACGTCCGACGGACATATTGCGGGCCGGATTTGCCAAGTCCGGCTGTTGTAGCATGTATTCCCTCCGTAAACTATTATAGTTATCTAAATGCTCTTATATTATTAGTTTACAGAAGGAGTAATAGATGCTGCAACTCCTCAAGAAACGGTAGACCCCATCAAACCAGTGAAAAGACCATGTTCCAACCACGCCTAATATTTTGCGAATGAGTCAAGGAGCGAGAGCAGCATGAGCAACATGATCCCGCTAAACATTGACCGGCCCGTTATCCATCCAACCTCCTCCGAGCATATCCCGTTATCCCTATGCTGAAGCAGTCCGGTCACTCGTCAGTGGCAACTCAACGAAACAATCCACCACCGTCGCGCGCGGTTACCTGAAGAAAGTTATACCACTACTACTACTAGACAGTTCGTTGGAAGGAAAACTACCCAAGGAAATGATCAAAATCGCGACGGGAAAAAGAAGAAAAGAAAGGTAGCGAAATGAGATAAGCACGCTCCACATAACGAACTGCTCCTCCTCGTCGCTGACCGCGTCAACCGGCCGTCCAGGGTGCGTGAACCACGTACGCGCTCCTCCCTCCCTCATGTCGGCGAAAGCGATCGGTACCGGAGCAAGTAGTGGAGCAGTAAGTAAATCTGACCCAAGCCTCGGCCCTCAGATAATACAACACGAGGCTGCGTATTCGAGCGACATCGAATGGATGGATCGGATCCAACGCTGCCGACCTATGAAACTGTGTGTTCGATCATGCGCATTGGCGACCGTACGGACCCCCGTTCACACCGGGGACTGCCTGGAATGTACTAGTAGTAGGCTAGTAGCAGCGTAAGTGGAAGGTACGTGAATTACCAAGAGACCTTCGTTAACTAAATTTATAATCCGAGGGGTAAAACTCGCACATTGCTTGACCGCCTCGGATCGTCAGAGGCAGGAGGAAGCTGAAGCTTTTTCTTCAGAAAAATAAACGAGAGCAGAGGAGGGACGAGGCTACAGCTGAACTGGCCTCTCTGCCTCCCCGTTTGAAACGAACATCTCATGACGGCTATTTCGCCACGTTTTTTCTTTCTTTCTCTTTCTCCCTTTCTTGCTTGCTGATTATTATTAGTGGCACGTACGTGCTCCGCCGCTAGCCTAGCTATATATGCGAAGGTCGCCCCCCGGAAATGTTCGAAGCGTTGAACGAAATTAAACGAGAGAGAGAGAGTGAGAGAGATCGTAGTAGCTCCCAGCCTCACGACGACTCCGCTCTGCTCTGCCATTTGAAAAGAAAGGTTCGGAGGGAGGCGCTGTTTTTTCTGCGCTGGGCGGGCGGCGGGCGACTTTGATGTGCTACGAGCTGGCGGACCAACGTGGACCGCACGGCAGCGGCGGCGGCCGGACGGTGAAGGGCGACGACGGCAGCGCCGGGGCGGCGTCGGGAATGACAATGGCGAGCCCGGCGGACCTCATGTCGGGCTACTACCAGGCGCAGGAGATGTCGACGATGGTGTCGGCGCTGTCGCGGGTCGTGGCGGAGGACGACCCGTGGGCGCCGTCCGGCTCCGGCGCCGGGCCGGAGGGGTGGGGCTGGGAGGAGCAGCAGGCAATGCACGCCGGCGCTGGCGGCGGCGGCGGCGGCGGCTACGTGCACGAGCTGGGGAGCTTCCCGTCTTCAGAGTTCGCAGGTAACAAACAGTCAACACACGCATGCTATTGAAGCTAGCTTGGCCAGGAAGAGTTTCTGAGTCTGCATGCTCTGCTTTTGCCTTGGATTTGATATTGCTCCACCGAGCTTCTCCGCACGATCTGCTTTTGCCCGATCGCATTCTTGCATGCTACTCCAGCTCGAAACGTGTCAGGCATGGGCAAAATCTCCTTTTTTAGAGTGTCTTTTATGCGATGCATTCAGAGGTTCATTACTAGTATCCTAATAAGCTTGTAACATAAAGGAAATGTCTATATCCATCGGTGCAAAACAGCAAGTTATAGTAATATTCTACAAGAATATTTTAGAGGTAAAAAACTAATATTGGCACCCCGGGCGTACACCATTCTTCTTATAACTTAACTTAACCAAGAAGACATTCGATGAAGTTCGAACCTTTACGTTTCTAGCTCTGATCAGGTCATAAAGAACCGGTGAACACGTGTACTACCAGTTTTGGTCAGTGCAGAGCCCTAGGCACAAAATGTGTTACGAAAAGAGTTATTTCTTGGAAATAATAGAGGAAAATGCGTGCGGAACATGCAAGCGCGCGCGAGTGTAACAAACTGGTCGTACGGACGAACGGCGTGCAGCTCAAAGTCGAAACGCTGGACGGAACCGAGGCGCCTGGATTCCTCGTAGCTGTCTAGCTGACATAAGGAAAATGAAACAAACCCTATCTCTTGTAATCCACTGCTGCACAGTTGTACGCCATTGAACCTAGTCTTGTAATCCACTGCACCTCTGCAACGGAACAAAGATACAGCTAAGTCTTCAGGTAGCATTTCATCGTACATACGTATAAAATACAGTGCATCTTCGTGTCAAGTAGGACATGTCAATATGTCATGGATGAGCTTGCGTGACGCGCATACAACACCGAGAATACGGTCGAGAGACTTCATTTCTTTCCTGAAAAGGCAGTTTTTTCCTTCATTTTCTTCTTCTTTTGCGACGAAAAGCGCTTCGAATTCTTGAGCTGGTGCTTATCGCTTTGCTGGAGCATGAATATCTTTTCTCTACTGCCTTCCAGTTCACATTCCTAAATTTAGCCCCTCGGTGATCGGGACGGACGCGCTTTATTAACACCTTGCAAATCGCGTTCCGGTGCATGCACATACACACACTGCATGCGCGAGTGCACAACTTGGAACACGCTTGCGCTGGCTCGCTTTGCATCCTATCTGCTTTCGCTTTGGCGCCCCGCCCCCGTGACACCATATAAATATGCTTCCGCGTGCGTGCGCAGGGTCGGATCAGAGCTCGGACACCCAGAGCGCGACCATGGAGGAACACCGCTCCCGCTCCCCGGCGTCGTCCAACGTGGTGGAGGCGCCGCGGCGGCGGTACCGCGGGGTGCGGCAGCGGCCGTGGGGCAAGTGGGCGGCGGAGATCCGGGACCCGCACAAGGCGGCGCGCGTCTGGCTCGGCACCTTCGAGACGGCCGAGGCCGCGGCGCGCGCCTACGACGACGCCGCGCTGCGCTTCCGCGGCAGCCGCGCCAAGCTCAACTTCCCCGAGGACGCGCGCCTGCACCCGGCCACCGTCGCCCCCGCCGCCGCGCCGGCCCGGGCGCCGATCGCCGCGGCATCGGCCTCGACGCCCGCCGTGTACGCCGCCGCCGGGCCGGCCTCCGACTACCTGCGCTACCAGATGCTCCTGCAGGGCAGGGGCGCCGCCGCCAACCAGGGCAACCTTCTCTCGTTCTACGGCGGGGGCGGGGGCGGCGCCATGTCCAGCTCGTACGGCGGCGGCGGCGGAGTCATGAGCAGCTCTTATGGCGGCGGTGCCAGCGGCGGCACCATGAGCGGTTTCCTGGGCTCCTACTACTCGTTCCCGTCCTCCTCCGTGTCGGTGGCCACCGTGCCGTCCTCCTCCTCGGCCTCCTCTGCGCCGGGCCACTACTACTCGTCGCCGCACGACTCGCAGCAGCAGCAGGGCGACGCGGCGGCGGAGTGGAGCTGGGAGAGCGCGCTGGCGCCCTACCCGGGGACGACGGCGGCGGCCTCCTGGTCCGACTCGAGCCAGCAGCCGTACCACCCGCCGCACACCCAATAGCGCAGCAATCGCAAAACCAAAGCCAAGGCCAAGATTCTGCGCCGTCTCTGGAAGAAAGAATAAGTTGTGTACGGATGGCGACGGAGACGGGCGCAGCAGCAGCAAGCAGAAGATCGAGAAAAAAACAAGCAGAAGAAGATCGAGAATGATGGCGTCACTCGCTGAGGGGCATGTGTTGATTGACAGCTATGGACGGTGCTCATTTTGTTCGTTCGTTGATTATTAGTTTGGGTGGTGGGGCGGGGTCGACCCGTTGTTAGTACTTTCTGTTTTGGTTATTACTGCAAATTAAGCGAAGAAATGGAGGTTTGGATACTTCAGGGGAGGTTAAATCAGTGTCTTTTGGGAAGCTTTAATCGTGTCGTTTGGGAAAAATAATGTTGCTGCGTAGATTTGTAGTGTGGTCTCTACTGCAAAGCATGGCATGGATTAGCAGCTCCGATCGATTTTTATTAGGAATGTATGATGATGCTATCTTAGAAGTGTCATGTAGGATACATGATGAGATGGAGGAGGAAGAACTCATACTAAGACAGACTTGTCTTCTTTTATATTTAAAAGAAAACAAGAGATGATCTTTTAGCATAATGTCTCATCATGTTTTTAGAAATAACTACAGTAATTACTAAGAAATGATTCATTGTAGACATTTTTTTGTTCATCTCTAAATTATATGCAAGACTTAAAATAAAATTATCTTATAATCATTGTATATGCCTTTAAAGAAACCACTGAATTCTAGTACAATGTTTGAACAAGAAGAGATCGTACTACGATACAAACGCGATCCATTCCACGGCCGGCCGATGGAAAAAAGATGGTGTCATGCTCGGCCTTCATGCCATTTTTTTTTTTTTTGCATTTGTGTGTGATGCCATTATTTTCCTTCCACTGACCTCTTTGTACAATGTTTAATTTTTTTTACGGGAAATTAGGGCGGCCTGTGCCAGCCTGAACTTATATTTGCTGGGGAGAGATGACGACATTCATGTAGTTACACAGGGTGAGGAAAAAGAAAGATTAAAGGGGAGGAGGGGGTACTGTTCAATTTGATGGGGGTTTTCATGTTTGAAGATAAAAACATGTATATATGTACACCTCTATATGTGAAAACCACGTCAATACAATCTTTTGGCACAACTCTAGAGCTCGAAGACAACTATTACACTTATATTAAAAGCGCACAGATGCAAGTGCATAGTCAATTCGGATCAAGTTTGCAAACCAAAGGAATGTCGAAGTCTTAGCATTTTGAATCTTGTGAAGTATGCCACTGCTCTTCGTCTGTGATGGCTTTGGCTTGACTGGGATGATCCACCGGGGCGTGGTGTGGTTTGGGGACGGCATGCACTAATGAGGATCGTGGCCTCTTCGCGGCAGCCACTAAGGTGATGGAACTAAGGAAAATTTTCGGGAGTCCTCTTGGCTTGAGGGTCTCAAACCCAAAGACATTGCACTTAAGTTTTTTGCGATATCCCGCAAGAAAAGATGATCTGCTGCTATGGCTTTGAGGGATGGACATTGGATAGCTCAAATTGACACCCAAATAAGCCTCTTTTTTGGCACATCCAACAATTCACGGCTCTAGGAGAAGCTTGCTAATGTCATCGTCCAACTGAGCATCAAGGATATCATCATGTGGAAGTTCACCAAGGATGGAAACTACTTCACTACGACCGCCTACATGACCCCGTTTACTAGGCTCACCGGGTCTAGCTTACAAGCCACGATTTGGAAGGCTCCCCCTCCCCCTCGGGCAAATTCTTCGCTTGGCTACTCACTCAAAAAAAGATGTGGGCGGCGGATAGACTCCAACGACGAGGATGGCCAAGTTATGCCCACTTTGCAACCAAGTGCAAGAATCTGTGGCTCACCTTCTCTTCAAGTGTCGGTACTCTATATTTGTTTGGAATGATGTGTTCTTCTGGCATGATCTCCATATATCTCAATAGTTCAATGGCACCGGTTTGACATGGTCAAATCTTAGTGGGTTGGGAACCCCTCGTCGAAGGGCCTCTCAATTTTTTTACAATAAATCTACCGACCTTTTTTGCCGCCATCAAATGCACCCCTCGTTGTAGGGCCTCTCAGTTTTTTATTTGTCTGGAATTGATGCATCAAATGTGCCGACAAATTATTTTTATCGTAAAGAAGAAACGAAAAATACTAATGAAACATTACTAGATAGAATTTTATGGGCCAGAATTGGGCTCAATTATTTCGCACATAAGAAAGAAACTGGGAGGTTCTCCTAGTGTCGGCCCATGAGATCCGATGAACCGATCCAGTATCAAGTCTCTGCATATCGTTGGGCTATATCTTCCATTCCTTTTTTTAAAGGGTTCCTTTCATTTTTCTTGATTTTCATTGAGCAACTCTCCAATAAACATCTTCCTAACTCATGGTCGAACCACAATTATAGACTATCATTTTACCCGAAATCACTAATTAAAGAGTACTTGTTGCAAAGAACACTCCATCTTCCCAGGTCACGACAAGTGGCGCACATGCAGCGCGCCACTTGTCGCAACCTGGCAGTTTTTCTTTTTTTCGTATATTCGTTTATTCAAAATGTTTTATCTCTTAAACCGTGCATCCAAATCTCAAACCGTTTTCACCTTTGGATTTCTTGCGTCGAGATCTTCAAAACTAGATCCCATGTTGATAGATTTTGACGAACTTTTTTTTCACGAAAAAACCGGACGAAAAAACCAAACCGGGAGCACGGTTTTTTCCCTTTCCGAAAGAGGCACGCCCGTGCCTCTCGCGAAATCACAACCGTGCCTCTCGTGGAAGCAAACCCGTGACTCTCGTGGAAAGAAAAAAAACAGAAAACGTGTTTTTTCCTTTCCGAAAGAGGCACGCCCGTGACTCTCGCGAAAGAAAAGAAAAACGAAAACGCGTATTTTTTTTAGAAAAGATCTGCAATTAACAGGCCGGGGAGAAGTAGCTGACCTGCCTCAGCCCACCCCATAACGATGTGGTGGCCGCAGTGGGCGCATGGAGAGCGACCGTCGAACAGACTCGGACGGGTCTCCGGCCAGCCTCCGTCCGGTCGGACCCGATGGAGCCGACGTCCGCCCCTTCCTCCTCCGTCGCGTCACACTCTCCCGGGCCAGCTCAACGCCAGCGCGTCCAACACGGCACCAGCTTACCCAAACGGAACCCAAACCCCACAAGGCCACCCGCGACGACGCGCTCGGCCGCTCGGGCGCTGCCTCGCTGACGCCGTCACGGCTTGTCGTTACCGCCCTGCATCGCACAGCAGGGATAGCCGATGTGCCGCAGACCGCCGCGTGGCGGAGCAGGGGGCAGCCGAGGCGAGCTGGCTCGCGCCGTGACAGGTGGGCCCAGCCTGTCATAGGAGGTCTTCGCTTGGACTTTGGACTTGGTGGCTCCGCCACGGCACCGCTTGACGCCTCCCCTCGCTCGGTTGCGGACTCCGCACCAACCGCTTGCTGCTACTTTCCGCCAGCCGGGGAAAAGGCAGCCGCAGCCAGCGACGCCTCACCTCACCTGACCTCCCTCCTCACCCCCGCCCCCAGCCGCAGCGCCCGCCGGAAGGTTCTAGAGATGGCGGAGGAGAAGGAGTCGACGTCGGTCCCGCTCAGCCAGGCGGCGGAGGCCGTCGACCCCGAGGACCCGGCCAAGTCGCCGCCGCGCCCCAGCTCGCCCACCACCTCCACCCGCAAGGTCCGGATCCATCCAACCCCGCTACCTCGCCAGCCCAATCGCACGCGCGTACCTGTGCCGCTGCCGTAGGGCCCCGCCGCTGCGTTTGCTAGTTCCGGAGTTTTCGGTGTGGTTGTGGCCTTCCAGATGGTCGGATCTGCGCGTAGGCGAGCACGTTTTAGGTGCCGGCTCTTGTGTGGGGCGGTTGGTAAATTCAGTATGTTGTGCTTCCAGAGTAGTAGGAGTTTTGCTAGGTTTGATCGAATTTACTAGTTCGGGAGATTATTGGGGATATGGATGCTGTTCAGGAGACTGGAGCTGACTTGAAGCTTTCTTCATAGTTTGAGTAATCAAGCGGTTCGGCCCCTGGTTTTGTTGTCCATTTGTGCCTTGTGGTGGCTTACCTTGAGACATATGCTTAGAACACATTCTCTTATTTGGATACGATTAATTTGTCTTAGTTCCTTAGTGTCCAAGTTACTATTAATGAATTTGGACGTGCTGGTGTTCCATTTCTGAAAGAGCTGTGAACTGGTGGTACAATGTTCGTGCTGGGAAGCCAGAGTTGAGAAATGTTGGTCGCCTATTTGTGCAGAAATGCACCCGGTAGCGATTTGAGGACTGTGGTGTTGTATTTAGTGTATGGAAAACATGGTGGGTGTCTGGGATCATACCCTTATTTAGGTGCCAAGGTAGAACCCAATATAGGTTTGCATTGCATACTTTCGCTGGAAAGAGGTTTATGAATGAAAAATTTCAAGTTCAGTTACTTGGTAAGCTGAACATTTTTGTGCTTGATGAATTTCTGTTTATGCCCTTAATTCGAGTAAGTAGTACGGAGTAATTTGCAATTCATGCATTTGTAGCGCTTATTAGGATTGTATAGAACTCTGACACAGCTCTCTAATGTTGTGATCTTTTCAATGTTTTACTCAAAAGAAGCTGCATCCACTAGGCAGGCCATTTTTTCATTTCACTAATTTGCTGATGGTTGGTAAATTTTGTGTAGGCATGCTGCGCTGTTCTTCAGAGTTGGGTGTCGAGAAAATTTATGACTGGATGGTACATCCTTCACCAGAAATAAGTTAAACTTGTTACCAATACTATGCTTACCGATCTTTTTTTTTTGTCATATTTTTCCAGTGTGGTTCTTTTTCCTGTGGCTTTCACGTTCTTCATCACATGGTGGTTCGTTCAGTTTGTTGATGGGTTTTTCAGCCCACTATACGCAAAACTCGGAGTCAACATATTTGGTAATTCTTGTACTTGTACTTTGATGATCATGCTGTTTATGGCAGTTCTGAACTTACTAACTTAGAATTACAAATACTACTCCCTCCATTCCATAATTATTGGCGTGGCTAGAGCATCTCTAGCAGATCCCGCAAAGCGGCCTCTCGCAAAAACCGTTTGCGGTATACCACAACATACTTCTATGGTACTGCAAATTTAAATTAAAACTTCGCACTAGAACATGTTCGTCACCATAGTGCATACATACTAATACATACTTCGCGCTAGAAATTTAACCCTAGTTTGGCGACATCCTCACTCGTCGATGCCGAGGTAGAACTTGGCGGCCGACTTGTGGAGCGCGTGGGTGAGGTCGTGCTCCTCTTGGCGGTCGGCGGTGCCTTCTTCTCCGCCCGCCACCGCTTTCTCTGCGGCGACGAGCTCCTCATCGGTGGCGTGACACCTCTTGATGTGCGGCAAGACATGCTCGTCGAGCACATCAAAGCCGGCCCAAGCGTTCCGCCCGCTGCTCCGGGAGAGCCGGCCGCGGTCCCGCGCCTGCCTCGACTGCCATGGCTCCACGGCGCGGCCGGAGCTGCCGGCCTCCGTGTTGTGCTATGCGTGCTTGCTCGGAGGCAACCCGACGTGGCCGCCACGGCTTCCACCAGCGCCGCCGGCCATCGTGGAGGGGAAAAAACAGAGAAGAGGCGGAGGGAATTTCTCGCTAGAGTTGGCTAGGGCTTGCAGCGGAGAGGACGAATTGCGGCAGAGGGGATCCGGGAGGCTAACCCTAAAAGCCCCTCGGTGCCGTGTATATAGCGGCGGAGGGGCCGAATTTCCAGGTCACCCTATATTTTTTTTACGGGCCAGGCCGATATGCGGGATCTGTTCAAAGCACAAAATGCCCAAACCTGCATGTCGGCTGGAATTTTCTGGGCCGGCGGCCTTTTACGGGGTCTGCTAGAGATGCTCTTATGGAGATTGGAACTTCTAGTTGTATATTGTGTGATTGTAAAGGAATATCTGGTTGGCATCATGCAACCATACACCTAAGTATTGTAGGGCCTTTGGCAAGCAATCATAATATCCAACTTTATGTTTTAGTAGGATATTACATAAGCTAATATTGATGGTATTGGTGTCCGCATTCTTGAACAATAGCCAATTTTAACTTAGATCCTCTACTGCAGTAATGATTTTGTAGCACTTAAACGTGCACTTATATGGAATGCAAGTAATTCTCTTTATCATTAAATCAATGTTTATGTTTGTAGCAAGTACTCCCTCCGTCCAAAAATACTTGTCTTAGAAATGGATAAAACGGATGTATCTATAACTAAAATAAGTCTAGATACATCCATTTCTAGGACAAGTATTTTCGGACGGAGGGAGTACTTATTTTGTCACCCACACTTTGCAGGTCTTGGTTTTCTGACTTCTCTGGCATTCATATTTCTGGCTGGAATATTTGTTTCTTCGTGGTTGGGTTCAACTGTCTTCTGGGTTGGAGAATGGTTTATAAAGAAAATGCCATTTGTGAAGCACATATATTCGGCATCAAAGCAAGTCAGCACTGCCATTTCACCAGGTTATTCTTCGTATCATATGTGATGCTTGATCATCTATCTCTCATGTCTTACAGACTGCCTTTAATGTAATTTATTGCCATTAAGTAGTTGACATATCTTGTCATCTGCACTGGACCGATTGTTTGTTCTATGCTTACAAATGCTCTTCAGACATTTTTCTAGTGGTTAATACTCCCCTCAGATGGCTTGAATTACATATAAGTTTGCACACTTAGTAAATAGCACAACACAGCTTTGCCTTTTAGGCTTTTACTGCAAAAACCATGTGAGCTATCTGAGTGGTTTGTCCTTTTTCTAAGTTGTACCCCCATTTTAACTATGTCATAGATCAGTTCTTTGTAGTCCTTTTGGTGCATCTGTTTCACAGCAGGGTTACATTGTGTTTACTTTGTTCTGTTTGTTAAAAGTGTATCACAGGACCTACTGCGCATGATGACTTATTACATTTTTTTTGACAGATCAAAATACGACAGCATTTAAAGAAGTTGCAATAATTCGGCATCCACGTGTTGGTGAATACGCATTCGGATTTATAACATCAACTGTTGTCCTTCAGGTATTTATTTTTCACAAGGATATTGCTATAGTTTGGTTATAAGCAATGTGTTATTGAGACACCCCACTCTATATGGGTAATATATGTTCCATATGGTGCAATTACAGCTGTTTTATGGTCTCCTGTTTTGTGTTGTGCTACAGACAGACAAAGGTGATGAGGAATTGTGTAGTGTTTATGTGCCAACAAATCATCTATATATTGGTGATATATTTCTGCTGAACTCTGAAGAGATCATCAGACCAAACTTATCCATTCGAGAAGGAATTGGTATGATGTCTATCCTATTTCGCTTTACAGGCTTCTCCCCGTGTTTGTTTCTTGCTGGCTAGAGCTGTGAGCTGATAATGAAACTAACCTGAAATCATTTGATCCTACAGAAATTATCGTTTCTGGAGGAATGACCATGCCACAAGTAATTGCATCGCTAGATCCCATCCCAAGAAAGAGCCAGAGCATCCGCCTAAATAGAATAATGACATGAGGATGTGTGAGTCATCAAAGCAAGGGTGAGTAGTAAGTGCCATGAGCTCAGTTGCTCTAACCATTCTGCTTCATGCTTGCTGATATTGGCTTGCCCATCAAGCAGGTCGCAAATGGGTGGATGGGACTCCAGTGCTGGTCTGTTTGTGCTGTTCGTTTCTTACGTGTAAAATGTCAAGGTTGGATACGGGAACGTGATGACCAAGCTGGACGGAAGCATCGTACCGATGGCCTGGAATGCTGTTATGTGACGCATGTTGTTTTTCTCTGTTTGCTGACTGGTCCAAAGTGTTAACTTCGATGCACCGGTGGTGTACAACTAGTGTGCCTGATTACATTCATTTGTAAGAGTGTGTCGTGTAATACCATGTCGACTTCGTTACTATAGTATACATACCATGCTGACTGGTTTCTTTGTGAACATCTCTTTGTTTCATGGTCTGCTGTGATATACTCCCTCCTGTCCATAATAAGTGTCGTGGTGAACTAAAGCCAGGACACTGTCTCTTTGTTTCATGGTCTGCTGTGACACACTCCCTCGTCCATAATAAGTGTCGTGGTGAACTAAAACCACGACACTTATTATGGATCGGAGGGAGCAGTAAAAGAGCATCAACGCTGCTTCATCCTTTTGGCACGTTCTGCTGATCCAGTTTTGGTTTGTTGTTCTTTACCGGTGATACAATTATTTAACCTGCTAGTATTTTGGAGTGTGGAGTTCTTAATCAGTGATACCAAGTTTTATTAAACAAAATTGAATCAGTGAGATATAGTAAAATGAATCTACAACATTGCATTTTGCAACGAGAGAACCTTTTAGGTTCAGCAATATTTTGTTCCCAGAGTACTGCGTGTTTATTTTTTTTCAAAATATTACTGTTATTATAAAAATCTCATCAGTGACAGGTCCATTTAGGTCGATTGAAATCGTTGTCTCGTCTTCATCTTCTTCCTTCGACCAAGTTCGGCAAGCAGTCATCGTAAATGGAAACGACATGGAACAGAATAGGGGCAAATTGCAGCCACAGGCACAGGCAACCTGTCATCCTCGCTGGGAATGACTACCCCTTATCGTCCTCGGATGGATTTTTCAAAGTTATACTCCCTGGATTTCAAGGTTATACTACCTACATAAGGTGCACAACGCTTTTCAAAATCAAACTTTGATCATAAATTAAATCAATAATAATGAAAACATATTTTCACATATAATTCACATTTGGCTGGTCTAATTTATGGTCTGAAGGGAATATGGTTTAAATATTTATGGTCTCAGTAATACATTAGTACTCCCTCCATAAACTAATATAAAAGCGTTTAGATCACTAGTACATATTATTATTAAAAAGAAGTCATTACTAGGAAGAGAAGCAACAACTCATAAAATTGCAAAAGAATCCACGATTGCAAATGAACAGGTAACTCGGAAGCAAACCATAGCAGGCTAAAATGATACAGATGAGCTGGCAGCAGTTTACAACCATCACACAAGATACAGGCAACAATCGTTGGTCATGGCGCAAACAAAGACAGGTCCACATAACAAACTTGAAAAGTTTAGAAAGAAAGAGGAGTCATCACACTTTTTCCAGGAAGAATAGCTATATATTCTGCATCTGGGAGAAAGAAATCCTAATTGTGGATCCCTCGAGCTTGCTCGCATGCTTACAGACCAGCGCTTCGGTCGCCTCTTCCTCGCTCTCAAACTGCACGAGAGCCTGCGTCTTGCCACTCGCCTCAAACAGCTTGGACTTGACGATGGTGCCATGCTCACCTAGGTGTTCAAGGATCGCATCCTCAGATATCTCTGGTGAAAGCGCTGAGATGTGGATGATCTTGGTCGGAGCACAGCAATGGCGGTAGTTCTTCGCCACATTACTGTTGAACCGGTTAAGATTGGAGGTTGAGTAGTCATGTGCATCAGGAGCGGGGGTAATACTCGGGTACTTAGAGAAGTTCACTTCCAGTTTCTGTCCAAGTAACATTGCTCCCTGTAGTAGGAAATAAATTCCAATGGTATCAAGGGTGATATATACCACAAACACGTAATGAGGTAGGACGAATGAATGAACTAAGGTAGGAGTCAAGTGACCACAAAGCACCTTTAAATAGTGTATAGCAAGCTCGGCCTGAAGCCAATCAGCCATCTGGACAAGGGCATGGTCTGGTTTGTTGCGGAGTACCTTGATTCTCACTATATTTCCATAAATAGAAAATAGATTGAAGAGCTTATCCGCATCGATTTTCTGCAGATAAAGGTAAGATAAACAAGATAATTATGAGTTGAACAACGTGGAGAGTGCATGGCAAGTTATGTCTTACTTACATCACTGTTCAAGTTGCTAACTATAAGTGTGCAGCGATCATTGGTACCAGTCACTCCAGGAGGCAATGTTCCACCAAATGCAGCAGCAATCACTGCAGCCTGCCCCATCAGATATAGAAACATTGCAGCAGCAAAAGCAAATGCTTTATGTGAGATAATGATATCGTTTAGCGAAGCACAGAATGAAGCAGTAAAAACTAACAGACATTATAGAATTGGGACGACTTGAAAGAATACAAACCTGTCCATATGCAGCTGTAGCCCGGAAAGAAGATTGAAGGAAAGAAGTTAATATACTTTTAATAAGATGACAAGAGTGAATGATGAAAAATGTGAAGGAAAATTGCAATGTCTTACCTCCAGGCTGTTGGAAACCAAAAAGGCTAGGATCATTATAACCAAGCTGTTCAAAGTAATAGACAAAACAGAGGCTTAATACTTAGCTTACCCACTCAAATGATCCAAACAAAAATGCAACAAACATTAGATAGTAGAAACAATAATAGAAGATAACACAAAGGAGTAAATAACTACCTGAGAGGATCTTGGACGTTGCTCTGTGGGCAAAGATGGATTTGTGAAATCTCTGAGGAAGAAAAACAGAAATAAGCGGCTTTCAGAATCTATATATAACAAGGAATAAAATAGATGTATAATCACATACAACATTCACTTGAGAAACCATAATGTAGTGAAATCTATTATGGATGGAAGCAACTTCTACTAGCTGCTCAACCAAACTAATAAAAAATAAACCAAACCAAACTTATAAAAAATAAGTCATCTTACCTAGATCTATCATTGTTGTAGTGAACTTGCAACTCGCTGAGACTGGGAATTCAAGAAAATAAGATCAGGCTCAGGAGTTAAATGTTACAAAAGAAAAACAGGGGAACTGCTTGAAGACATACTTTGAGTACTGAATATCTAACTGGCAGCAACCATCATAAATGTTCCGTCCCTGAAATTATTTATTTTGGTGGATGTCAAGAGATTCATAGCAAAAGCATCTGGACATTAAGTTCTGAAAGTTGTATATGCAACAGGAGACTTACATGCAAAGCACCAGCTGCTTGTATTGCACTCTGGCGTGACTGAAACTGTATAAGGGCTTGAAAACCTACATCACCAAAAATGAGTATTGTAATAGCAAACACGAGTCCTTCTATTCAACATGTGGTAACTTATTGATAATTCTAGTGGAAAAGGATATGTTCTACTGTGCTAGGAAATGGCTAGATTTTAAAAAAATATATGCAGTTGAAAGCAACATGAAAAACACATCGTCAATTGCATGATACTAAGAAGAAAATAAGCATGCATGAAATACAAGAAGAGTGAGAATTAGAGACGGGAAGAATCTGACCAGCAGTCTTTTGAAATGTGACAATCTTCTCCACAAATCCATAAGGAGAAAACACTTGATGAAGCACCTCGACGGTCATAGGATAGAGCATATGATGAACGGTAACTAAGAGAATTCGGTTGGGTTCATCCTGAGGCCCAGCAGCAGACGAGTACCGAGAAAGAATAGAGGAGAGAGAGAGAAGAATGAATAGAGAAGAATAGGTATCTAGTTGGAATAGAAGAGAGTAGAGAGAGCATGTAAACTAAATCAGTAAGCTACAGCAAATGATGAAAAAGTAGGTGAAAATAACAACAGTATGAAAAGTTATTACATTTTATATGGAATGACTTATTTTACTTTTCTTTTAATTTCTTAATTAATCAGTAACAGTAATATTACATGGTTGCTGGCACGACAAAAGAATATTTTTTAGCAGCACACTTTGAAAGGCCCGAACAATAAAAATAGATTTGAGCAAGCACCTATTTCATGGGAAAACATACACATTATGTCCAAGAATGTATATCACGACGAACAATTCAAGGCCCAAAAGATTCAAAAACTGATAAATGGATGCAACTAAACCATCATATGCAGTTGGGTAAGAGCTTATAGGCTTCAAAGTTCTGAACGAGGGCCAACTAACTTTCTAATGTGTGATGATCTCTTCTAAGAAATGATGATTTTTTTTCTTGCATCAGTACCTCATTACAACGTGCATATAATATTTTTGAAAAGCCAGCTGTTCATTTTTAAACTCTTGGTCATTTAGGTTGGTATATACTGTGAAGCAAGAACCCATAATGTTATATTAGAGAAGAGCAACCCACACTCTAAGTAGAAGGAATGAAAACAGGCCAATATGTTTACATGCAGAGATCATAGATTACAGAAATGCACAAAACAGCTGATTACCTATAGAAAAGCAATCATGCTAATAGAGTATAGAACCCAAAGTGCAACTGGATAATTATGTACCTGATCAGGATTCCGTCCATGAGAGCTCTGATCAGTAGTCAGTTCCTGGTGAGATGAGTACTGCAAGTATACGTTTCTTCCCCTGATATGGCATGAAAACTGACATCACTATCTGATTTTGTAAATTATAATGGAAGCATAGCAACGTTAAGTAAAAAATTAATGGAAGCATAACAACATTAAGTATGACAATGACATAACTCTCTGCTATTGTGGATAATAATAGCAACACACAGAAACATAACTCAAAAAGTAACTCTACAGACAGAAAACGGCTGACACTGAAGCACCAAGAGGAAAATTCTTTAGGATGCGCCCACATAAGGTCCAAGAAGAAGATTACCTCACGCTAGGTTGAATCGTAGTGTAGTATTGGATGGCGCTAATTGAAGCAGACAGGTCCTCCATCTGGACAAGGGCCTGCAGTAGCAGCGGCACAAACGCCACATTACAATCACACAAAACTGCAAGAAGCGCGCATCCATCCACCTAATGAAACTACGGCTGAGGCCGAGAGGGCACCTGGTTCTTGGTCCGCAGCATGACGAGCTTGGCGACCGCGCCAAACGGCTGCACCACCTGGAGCAGGTCAGTCTGCACGCAACGAGAAGACCGAAAAGATCAAACTTTGAACCGGACAACAGAGCAATCCGGGCGAGGAATTCCGCCGAGCAGCTCGGGAAAGGGGGCCAGGATTCACTCACCTCGGAGATCTCATGCCCGACGTTCCGGATGTGGATCACCCTGGAGGGCTCGGCCATCCTTGCCCCGGACACACGAACTGCAATCGCAGGCAGCAAAACAAGAGCAATCCAACGAAGAACAGATTAGTCCACTAGGGTTCGAGAAACAAGTTGGCTCGATCCGTACAGCCGAGGAGGCGAGCGCGAGAGGGGGCGGGGAGGAGCCGTACCTTCGCCTGCTAGGGTTTTAGCGGTTGGGCGGAGGATCTAGGGTTTAGCTCGCTGGGGGGATCGCTCGGTAAAACAAGACGGGGGAGAGGAGAGGAGGGGGGAGGGATGGACGGATGGAGAACCGGGGGATTTGAGAGGAGCCGGATTTGTTTGGATTTGGGATTAGGTGGGCGAGCGCACGCCTGTTTCTGTTTGACGGGGGCAGGGGGCGAGCGAGCCCGAGAGACCGACAAGCTTTGACGGCTGTACGCACGCACTCGTGGAAGCAAGGGTCCTGTCACCTGTGCCTTTGCGGACTTGCTTGGTTCCATTGGGAAAATTTTGGTGAGCATTTTGGTAGCAAAAAATATTGTGCCCGCGCACCGTGACTCTCGTCGACGGGGAGCTCTGACTTCGCCGGGACGCTCTCCGCCTCGTGCTCCAGGACACCAGGGGCGTGACGGCACGTTCCCTTCGGGTCGGGGAGTCAGTTGACAACGGGGATATTGTCAACTTCCCTTGCCATTTTGCTAGGGTTCGGGATCGGTTGCAGGTCTCGACCTCGTCGTTTAAAGCGTCGTCGCAGGTGCACCATGGGCGGGGTGGTGGTACGCAGAGAGATTGACTGTGGTACATGCCGGTAGGGTGCATGCAGCCGAGTCAGGGATCTTGGGAGCGGGCCCAAGCTCGGGTATGGCTCCAACCATGGCGGATGCGCAATACGTGGGGTGTGATCCAACCCATCATGGGACTGCGGGGAGCTCGACTGGTGGTATATATTTCAACCCTTTCCAAATAGCAAAGTCACTACCCGAGGGTTCAATTGTACCTCCAAGATAATCTGTCATAGGCGTATAAACTGAACCAAGCCCTCAAAGAGCAGCTCCCCTCCATGTCAGTAGCCCAACGACAACAACAGTCCATCCCTGACCGCCCAATAATACGAAATAACAGTTGTCATCGTTGGGGAGATTTTTGTGACGCGACGCTTGAAGCCAACGATCTTTCGAAAACAACACTTTGTCCCCTGCACCCGCATGACAGCGCACCAAAAAGTGAAACGGGTCCTTCACCTATGAGTCTACCGCCATCGGAAGCCCTACCATGGCCTCGACGGACCTGTCGTGGAATTGTCACGACAGATGTCCTCGAGCTAGGACTTAGTCGTGGAGCCATCGCAACTAGGAAGCTTGAAGGGTTAATGCGGGACAAGGAACACGAGGGTTTATACTGGTTCGGCCCCTTACGGTGAAGGTAAAAGCCTACGTCCAGTTTGAGGTGGTATTGATTAGGGTTACGATCACCAGGGAGCTAAACAGCTATGTCCGGCTCTCGATGAGATTGTTGTCGCCCCTCAACCGCTGCTGGGTCGTCCCTTTATATAAGGAGGCTGACGCCCTGCAACTCTCAGAGTCCCGGGCGGCTCATAAGAGTGTCCGGCTCGGACTCTCAACTATTCTTGCCTTACACTACAAGTTCTATCATAACAATGATTGTAATTACGGGCCTTAAGCCATATCCGGGTCTTAGCCCATCTCTGGCCCATCGTCTTCAAGCTTGGCTCCGGGCTTCTGGTAATGACCATACGAGTAACCCGGCCCCTCCTGGCGGGTGACTCTAAGGTCTATATCCTCAACATTAGGCCCCAGATTGATTTGAGCCGGCTCATGTCAATCTTCAACTCTTCTGACAGAAAAAATCTCCGGCTTACCATTCATGTGAAGGCCATAACCCGGCGTGACGTCATCCTCTGGACTCCGGATAATCCGCCGTGACGTCATCCTCCATTAAGTCCGTTTTTTACTCCGCCAGATCCGCAACGGATCTTTCTCTTTACTGTCATCCCGAAAATCGAGGCGTTCCGTGGGGAGATAACCACGCCGTGGTCTCCTTGAATCTCGCGCCCACTTATGACCTTGCCTTATAAATAGGCCGGCCCGACGGGCTCTTCTCACGCTCCCTTCTCTGTCATCTTCCTCCTCTCACTGTCCCGTGCTGCTCGAGCTCCGCCGCCGTCGCCGCCGCGGGTCTCCTCGTCGTCACCAGCTCAGGCCGCTGCATCACCCTGAACGGACCAGAGAAACGTGACAACCTCCGCGGCTCTCCAGCTCCGGTAAGTCTTGCTTGTCCTGTAGGATAGATCTACCATAGGGTTCGTCCGTGTTCTTCGCCATTGCCACAAGCTTCGGTAGTTCTCCTAGTCACTGCCCTTGTTTGATCTTTAGCCTTGTATAGAACTAGTGCGGCAGTTGTTTAGGACTCATTTCAAATGCCCGTAGATCTCTTTCTACTGCATGAATGCTTCGTTCGAGCTCAAGAACATCCCCTGTGCCCGTATTTTAGGTCTAGAAAATTTTCTTTGGACCGACCATTTTGATCCAAAAAAGTTACTGCAGTATGTGAAACCTGTTTTACCACACTTAGTAAAAACTGCAACCATTGAATCTTGGCGGCTTATAATTCCGGTTTAAAGAAACCACGCGCTGTAGAATCCTCCGGTTTAAAGAAAACCATGCTTCGTAGATTCCTCCGGCTTAACTGTGATAAGGCCGTAGATAATCAACTTATTCTGAATGCCCCTGCGGCTTAAGTAACCCACTGTACCTGAGTATATATCATTAGTCCCCTTCATAAGCCGCCACCTTAGTTTGGAACTGTAGATCTCCGGCTTATAATTAACCCGGACATTTTCCTTTTTGTCATAGACTGCCAACTTTCACCATGCCTCCCAAGGCTCCCATCACTTGCAACTGGATGAGGTCCAACGTGACCAACGAGACCCTAGCTGATTTTGTTAAGTCAGGATATCTGCCCAAGAAAGACATCATGTCCTACCGTGCCCCTGACCCGTCAGAAGAAAGGCCACAGCCAAAGGATGGGGAGGTAGTGATTTTTGCAGATCACATGAGCCGGGGCTTTGCACCGCCCGGCTCAAAGTTTTTTAGGGACGTGCTCAATTTCTTCGACTTGCGGCCCCAAGACATAGGACCCAACTCAGTGTCCAACATCTGCAATTTCCAAGTCTTCTGCGAGGTTTACCTTGGAGAAGAGCCGAGTCTGCTGCTCTTCAGAGAGCTGTTTTACTTAAACCGTCAGAATGAGTGTGCCAATGGGCCAAGTCTGGAGTTAGGTGGCATCTCCATCCAGCGGCGTAGGGACTGTCTTTTCCCTTACGCAGAGCCGCCGAGCCACCCAAAGGATTGGAACATGACTTGGTTCTACTGCCAAGATACATCCCCGGCTGACGAAAGCCCGCTGCCCGGCTTTCGCCCAACACGTCTGGAGCCGACTCACCCACTGTCGGACAAGCTGACTCAAGCGGAGCGCCAGCCTCTGCTCCCCACGATCAACAAAATCAAAGCTCTCCTGGGTAATGGTCTGAACGGAATCGACCTGGTCCGGGTCTGGATCTCATGGCGGGTGATCCCATTGAGCCGCCGCCCCGGCTTAATGTGTGAGTACACCGGACGAAAGGATGACCCTCAGAGGCACAGCCGCAATGATCTTCCAGAAGACGTTGCAGAGGAGATGACCAAGGCTCTTTTAAACGAGAGCCTGGCAGACTGCGGAAGGACCGGGTTAGCCCCCTTCTGCAAGACCAACCCAGCCCCAGCGGTAAGCCGCTGACTTTAATGTTTTATCTCCTTCTGCATATAACCTGCATCTGAACCGTTTTGAGAATTCATCATTGTATTTTTCAGGCTGATGATAAGTTCTGGCGGGTCAAATATGACCATGAGGCGGCCAAGAAGGCCAGGAAGGCGAAGAAAGCCGCCAAGAAAGCCGCCCCTCGCAAAAAGGAAGCAGGCCTACTGCTTCGGAGCTGATGCAATTAAGCGACAGCTCCGAGTCAGAGGTAACCCCCAAGCCTTTAAATTCTTGCTGTACTTGTTATTTGTTGCTGTTTTCCTTATCAACACTTGCTCATTGACAGGATGACACCGGCGCCAGTAACCCGGTGGTTGAAGAGGTAATGTCACTTTCCTCCGACTCGGAGCCCTTGCCACAGCTGAAAGTCCGAAGGGTAACCCGGAAAGTAAGCTTTTCACATCCTTTAGCTTACCAAGACCCTCAATTTATTTTGAAGCGACAGGTTCATGAAAGCCGGCGTCACACCCGGACCAACAAGGACACCGATCTCTCCGCCGGGTTACCCGACGCAACAAGGAAGCGTCGAACTGAGGTTTTTTCTCACTTGTACCCTTTTCATCCGTTGGCGGGTGTTATCCGTCAGCCACTCAATTCTTCTGACTCCAATTATCAGGAGACCTCCCCTTCTTCGGGCGACTCTATGCAGTCGAGTCTTCCGACTTTCAAGACCGCGCCCGGGTAATGACAACCATCTTACATTATCTTTGTCTGTACTTACTCTTTGTGTGCTTAACACTTCTGTCTTTTCAGTGCCCAGGCAAAACTCACCAAAAGAGCAAAGAAGACCAGATCAGCCGGAGTGCCGGATTTGCCTGAGCCGGATGTGACGGTTCAAGAACCACCAGCTGCCTCCGCCCCCGAAGCTACCACTCCAATGGACACAGCACCTGAAGCCACTGCCCCAACTACCAAGGCAACGACCGAAGCTTCGGTTAACCCGGAGGCCTCCGGCTCAGCTCCACCAGCAGACGACCCGGACGTGGTAATCACCCGGACGGAGTTTGTTGAGCCGGGGAGACCGACCGTGTTGGCCAAGTGCTCCGCTAAGGGGGAGTTGCTGCAGCCCCACCGGGCGAATCTGGACCTCTCCAACTACAGCAACCTGAGCATTGGAGAGCTCGTCTCTGGCTACATCAGCCAAGTACACAAGAGCCGGGACGCCGAGGTCGCCATGGTAAACCAGATCCAGCAAAAATCTGAGGTATCCTTCTGCTATCTTCTTACTTACTGCATAGTTACCTTTGCCATGCTAGCCCCCAAGTCGACGACTTATGATTTGAATATGTTGTAGACTTAGGTTCCGGCTTACTCAATTGAGCCGGCAGTATGTAGATAGATACGTTCAATATGCATTAGCCCCCAAGTGCCAAGTGTCTTTGCTTGGAAAGTGCTTGGGACTTATATAGTAACTGCTCATGTCATAACCCGGAAATTTATACAGGCTGTGGGCAAGAAGCTAGAGGCGGACCTTGCGGATCTCAAGAGCCGGCTGAAGATGCAGGAGATGGAGACCCGGAAGGCAAACGCCAAGTTTGTATCCAGCATTGCCACGCAAGAAAAGTTGAAGACCGAGTTTGATGCTGAGAGAAAAGCCTGGGCCGAAGAGAAGGCCGCACTGGTGACCCGGGCGGAACAGGCGGAGAAGGCTCTCTCTGAGAAGACCGCCGAGCTCTCCGGCCTAAAGCGCCAGGTTTCCCAAATGGTGGCCGCCATCTTCGGTAAGTCGCCTCACCGGCTTTCATCCATGTTAGAATGTTTACATCTCATGATTCATCCTTGTCGCCGGCTTATCTGATTCTGTTAAACAGGTCCCAGAAGTGCCAACCTCAACCAGAGCGTGGTCACCAAGCTAAAGGCCGTGTACACCCTGGTGGAGCAGCTCTACACCGGGTCACAGCGCGCCTTAGCTGTGGTGGCCCTATCCAACGAGGTGCCGACTCACCTGGCAGAAGTCCTGCGCCGGCTCGCCGTTCTGCCTCAGCGGATCCAAGAGCTGCGACGGGCCTCTGCGAGAGCCGGAGCGATCGCCGCGCTGAGCCGGGCCAAGGCATTCCTGCCGGAGTTAGACCCGGCGGACATCGCCCTTGGCTATCCAAGTCTGAAGGAGGACGGCTCAGCTTTCGACCAGAAGGACTTCGCAGCGTGCGTGAAGGCTGTACGCCCGGTGGCCACCCTTATCGGGAACGACACGGATCTGACCAAGTACCAGCCGGGTTATGATGCGGAGAATCAGAGGATTCCAACCCCTCGCTATGAAGCCCTCAACCTGATCCCTCCGGCTCGTCAGCACACCTTCGCCCCGGAGATTGACCCGGCCGGGTTAATTGACGAGGAAGCCCAATTCGAAGCTCTCAGCGGCATCGACTGGAAGTCATCAACCTTCCAGGTGTTGGGATCAGCCGGAGGAGAAGACAGGAACGAGCCGGAGACTTCAACTCAGCGGGCATCGTGACTCGGCTGGCGGTTTACCAAACAATGTTCCACCCGTCTTAGACTTGATGAGTTTTTGTAATAGAATAGGTGCAACAGTTCATTTCTGCCGTGCCATCGTGCACGTATTGAATGCGAAAGTCCTTTGAAGTTGTCTCTTTGATATTTCTCCGGGTTATAACCATCCCTTTGTTTTTCTCAACCTCAAAGAGGTGCCTTTAAATAACCTGCATAGAAAGGCAAATCACAAGTCTCAAGGCAGCTTACCGCCCTGAGAATCAGGTGTTTTGGATAGATAACCCGGAATATGAATCAAAAAAGACTGGTCCTCAATTATATCCTTAACACAGCCGTAATAATACACTTAGCGGCCTGTAAGCATACTTCCGGTTTAGATAACCCGGGTAACAAGGTTGGTATCTTAACTCCGATTTACCTGTCGTAATGACACCCATGGCGTTCAACGAACACTGTAAACCAAAGTTAAGCCGGTAAAGTGAGACCCGGCCGTACACACCTTGACATAATCAGAGTAAACTTGTGATAAAGCAGAGGAACTTTAGGGGCTTCCGGTTCGAATACGACCAGAGACCCGGCCCAAAGGGGTTAAGCCAAGATTCGGATACGATCATATAGCCCCCAGTGGGTGTGGCGATGCCAATCAAGAGGGTACCGACAGCTATGTTCTCTTTGGTTCGAATACGACCCATGTTTGAACAGGAAGCCCCCAAGTGACTTTTAGAATTGTTTAACGACGCTGATTCGAATACGATCCACGTCGGTTCTCAGAGGGGGTAAACCATGATTCAAATATGACCAAAGGTAACCTCCCAATGAGCTCGGCACTTTGCCAATCAAATGGGTATCGACAGCTATGTTCTCTTTGGTTCGAATACGACCCATGTTTGAACAGGAAGCCCCCAAGTGACTTTACCGCTTACGGCTAGATTCGAATACGATCATAAGCCGGATCCTCCTTTAAGTCATCATGTAAACAACACGTGCATATTTGGGGGAGAAAAAAGGACAGAGGTCCTGCTTTATTGCTTATCATAATATATACATGGCTGAGAGAAATATGTACACCACGAGAGCCGGTGGCTCAAGTGTAGTAAGGCCGAAGCTGAGCTATGTTCCACGGCCGACGGGTCTCTTCCTCCGACTTACGTGAATCTTTGTGCTCCCGAATGTCAATGAGGTAATATGACCCGTTGTGCAAGTTCTTGCTGACCACAAAGGGCCCTTCCCAAGGTGGGGATAACTTGTGTGCATCTGTTTGATCCTGGATGAGCCGGAGCACAAGGTCGCCTTCCTGGAAGACCCGGGATTTGACCCGGCGGCTATGATAACGGCGCAGGTCTTGTTGGTAAATCGCTGAACGGGCTGCTGCCACATCACGCTGTTCGTCCAACAAGTCAAGAGCATCTTGACGCGCCTGTTCATTATCCGTCTCAACGTAAGCCGCCACGCGAGGTGAGTCGTGACGGATGTCACTAGGAAGGACTGCTTCTGCTCCATAAACCATGAAGAAAGGCGTGAAGCCTGTAGACCTGTTAGGAGTAGTGTTGATACTCCATAAGACGGAGGGCAACTCCTCCACCCAACAACCCGGCGTCCGCTGCAAAGGGACCAAAAGCCGGGGCTTGATGCCCTTCAGAATCTCCTGATTAGCTCTCTCAGCTTGACCATTGGATTGAGGATGAGCCACTGAGGAAACATCAAGTCGGATATGCTCTCGTTGACAAAACTCTTCCATGGCGCCTTTGGAAAGATTGGTGCCATTGTCAGTTATAATGCTGTGCGGAAAGCCAAAGCGGAAAATCACCTTTTTCATAAATTGAACCGCCGTGGCTGCATCGCACTTGCTAACTGGCTCAGCTTCCACCCACTTTGTGAATTTATCAACTGCCACCAAGAGGTGGGTCTTCTTATCCTTGGACCTTTTAAAAGGCCCAACCATATCAAGCCCCCAGACCGCAAAGGGCCAAGTGATTGGGATCATCCTCAACTCCTGAGCCGGCACGTGAGCCCGTCGTGAGAACCTTTGGCAACCATCACATTTACTGACCAAGTCCTCTGCATCAGCATGAGCCGTCAACCAATAAAAACCATGACGGAAAGCCTTGGCCACAAGGGATTTTGAGCCGGCATGATGGCCACAATCCCCTTCATGGATCTCACGCAAGATCTCTTGACCTTCCTCAGGGGAGACACAACGCTGAAATGCCCCTGTAACACTGCGATGATGCAACTCGCCATCGATAACGATCATTGACTTAGCCCGCCGGGTTATTTGCCTGGCCAAAGTTTCATCCTCAGGCAACTCTCCCCGGGTTATATAAGCCAGATATGGCATTGTCCAGTCTGGTATGACATGAAGAGCCGCCACCAGTCGTGCCTCCGGGTCAGGGATAGCCAAGTCTTCCTCTGTAGGCAACTTAACTGAAGGGTTATACAGGACGTCCAGGAAAGTGTTAGGCGGCACCGGCTTTCGCTGAGAGCCCAGCCGGCTTAGAGCATCAGCCGCCTCGTTCTTCCTGCGATCAATGTGCTCCACTTGGTAGCCCTGAAAGTGCCCAGCAATGGCATCAACCTCGCGGCGATAAGCCGCCATGAGAGGATCCTTAGAATCCCACTTGCCTGATACTTGTTGAACCACCAAGTCTGAGTCACCAAAGCACCTTACCCGGCTCAAGCTCATCTCCTTAGCCATCCGAAGACCGTGGAGCAAGGCCTCGTACTCAGCCGCATTGTTAGTGCAAGGGAACATCAACTGTAGCACATAATGGAACTTGTCACCCTTAGGGGAAGCCAATACAACGCCAGCCCCCGAGCCCTCCAACTGCCTGGACCCACAAAGTGAATGGTCCAATATGTGTTGTCCGGCTTTTGCTCGGGTACTTGTGACTCTGTCCAATCATTGATGAAATCCACCAAGGCCTGAGATTTAACACCAGTGCGTGGCACATATTTGAGACCATGAGGTCCAAGTTCTATAGCCCACTTAGCAATTCTCCCTGTGGCCTCTCTATTTTGAATGATATCGCCAAGGGGGGCAGAGCTGACCACAGTGATGGGATGACCCTGAAAATAATGCTTAAGTTTCCGGCTTGCCATGAACACACCATATACCAGCTTCTGCCAATGCGGGTACCGCTGCTTGGACTCAATGAGCACTTCGCTGACATAATAAACCGGCCGCTGAACCGGATGCTCCTTACCCTCCTCCTTGCGCTCCACCACAATAGCCACACTGACGGCTCGTGCGTTTGCCGCCACATACAGTAGTAAGGGCTCCTTATCAATCGGAGCAGCAAGGACTGGGGGCTCTGCCAGCTGCTTCTTCAAATCCTCAAAGGCGATATTAGCTGCATCATTCCAGACAAAGTTATCGGTTTTCTTCATCAACTGATATAAGGGCATGGCCTTCTCACCCAAACAGCTTATTTATACATGCCAGCTTAGCCAGGAAGGTGATGGCCTTGATCTTCTCCGGGTTAGCCTCAATGCCTCTGTCAGAAACCAAGAAGCCCAAGAGTTTTCCTGCAGGAACACCAAAGACACACTTGGCCGGGTTAAGCATCATCTTATAGACCCGGAGATTATCAAAGGTTTCCCTTAAATCATCTATCAGGGTTTCCTCTTTGATGGATTTAACCACAATATCATCCACATAAGCATGAACATTGCGTCCGATCTGTTTATGAAGACAGTTCTGCACACAACGCTGGTAAGTCGCCTGTGCACACTTGAGTCCAAAGGGCATAGACACATAGCAGAAGGCTCCAAAGGGAGTGATGAACGCCGTCTTCTCCTGGTCCTTAACTGCCATCTTGATCTGATGATAACCAGAATAAGCATCCAAGAAACTTAAACGTGCACAACCTGCCGTAGCATCAATGATTTGATCAATACGGGGGAGGGCAAAAGGATCAGCCGGACACGCCTTGTTCAAGTCCGTGTAGTCCACACACATCTGCCAGGTGCCGTTCTTCTTGAGTACGAGCACCGGGTTAGCCAACCACTCTGGGTGAAAAACTTCAACGATAAACCCGGCCGCCAAGAGCCGGGCTACTTCTTCACCAATAGCTTTCCGCCTTTCCTCATTAAACCGCCGAAGGAACTGTCTGACCGGCTTAAATTTCGGATCAACATTGAGAGTATGCTCAGCGAGTTCTCTAGGTACACCTGGCATGTCAGAAGGTTTCCACGCGAAGATGTCCCTATTCTCACGGATGAACTCGATGAGCGCGCTTTCCTATTTTGGATCCAGATTTGCACTGATGCTAAACTGCTGAGATGAGTCACCTGGAACAAAATCAACAAGTTTAGTCTCATCAGCTGACTTAAATTTCATTGCCGGCTCTTGTTCTGTGGTTGGCTTTTTCAGAGAGGTCATATCTGTTGGGTCAACATTGTCTTTGTAAAACTTCAACTCCTCTGTAGCACACACAGATTCTGCATAAGCCGCGTCGCCTTCCTCACACTCCAGAGCCACTTTCCGGCTGCCGTGAACCGTAATAGTCCCATTGTGACCCGGCATTTTGAGCTGTAAGTACACATAACACGGCCGTGCCATGAACTTGGCGTAAGCCGGCCGTCCAAATATAGCATGGTATGGACTTCTTATCTTGACCACCTCAAAGGTCAATTTCTCCACCCTGTAGTTGTTCTCATCACCAAAGGCCACTTCCAATTCGATCTTGCCAACTGGATAAGCCGACTTACCAGGTACTACACCATGGAAGATGGTGTTTGACTGGCTGAGGTTCTTATCAACCAACCCCATACGGCGAAAGGTCTCATAATAGAGGATGTTGATGCTGCTGCCTCCATCCATGAGCACCTTTGTGAACTTATATCCTCCCACTTGAGGAGCCACCACTAAGGCCAAGTGGCCCGGGTTATCCACCCGGGGAGGGTGATCCTCCCTACTCCACACTATAGGCTGCTCAGACCACCGCAAGTAGCGTGGGACCGCCGGCTCAACCGCATTCACAGCCCTCTTGTGAAGCTTCTGATCTCGCTTGCACAAACTAGTGGTAAACACATGATACTGTCCACCGCTAAGCTGCTTTGGATTGGTCTGATAACCCCCCTGCTGCTGTTGATGACCCTGGCCAGACTGTTGATTAAAGCCCCCTTGACCACTCTGAGGACCAGAATTTGAGCCGCCCCCCGGGCCATGAAAGCCGCCGGCGCCTGAGCCGCCGCCCGGGCCATTGTAGTTTTTAAAGGCTTTCATGATTGCACAATCCTTCCATAGATGAGTCGCTGGCTTCTCTCTAGAGCCATGCCTTGGACAAGGTTCATTCAACAGCTGCTCCAGCGTCGGACCTGACCCGCCGCCGCGGGGAGGGGGTCTCCCCTTGCGTCGCTGGTTATTACCTTGTGAGCTGGCGTTGGCTACAAACTCTAGGCTGCCATCGGCCTTGCGCTTGCCTCCTCCTTGGTTCCCCGGGTTATGCTGGGGACCCTTGCCATTGCCATTCTTCTTTCCCTTCCCTGCCCTTTCATCATCTGAAGGGGGATCCTTGGTACCATCAGAATCGGCGTACTTGACAAGAGCCGCCATTAGCGTGCCCATGTCACTGCAGTCGCGCTTAAGCCGCCCGAGTTTCATCTTCAGGGGCACGAAGCGACAATTCTGTTCCAACATTAAGACTGCAGAGCCGGCATCCATCTTATCTGATGAATGTATGATCTCCTTGACCCGGCGAACCCAATGAGTCGTGGATTCACCCTCCTGCTGCTTACAGTTAGTCAAATCCACAATTGACATAGACTGCCTACAGGTATCCTTGAAGTTTTGGATGAACCGGGCTTTCAGCTCAGCCCAAGATCCGATGGAGTTCGGTGGTAGCCCTTTCAACCAAGTGCGGGCAGTCCCATCCAACATCATGGTGAAGTACTTAGCCATGGCTGCCTCACTGACCTCCAGTAGCTCCATGGCCATCTCATAACTCTCGATCCAGGCTGCAGGCTGTAAGTCAGCTGTGTAGTTAGGCACCTTCCTAGGGCCCTTGAAGTCCTTAGGTAGACGTTCATTACGGATAGCTGGCACCAAACAAGGGACACCCCCGGTCCTGGTAGGGATACCCACATCAACGGAAGTCGTCGGATAAGCCGGGGGGGTCTGGTAAGCCGTCAATTGAGGCACTTGCTCCGCCTCTTGCCGCGCTTTGTCCTGCTCTGCTGCATAAAAGGCTCCATTATGAGCCGGACCATGGCCAGGGGGCGGGTCATGGCGTCGGACGTTACTTGAGCCGGTTGCTGAGACCATGTGCCGGCTGTAACTCGGGCTCTGCCCCGGACGAGGGGTCGAGTGGATCCTATCCCGGCTGTAGGAGTACGCCTCCTGCTGTGCCAGTGCCGTCTGCAGGAGTTCCCTGACCCGGCGGGTTTCAATAGCCGTCGGAGAGTCGCCGTCAACTGGGAGAGCCGCCAGCCGTGCTGCCGCAGCGACCATGTTCTCCAGCGGGTTATTATAATGACCCGGGGGTATTGGCACATACTGAGGCGGGGCAGGGGGCACCTGGGGAGGCCCCATCACTCGTGGCTGAATAAGGGGTCCAGACCCGGGCGCTATGACCCCTGGCGGGTTACTAGACCCTGCACCTGGCGTGTTGAAGAGGTTGCGTGGATCGTAAACCGGTGGGAGTCGAGACTGGGCCTTTTGATGCCTCCTTCTCATGACCTCATTGGCCGCGTTCTGATCCATCGTGAGTTGGAAGGACTGCGCCTGAATCAGCTGAGTCTGGGCATCGAGAGCCGCCCGCTCCGCAGCCAGCCTGATCCCTTCCGCTGCAAGATCCTCTTTAGCTTTTATCAGATCCAATTTTAACTGTGCCACCTCCGCATCATGCTGAGCTTGATCCGCCGGGTCAACCGTGGCGGTTAACAGGGCCGTCATCTTGTCCGTGAGATCCATTAGCACCTGAGCCGGAGAAGGCACCGGGTTTCCCGCTCCAGCAGCGGGGTTCTGAACAGGCTGCGCACCAGCCATAAAAACTCCAACCTGACTTGGTGGCTCAAAAAGGTCCGGAATACTGTCACCATCGGAACAACCCATGAGCCTGCCATCTTGAAGTTGGTACAACGAGTTTGACTCATCGGTGGCCGACTCGCCGTCAGAGCCGGCGGCCGTCTCATCACCAGATCCAGATTGATCGGAGAGTCCTCCATGGATGCACCCCACAAAAGCATGCCTTAAGGCAGGCCGGGCCTGGGCGGGTCGCGCAAGCTGAGCCGTCTCGATGAGATCAGCGCAGAGACCCGGCTCAGGGCCCGGCTCACCAATCTTGCCAATGAAAACATGAATTCCGCCGAAGGGGACCCGGTACCCGTACTCAATTGAGCCGGCGTCGGGGCCCCAGTTTGCATCGTCGATGTAGAGCTTGCCGCGACGACTCTTGGTCATCCGGCCCACAGCGTATCCCTTGAGCCCTTCGAAGCTGCCCTTCAAGAACTCAAATCCACCGTGCGCTGGCCCCACGGTGGGCGCCAACTGTCGTGGAATTGTCACGGCAGATGTCCTCGAGCTAGGACTTAGTCGTGGAGCCATCGCAACTAGGAAGCTTGAAGGGGTTAATGCGGGACAAGGAACACGAGGGTTTATACTGGTTCGGCCCCTTACGGTGAAGGTAAAAGCCTACGTCCAGTTTGAGGTGGTATTGATTAGGGTTACGATCACTAGGGAGTTAAACAGCTATCCCGGCTCTCGATGAGATTGTTGTCGCCCCTAAACCGCTGCTGGGTCGTCCCTTTATATAAGGAGGCTGACGCCCTGCAGCTCTCAGAGTCCCGGCCGGCTCATAAGAGTGTCCTGCTCGGACTCTCAACTATTCTTGCCTTACACTACAAGTTCTATCATAACAATGATTGTAATTACGGGCCTTAAGCCATATCCGGGTCTTAGCCCATCTCTGGCCCATCGTCTTCAAGCTTGGCTCCGGGCTTCTGGCAATGACCATACGAGTAACCCGGCCCCTCCTGGCGGGTGACTCTAAGGTCTATATCCTCAACAGATATGATGGCACCCATGTAAACATAGCAAGTTTCGTTAACAGGTTTCAGACTTAGCAGAAAACAGAGCATGACATTAACAGAATTATGAAGGCATCTTTGTGAGCTCTATTCACTCATCACAAAGCAATGCATGACAAAACAAGCATACCTACAGAAAGATGGCATGTTCATGAAGCTAACCATGGCAAGAGCAAGTTCATAGCATGTATGGATCAACTACAACAACCTTGGCAAAATTGAATATCATGTTAACATTCTGCCAGGAACATTTTATAGCAAAAGTAGAGCAAGATTGAGACATGCTAGGGCACTCCATAATTGCAAACAGGGGCATGGATGGATAGAGCACAACTATATGTCCAAAACATCCTTACTGAATATACTCAAAAGAAGCATGGATCTCACTGTAGCCACATGGATACATGGCAACAAAATAACAGCAGGTAAATGACTTAGCAAAATCCTAAGTCCCTGAAAACAGAAACATCATGAAGCCTAGTTTGCATGCTTGTGCTAGTCACCACATAGATCACAAAAATACATGGCATACACCTCTGTAAAGATGGCATGGCATAGATCAAAACACCTGTAGAGCTCATGCCCATAAGATGCACACATCAAATGCAGCAAAAATGATAAGACATCAAATTCTGATAAGTGACAGTAGTAAACAACATATAGCACTCTTGCATCAGAGATTTGGGCATCAAGATGGACTCAAACGAGCATACCACAATGGAACAAAATGAAGAGCATCTCGTGATGAACATTTCGATATATCATACATGCAAAACGGAGCAGTATGCAATGAGATATGCCATGATGAACAGAGCAACATAAAGTGATATATTCGGGACTTAGCAGAAAAACGAGGGGGGGGGGAAGTCAACCTCGATCTAGGGTTTCGTGGGCACGTGAATCGAGGTTCACCGGAACTTCGCTGGAGATGGGGAAGGAGGAGGGCGGCGAGCTCGGATCCGGCAAGGGAGGGTCCGGCGAGGCGGGCTCGGGCCGGCGGGGTCGGAGGAGAGCTCGGGGAGGCTCGGCCGCGCGGCAGCGCACCGGGGCGAGGCGGTGGCGAACAGGCGGCGGGGCGGCACCGGCGACGAGGCGGCGAAGGGCGGCGAGGTGCGGGATCTGCACGGGCGGCGGCGGCTCGGGCCCTGCGGGCCCTGGCGGCGGAGGAGAGAGAGGGGGGCCGGCGGCGGTGATGTGGCGATGTGGGATTGGCCGGGGCGATGGCGCGGACGTGTCCGGCGGCGGGGTGGACGCGTCCGGCGGCGGGAGGAGGAAGAGGCTAGGGTTTGACCGTGAATTTGGAAGGGGAAGACATATTTATAGGTAGAGGAGCTAGGAGTGTCCAAATGGGGTGCGGTTTTCGCCCACACGATCGTGATCGAATGACCGAGAGTATGGAGATGGCTTAGATGGGTTATTGGGCTGTTTGGAGGGGTGTTTGGCTGCAACACACTAAAGGCTTTTGCGGTTACCCGGTTAACCGTTGGAGCATCAAACGACCTCCAAATGGAACGAAACTTGACACGTGGTCTACCGGTGATGTACCAAGGCCACTTGGCAAACCTCGGTCCATTCCGAGAATGTTTAACACCCACTCACGAAAAAAGACAAGAGGGGTGCGCTGGTGCATGTGGGAGTGTCGGATTGCAAAACGGACAACGGGGAAAATGCTCGGACGCATGAGACGAACACGTATGCAAATGAGATGCGCATGATGACATGATGTGAGATGCATGACATGAAAAAAATGCAAAACGAAAGACAAAAAACCCAACCACGGAGGGAATATCATAACACATAGCCGAAAATGGCAAGAGTTGGAGTTACAAATATGGAAAGTTACATCCGGGGCGTTACAGCCCCCCTCCACAGATTTCCACCTCGGTCATATTGTCGTAGTGCTTAGGCGAAACCCTGCGTCGGTAACTTCATCATCACCGTCACCACGCCGTCGTGCTGACGAAACTCTCCCTCGGCCTTAGCTGGATCTAGAGTTCGAGGGACGTCACCGAGCTAAACGTGTGCAGATCGCGGAGGTGTCGTGCGTTCGGTACTTGATCAGTTGGATCGCGAAGACGTTCGACTACATCAACCACGTTACTTAACGCTTCCGCTTTCGTTCTACGAGGGTACGTGGACACACTCTCCCCGCTCGTTGCTATGCATCTCCTAGATAGATCTTGTGTGATCGTAGGAATTTTTTTGAAATACTACGTTCCCCAACAGTGGCATCCTAGCCAGGTCTATGCGTAGATGTTATATGCACGAGTAGAACACAAAGAGTTGTGGGCAATAATAGTCATACTGCTTACCAGCATGTCATACTTTGATTCGGCGGTATTGTTGGATGAAGCGGCCCAGACCGACATTACATGACCGCGTTCACGAGACTGGTTCTACCGCCGTGCTTTGCACACAGGTGACTAGTGGGTTGTCTGTTTCTCCAACTTTAGTTGAATTGAGTGTGACTACGCCCGGTCCTTGTTGAAGGTTAAAACAACACAGTTGACTAAAAATCATTGTGGTTTTGATGCGTAGGTAAGAACGGTTCTTGCTAAGCGCAGCCACTTAAAACTTGCAACAACAAAGTAGAGGACGTCTAACTTGTTTTTGCAGGGTTTGCTGTGATGTGATATGGTCAAGACGTGATGATATATAATTTGCTGTATGAGATGATCATGTTTTGTAATAGTTATCAGCAACTGGCAGGAGCCATATGGTTGTCGCTTTATTGTATGAAATGCAATCGCCATGTAATTGCTTTACTTTATCACTAAGCGGTAGCGATAGTCGTAGAAGCAATAGTTGGCGATACGACAACGATGCTTTGATGGAGATCAAGGTGTCAAGCCGGTAACGATGGTGATCATGACGGTGCTTTGGAGATGGATATCAAAGGCACAAGATGATGATGGCCATATCATATCACTTATTTGATTGCATGTGATGTTTATCTTTTTTATGCATCTTATTTTGCTTAGTACGGCGGTAGCATTATAAGATGACCCCTCACTAAATTTCAAGGTATAAGTGTTCTCCTTGAGTATGCACCGTTGCTATAGTTCTTCGTGCCGAGACACCACGTGATGATCGGGTGTGATAAGCTCTACGTTCACATACAACAGGTGCAAGCCAGTTTTGCACATGCAGAATACTCGGGTTAAACTTGACGAGCCTAGCATGTGCAGACACGACCTCGAAACACTGAGACCGAAAGGTCGAGCGTGAATCATATAGTAGATATGATCAACATAGTGATGTTCACCATTGAAAGCTACTCCATCTCACGTGATGATCGGGCATGGTTTAGTTGATATGGATCACGTGATCATTTACCTGACTCGACGGATGTCTATCTAAGTGGGAGTTCTTAAGTAATATGATTAATTGAACTTTAATTTATCATGAACTTAGTCCTGATAGTATTTGCATATCTATGTTGTAGATCAATAGCTTGCAATGTAGCTTCCAGTTTATTTTTGATATGTTCCTAGAGAAAATTAAGTTGAAAGATGATAGTAGAAATGATGTGGACTTGGTCTGTGATCTGAGGATTATCCTCATTGCTGCACAGAAGAATTATGTCCTTGATGCACCGCTAGGTGACATACCTATTGCAGGAGCAGATGCACACGTTATGAACGTTTGACAAAGCTCAATATGATGACTACTTAATAGTTTACTGCACCATGGTTTACGGCTTAGAACCGGGACTTCAAAAACGTTTTGAACGCCACGGAGCATATAAGATGTTCTAAGAATTGAAATTGGTATTTCATACTCATGCCCGTGTCGAGAGGTATGAGACCTCTGACAGTAGTTTGCCTAGAAGATGGAGGAGAATAGCTCAACCAGTGAGCATGTTCTCAGATTGTTTGGGTACTACAATTGCTTGAATCAAGTGGGAGTTAATCTTCCAGATAAGATATTAATTGACAAAGTTCTCTAGTCACTATCACCAAGTTACTAGAACTTAGTGATGAACTATAATATGCAAGGGATGACGAAAGTAATTCCCAAGCTCTTCACGATGCTGAAATCGGCGAAGGTAGAAATCAAGAAATAGCATCAAGCGTTGATGGTTAACAAGACCACTAGTTTCAAGAAAAGGGCAAAGGGAAAGAAAGAGGAACTTCAAAGAAGAATAACAAGCAAGTTGCTACTCCCATGAAGAAGCCCAAAGCTAGACCCAAGCCTGGAACTGAGTGCTTCTACTGCAAAGGAAATGGTCACTGGAAGTGGAACTGCCCTAGATACTTGGCGGATAAGAAGGATGGCAAAGTGAACAAAAGTATATTTGATGTACATGTTATTGATGTGTACTTTACTAGTGTTTATAGCAACCCCTTAGTATTTGATACTAGTTTAGTTGCTAAGAGTAGTAACTAAAAATAGGAGTTGCAGAATGAACACAGACTAGTTATGGGTGAAGTGACGATGTGTGTTGGAAATGATTCCAAGGTTGATAAGATCACCATCGCACACTCCCTCTACCTTCGCGATTAGTGTTGAACCAAAATAAATGTTATTTGGTGTTTGCGTTGAGCATGAATATGATTGGGCCATGTTTATTGCAATACGGTTATTCATTTAACTCAAAGAATAATTGTTGTTCTGTTTACATGAATAAAACCTTCTATGGTCATACACTTAATATAAATGGTTTATCGAATCTTATTGTAATGATACACATATTCATAATATTGATGCCAAAAGATGCAAAGTTGATAATGATAGTGCAACATATTTGTGGCACTGCCGTTTAGGTCATATTGGTGTAAAGCGCATGAAGAAACTCCATGCTGATGGGCTTTTGGAATCACTTGATTACGAATCACTTGATGCTTGCGAACCATGCCTCACGGGCAAGATGACTAAGACTTCGTTCTCCGAAACAATGGAGCGAGCAACTGACTTATTGGAAATAATACATACTGATGTATGCGGTCCGATGAGTGTTGATGCTCACAGCGGGTATCGTTATTTTCTGACCTTCACAGATGATTTGAGCATATATGGGTATATCTACTTGATGAAACATAAGTCTGAAACATTTGAAAAGTTCAAAGAATTTTAGAGTGAAGTGGGAAATCATCGTAACAAGAAAATAAAGTTTCTACGATCTGATCGTGGAGGTGAATATTTGAGTTACGAGTTTGGTCTTCATTTGAAACAATGCGGAATAGTTTTGCAACTGACGCCACCTGGAACACCACAGCGTAATGGTGTGTCCGAACATCATAACCGTACTTTATTAGATATGGTGCGATCTATGATGTCTCTTATTGATTTATCACTGTCGTTTTGGGGTTATGCATTAGAGACAACTACATTCACGTTAAATAGGGCACCAGCTAAATACGTTGAGACGACACCATATGAACAGTGGTTTGGCAAGAAACCCAAATTGTCGTTTCTTCAAATTTGGGGCTGCGATTGTTATGTGAAAAAACTTCAACCTGATAAGCTCGAACCCAAATCGGAGAAATGTGTCTTCATAGGATACCCAAAGGAGACTGTTGGGTACACCTTCTATCACATATCCGAAGGCAAGATATTCGTTGCTTAGAATGGATCCTTTCTAGAGAAGGAATTTCTCTCGAAAGAAGTGAGTGGGAGGAAAGTAGAACTTGATGAGGTAATTGTACCTTCTCTCGAGTTGGAAAGTAGTTCATCACAAAAATCAGTTCCGGTGATGCCTACACCAATTAGTGAGGAAGCTGATGATGATGATCATGAAACTTTAGATCAAGTTACTACCGAATCTCGTAGGTCAACCAGAGTAAGATCCGCACCAGAGTGGTACGGTAATCCTGTTCTGGAAGTCATGTTACTTGACCATGACGAACCTATGAACTATGAGGAAGCGATGATGAGCCCAGATTCCGCGAAATGGCTTGAGGCCATGAAATCCGGGATGGGATCCATGTATGAGAACAAAGTGTGTACTTTGGTTGACTTGCCCAATGATCGGAAAGCCATAGAGAATAAAATGGATCTTCAAGAGGAAGACAGACACTTATAGTAGTGTTACTATCTACAAAGCTCGACTTGTCGAAAAGGGTTTTCGACAAGTTCAAGATGTTGACTACGATGAGATTTTCTTACTCGTATCGATGCTTAAAGTCTGTCCGAATCATCTTAGCAATTGCCACATTTCATGAAATCTGGCAAATGGATGTCAAAAACTACATTCCTTAATGGATTTCTTAAAGAAGAGTTGTATATGATGCAACAAGAAGGTTTTGTCAATCCTAAAGGTGCTAACAAAGTGTGCAAGCTCCAGTGATCCATCTATGGACTGGTGCAAGCATCTCGGAGTTGGAATATACGCTTTGATAAGGTGATCAAAGCATATGGTTTTATACATACTTGCGGTGAAGCCTGTATTTACAAGAAAGTGAGTGGGAGTACTATATCATTTCTGATAAGTATATGTGAATGACATAGTGTTGATCGGAAATAATGTAGAATTTTTCTGGAAAGCATAAAGGAGTGTTTGAAAGGAGTTTTTAAAGAAAGACCACGGTGAAGCTGCTTACATATTGAGCATCAAGATCTACGGAGATAGAACAAGACGTTTGATAAGTTTTTCTTTTCAATGAGTACATACCTTGACAAGATTTTGAAGTAGTTCAAAATGGAATATTCAAAGGAGGAGTTCTTGCCTGTGTTGCAAGGTGTGAAGTTGAGTAAAGACTCAAAACCCGACCACACACTACAAAAAAGGACACATCCGTGACATTTTGGGCCGAACGATTTTTTTTCTGTCATACTTATGACACTTCTATGACGATAATTGTGACAAAACCCGGTATCATCATGGATGTGGTGGGGTCCTACTTCTATGACAAAAAATCATGACAGAAAATGGGCTTTTCGTCCTGGGCGGGCTGGAGACGCAGCTGCATGACATTCTTTGGGCTGTCCATGACGGAAAAAAACCGTGGTAGAAGCGAGAACTCGGAAAATATCGGGGAGTTCCCGGTTACGGTGGGTGGTCGGGGGCCGAGCGATGCGCATTTCTCTCGTACGTACGCGTGTGTGTGCGAGGCGTTGGGCTCTAACTGAACCCGAGCGATTGCACTAGCTATGTTACCGAACCTGGGCGATCGATCCCTTGCTGTTAACTGAAACCGAGTGATTCCTTCGCTACTGCTGCTAACTGAAGCCGATCAATGCTGCCTCTGGATGAACAGTGAGCGTTGTTGGGGGGTTTGGATGAACAGTTCTGGGTGGGGGGTTGGATGAACATGAACCCGTGGTAGTAAAGGCCGTTGCCGCTGGATGAACAGTACCCCGATCGATCGAGCCGGTGGATGAACAGGACCCCATGGAGGGCTGGATGAACAGGACCCCATGGAGGGCTGGATGAACAATAGCCGGTGGAGGGCTGGTTGAACGGCCGGTGGAGGGCTGGATGAACAGTAGCCCGTGGAGGGGTGGTTGAACACGACCCCGTGGAGAGGGCTGGTTGAACAGTAGCCGATGGAGGAGCGCGCGGTGGAGGCTGGATGAACAGGAGCCCGTGGATGAACAGTCGCAGGTGGAGGCTGGAGGAGGTCGACGGTGGATGAACAGTAGCCCATGGAGGCTGGAGGAGGTCGACGGTGGAGATGAACAGTATCCCGTGGAGTCCTGTTTTGCGGTACGCCACACCCCTCCCGATGAACAGGACCCCCGTTTCGACCGTAGCGCTCCAACACAAGTCCGTTTCCTCCGTTTTGCGGTACGCCACACCCCTCCCGATCAATAGGACCCCGTTTCGATCGTAGGAGGTCCGTTTCCTCCGTTTTGCGGTATGCCAGACCCCTCCCGATGAACGGGATCCCATTTTGACCTTGGTCGGTCGAACACAAGGTCGTTTCCTCTATTCCGCGGTACGCCAGGCCTCATTTCCATCGGCTGTTCCGTCCAAGCCGGTTGGCTCCCGATGAACAGCACGCGTTCCGTTGCCTCGCGATGAACACGACGCATTCCGTTGCATCCCCATGAACATGACGACGACGCAGTTTCTCCGTTCCGACCCAGCCATGTACACGAGCCCTGGCCGTACGTATGCGCGAGTAGGCGTTCGAGACCCCGCCCGTATGTACGTACGTGGCCGTATTTACTATCTTGCACCCTGGCCACTGTACGTACGTGTACATGCTACGTGCGCACCTCTACTACGACACGTGCGCGCCTCTACTATGACACATGCCCTTCCTTACACGGCCACGGTTCATCGCTGCAGCCTGTAGATAGACCGACCGTATGTACGTACACGTTCGCGACCAGAATGACAACGCTACGTACACTTCGACCAGGTGGGTCCCGACTGTCAGGCATTTCCTTGCGTGCGAAGATGTAGCTGGTGGGTCCCAGCAGTCAGGGGGGCGAATCATTTTTTTTGCTCGTAATATGGACGCACTTCCTTGCATGCAAAGATGTAGCTGGTGGGTCCCAGCAGTCAGGGGAAAACATTTTTTTTGTGAAATACGGTAGCCCGTCTGGTGGGTCCCTGCTGTCAGGTGGAGGAATACTTATTTTCCGCGTAATAAGGAGGCACTTCCTTGTTGCGGCCGTGGACCCAGCTGTCAGCATCTCTGTCGGTGTCAAAACCGGCGGATCTCGGGTAGGGGGTCCCGAACTGTGCGTCTTAGGTCGATGGTTGCAGGAGCCGGGGGACACAATGTTTACCCAGGTTCGGGCCCTCTCTATGGAGGTAATACCCTACTTCCTGCTTGATTGATCTTGATGAATATGAGTATTACAAGAGTTGATCTGCCATGAGATCGTAATGGCTAAACCCTAGAAGTCTAGCCTGTATGACTATGGTAATGAGTATCCTTTTCCGGACTACACCCTCCGGTTTATATAGACACCGGAGGGATCTAGAGTTACATAGAGTCGGTTACATAGGAAGGAATCTTCATAGTAGATCGCCACGCTTGCCTTCCACGCCAAGGAGAGTCCAATCCGGACACGGGTACAGTCTTCGGCCTTCATGTCTTCACAGCCCACCAGTCCGGCCCATGGATAACAGGCCAGACGCCCGAGGACCCCTTAGTCCAGGACTCCCTCAGTAGCCCCTGAACCTGGCTTCAATGATGAGGAGTCCGGCGCGCAGATTGTCTTCGGCATTGCAAGGTGGGTTCCCTTCTTTCTGAACTCTAAGACAATCTTCAGATGTAATGATTGTATCCGGACTTGTATACACAACCGAAGAGGATATAATATTTTACGAGTTCAATCCGCTGACAACTTTTTGGTAATATGACAGCACGCCTGCCCGACCATTATTTTTGGACCGTTTTAGCTGGCACGTCGTCCCATGTCTCAATACGTGGTTTTATTGGCATGTCTTATCCAGGCGGAGATCGTGTCTCCCCTTTTTTAAGGGATTCCTGTCAACCCGGACGTGGGTAACCCAACCGTCGCTTGGGTACAACTCCTTGAAAACAGGCAAGTTTTTGAGGCCTAGTAGGAGACGTTTGATATTCGCAGCCTTTATATAGGGGTACTGACCCGTCTTTTCCTTTCACACTTGCTTCTTCCTCAACCCCTGCTACCCCGAGTTCTAGCACCCGGGTTTCAGTTGCCATAAGCCCCAATCATGTCCGGATCCAGCCGTCAAGGCCAGTGGGTAGCTTCTTCTGTCACGGAGGGAGATATTGCAAAGCTTCGGGCGGCGAGGTACCTGACCGCAGAAATCCATCACCGGCTTCCCGCCGAGGGGCAGGTTATTCCCACCCCCAGATCCGACGAGAGGGTCGCGTTCGTGTCCCACTTCCTCCGCGGGTTAGGGTTTGCACTTAACCCCTTCGTCCGAGGGCTCATGTTCTATTACGGGCTAGATTTCCACGATCTGGTCCCGGACTCTATTCTTCTTATCTCGGCGTTTATCGTCATGTGCGAAGCCTTCCTCCGAACTCCTCCGTGCTTCGGCTTGTGGCTCAAGACCTTCGATGTGAAGCCGCAAGTGATAGAGGGGGAGCAAGCTGAGTGCGGTGGTGCTACAGTGAGCAAGCTTGCTAGCGCTGTTTGGCTGAAAGGATCCTTCGCCAAATCTTCCGATTTATGGCAGCAGGAGTGGTTCTATATCACCAAGCCTCGTGGCTCCAAGTGGGCGGCTGCGCCTGCATTGCGATCCAGCCCCCCAATTCAGCTTGCATCATGGATTAATAAGGGGTTGTGTCGGTGTCAAAACCGGCGGATCTCGGGTAGGGGGTCCCGAACTGTGCGTCTAAGGCGGATGGTAACAGGAGGCGGGGGACACGATGTTTACCCAGGTTCGGGCCCTCTTGATGGAGGTAATACCCTACTTCCTGCTTGATTGATCTTGATGATATGAGTATTACAAGAGTTGATCTACCACGAGATCGTAGAGGCTAAACCCTAGAAGCTAGCCTATGGTATGATTGTTGTTGTCCTACGGACTAACCCCTCCGGTTTATATAGACACCGAAGGGGGCTAGGGTTACACAGAGTCGGTTACAAGGGAGGAGATCTACATATCTGTATTGCCACGCTTGCCTTCCACGCCAAGGAGAGTCCCATCCGGACACGGGACAGAGTCTTCAATCTTGTATCTTCATAGTCCAACAGTCCGGCTAAAGGATATAGTCCGGCTGTCCGAGGACCCCCTATTCCAGGACTCCCTCAGTAGCCCCTGAACCAGGCTTCAATGACGATGAGTCCGGCGTGCAGATTGTCTTCGGCATTGCAAGGCGGGTTCCTCCTCTGAATATTCCATAGAAGATTTTGAACATAAGGATAGTGTCCGGCTCTGCAAAACAAGTTCCACATACCACCATAGAGAGAATAATATTTCCACCAATCTAATCTGCTGACACATTCGGCAGCATGACACCACACCATGGCCCGGTCATTATTCGAACCGTTTTTCTCAACCAGCTACTGCACATATTGCGAGGTGGTTTTCTTGGCACGTCTTGTCGAAGCAGAGATCGTGTCCCCTTATCACGGGATTCTCATCAATACGGGTGTGGGTAACCCAACCGCGCCATTAATTACGGCGCTTGGGGAATAAGCAAGTTTACCAGGCAGGTGGGGAGGCGTATAGTTTCTTCCGCCCTTATAAAGGGACAAGGATTCCTCTTTTTCACCCACGCCTTCTTCCTCCTTGCTCATCCATTCTTGCGCACTCGAGCTCCAGCACCCAAGTTCGCATTTCCTCCTCAAACCACTCCAAGCATGTCCGGAGCGGGAGGCAAGTGGATGGTCTCCTCCGTTACGGAGGAGGACATCACAAAGCTACGGAGAGCCGGATATCTGGCCGCGGATATCGCACACCGGCTGCCAGATGCGGGGCAGATCGTCCCTACTCCAGAACCCCATGAGAGGGTGGTTTTTCTTACCCACTTCGTCCGTGGACTGGGGTTTCCCCTCCACCCGTTTGTCCGCGAGATCATGTTCTACTACGGGCTGGACTTTTACGATCTGGCCCCCAATTTCATCCTCAACATCTCGGCGTTTACCGTCATGTGCGAGGCCTTCCTCCGCATCAAGCCCCACTTCGGCGTGTGGCTGAAGACCTTCAATGTTAAACCGAAGGTGGTGGTCGGCCAGCAAGCGGAGTGCGGAGGCGCCATGGTGGGCAAAATGCCCAACGTCACCTGGCTCGAAGGCTCCTACATGGAGACCATAAAGGGGTGGCAATCGGGGTGGTTCTACATCACCGAGCCGCGCGACACCAACTGGGTGGCGGCCCCCGAATTCTGATCCGAAATCCCCATGCGACTCACCTCTTGGAATGAGAAGGGCCTATCCTGGGGTTCCTCGGTAGAGCTGACCGGACTCCAGACCTGCGTCAAGAACATGATGAGCAAGAAGATCAAGCTCGTCAACGTGGTCCAAATCATGCTATTTTGCCGGTCCTCCCGTGTCAAAGACGGGCATTAAATTTGTGGGAGTTCTTCCCGGCCGTGCACCAGACGCTGCGAGAGCTCTTCGACACGACACACAAGGACGTCTGGAAGGTGCTGTTCAAGGGCGCCGAGGTACCTCCTCCCCTTACCGAGGACTGCGGACTGAGCGCAAAGCGCCCTGCCAATCCGGTAAGTCTTTTATATCTCATAAGATGTTCGTTTTCCCCAGTTTAACCATGTGCGGGATCTAAGCCTCCACGCCATTTAACAGGACTGGGTAGCGACAGCGGAGTAGATCGATTGTCCAGCCCCCCTGCCCGAAGATCCAGCCGATGCTCTCCTAACGGAGATGCTGGTTCCAGCGCCTTATGAGGTGCCGGCGAAGAAGTCCACGAAGAAGGCCACGGGGACCAGGAAGGGTCTCCGACGCAAGGTTATATCGGACTCATCATCCGAAAACACCAAGGCGCACTCCTCCCATGAAAACGAGGAGGAGGAAGAGGAAAGTTCTCCCCCCTGCCGGGGACAAGAAAAGGAAGGTCGCCCCATCCGGGGAGGCCGAAGGGTCCAAGAAGGGAAGGACCCTCCTCCTGGACTGCTCCACGACGGCCGCCTATAGCGACGACGAGTGGTTGCCCAGGGACACGCCCCTGGCGAAGTCATAAGTATCTGGATACCATAATAATTCATGGTACGTCTTATTTTACTGTTTCTTATCACGCTGCGCGTGATTATGCAGCCCCTCCCGAGCCCACATCGACGTATCTTCGTCGGATGATTCTTTGGGCCCGTTGGACCTCAACATCGATTCACTTCCGACCGCCTCCTCCCCTCGCCCTACGGACAACGTCGAGGTGTTGTCTCAAAGGGCACCGAACCAAGGGGAGGTAGTCCTAGAGGCGGCTCAAGGCGACATTCCGGACACTAGGCGCAAGGGGAGCAAGACTCCCATGGGCTCCGATGACGGGGGCAGCAAATTCGGCCCCCAGCCGAATACTGCGCCAGAACCTCCAGTGGTTCCGGACTCTGTCAGGCGACCCCTCGCTAAGAGGGGCAAGCCGCCTGTGCTGATGGCCTCTGTCCATCCAGAGGCATCGGACAACTTGCTGGAAGCGCTTCGCGGCGCTTCCATCGACGAAGAGCACCGCACTATCATGAGTGCCGTGATCGAGAAGGTTCAGTCCGCCAAGAGCGGACTGACTGGAGCCTGTACCAGCCTTCTAACAGGCTTTGAGATAAGTAATCAGATTATAAGAGAATATTACCGCATAGACAGTAGCCCCTGATGCTCTGTTTGGCGTTCGCGAAGAAAGGACGAATAGAGGATCAAATAATGACCGCAGGAGTCTAATCGGAATATGTCTATGTGCATATGCAGGCTTCACTGCTAGCCGCTGCCGCACGTACTATGGAGGTCGCTGCACTGAAGCAGGACCTTGAGCGGTCCAAGGAAGAGCTCGGCCTTACCAAGAGGCAGCTCGAAGAGAACAAAGGTAAGTCATACCCCGTCTGTACATTATAAAAAAAATTGGTTTTGGAATAATAGGATCATCATGAATTTGCTAGGGGCCACGACCGAAGTGGCATCCCTAAAGAAGGCGCTATCCAAGGCCGAAGACAAAGCGGCCAAGGAGCGCACCGAGCGCGAGAAACAAGAGGCCCGAGTTGGCGAGGTGCAGCAAGAGCTCCAGGACTTTGCCGAGAAGTACAAGTCCTTGGAGCGTGACTCTAAGACACGGGTGTCCGAGCTTGCAAAGGCACTCGAGAGCGCACAAAATGCCAAGGCTGAAGCCCAAAAGGCCCTCCAGGAAATTGAGGCGGTTAAGAAGATAGCAGCGAGTAAGGCATTCATTATGCAAAGCAAGCATGTGAAGGAAACTTTCCTTTTACTTACCCGAGTTCGGAGCTCTCCAGGAGCGTTCGCAGATCTTCCCCGCAGTGTGTCGGATGCCGTGGAGTTCTACCGGGCTGAGGAGGGGAGCTCGACGGAGAAGTTGTTCTGGTCTCAGTATACTGGGACCGAACACCCAATTCCCTTGAGCGACCAGTTGAAGCAACTGGTCGAGCTCCACAAGGCGGCCGAACAGGCCATGAAGGATCTTATAGTCCAGATGTGGCCTGGCGAGCCCCTTCCTGATAGCTACTTCTGTCTGGTGAGGCGGCTTGTGAATGCCTGCCCACGGCTTAAAGTCATAAAGCGGTCCGTCTGCATCGAGGGTGCGCGCAGGGCTTTTGCCCGGGCGAAGGTGCACTGGCGAAGCTGGACGCCGCAAAGCTGGTGAAGGAGGGGCCGCCGGAAGGCAAAGAGCATCGCCACCCCGAAATGTATTATGACAGTGTCCTGAAGGGTGGTCGGCTTGTGGCGGAGGAATGTGCTAAGGATGTAATATTCGAATGAATGTACTCATGCGATCCTGTAATATGAAACGAGTTCATTTGCGCTATGCAACGCTTGTTAATTTAAAATATTACCTTCTGTGCGGCCGTTTATGAAATCTGAGAGTTGGCCAGTCGTCGGCTTCTGCCCCCATGTAACTAGTACTGAGGTGTTCGGGATAAACCTAAGCACTCTTTATCCCAATTTTGGGTCCTTCGAAGGAGGTGTTCAGCAGAGCGAACCAGGCAATCGGACTATAAAGCTTTATCACTCTCACTTAGCCATAGAAGTCTACAATTTTAAATTTTGGCGAAGCCCCTAGTATTCGGAAGGACGAATTTGGGGCGCTATATACGCCTAAGTCAGGCAAGGCCGACTCCTCGCCCGAAGCGGAAAAAGTCTTTAAGGACTTGAGACCTCTCGAACAGCGACCAGCTCTCGCCTCATCATGACAGTCAGTTTTCGGCTTTCTCTACTGAGGTGCTTGTCCGGAAGAACCGGGACACAATCGCAGTAGTTCTCCCAGCGCTACCTTAGCCGATATTGCAGAACGTAAGGTACCAAAACATGGGAGGCGGGCAAACCCAACTATTGACCCAAGACTTGATTCGGAGCTGATGCATATAATGCTATAAGTTCGGGGTGCCGTACTGTCGAAAGTGTTCGGACTTCTCACGCCGTGTTATGGGGTATACTGAAGCCCCTGGCGCATTGGTCGTACCAGAATGTACGGGTGCAATTTGTCGTAAATAGGCGGCCAAGAAAAAGAAAAGGAAAGGGGAATGCAATAATAGGCTAACGCTATGCATTGTTATTAAATAATATGTCAAGGCGTACGGATACAAGTAGTGCAATAAGCAAAAAATAGGGCCATTTGACATCTCCTATCCAAGGGCAAGTTGCGTGCGGGTATGTAAAACAGGTATTTTGATTGTTACCAGAGAACACCTGGGGATTCCCTTGTACGTCAGACTATCTTGCTTCCTTGGTATTTACTTACCGCGATGAGTCGAACAATTAGACTGCCGGAAAGGGCTTCCAGAGAGTAAGGTCTTGAAAGAGAGAAAATGATAAACGTATACAACCCTTGGGGTGGTTGAGCCGCATTGTGGGACGTGCCGTAGTGGTGCCTCCGCCTATGCCCACGGTATCTTGAGTGCGTAGTTATGTACGCGCGGCGCAAATTTCGCCACTTGACTGGGACTAGGACGGAGGCCGAATTGCTAGTCGAGCTCAAAACGTGCCTGCCGATCCGCCTGCGGGGTACTCCAGACTCGCTTGAAGGTGTCCGGGGTCTTTTTCGCCGAATTGGCAGTTTGCCTAATAAGGCTGCTTTGCGCTTCTGCTGCGAGGGCCGCAGTGTGCTCCTCCGTGCGGAGCGAGCGCTTTGTGTTTCCATTAACTGTTATAACCCCGCGCGGTCCTAGCATTTTGAGCTGTGGTATGCGTAATGCGGTACTACATTGAATCTGGCAAATGCGGTTCGTCCGAGCAGTGCATGATAGCCGCTGCGAAAGGGGACGATATCGAAGATTAACTCCTCGCTTTGAAAGTTGTCCGGAGACCCGAAAACCACTTCCAGTGTGATTAAGCCCGTGCAACAGGCCTCTACACCTGGGATTACACCTTTAAAGGTGGTTTTGGTGGGTTTGATCCTCGAGGGGTCTATGCCCATTTTGCGCACTGTATCCTGATAGAGCAGGTTCAGGCTGCTGCCACCGTCCATAAGGACTCGAGTGAGGTGAAACCCGTCAATGATGGGGTCAAGAACCAATGCGGCAGATCCGCCATGACAGATACTAGTGGGGTGGTCCCTGCGATCGAAGGTGATCGGACAAGAGGACCATGGGTTGAACTTTGGGGCGACTGGCTCCATCGCATAGACGTCCCTTAGTGCACGCTTCCGTTCCCTCTTGGGAATGTGGGTTGTGTATATCATGTTCACCGTTTTCACTTGTGGAGGGAACCTCTTCTGTCCTCCTGTGTTCGGCGGCCGGGGCTCCTCCTCGTCGTTGCTATGCAGCCCCTTGTCCTTGTTTTCGGCATTCAACTTGCCGGCCTGCTTGAACACCCAGCATTCTCTGTTGGTGTGATTGGCTGGCTTATCAGGGGTGCCGTGAATTTGACACGAGCGATCAAGTATGCGGTCCAAACTGGACGGGCTTAGATTGCTTCTTTTGAACGGCTTTTCCGCTGACCGGTTTTAGAGCCACTGAATCCGGCATTGACTGCCGTGTCTTCGGCGTTATCGCCGTTGTTGCGGCACTTGTGTCTGTTACGACATGGTCTGCCATTAGTATCTTTGGCATATGAAGTGCCAGGATTCCTTGATGTGTTGTTGCTGCGAGCCAGCCAGCTATCCTTGCCCGCGCAAAAGCGGGTCATGAGTGTCGTGAGGGCTGCCATGGACTTCGGCTTCTCTTGGCCGAGGTGTCGGGCGAGCCACTCGTCCCGGATGTTATGTTTAAATGCCGCTAAGGCCTCAGCATCCGGACAGTCGACGATTTGGTTCTTTTTAGTTAGGAACCGGGTCCAGAATTTCCTGGCCGATTCCCCAGGCTGTTGGGTTATGTGGCTCAAGTCATCAACATCTGGTGGTCGCACATTAGTGCCCTGGAAGTTGTCAAGGAATGCATCTTCCAAATTTTCACAACTGCCAATGGAGTTTGCTGGCAGGCTATTCAGCCAGTGCTGAGCTGGTCCTTTGAGTTTTAGTGGGAGGTACTTGATGGCATGTAGATCGTCACCGCGGGCCATGTGGATGTGGAGGACGAAATCCTCGATCCATACCGCGGGGTCTGTTGTGCCATCGTATGACTCAATGTTCACGGGTTTGAATCCTTCTGGGAATTCATGATCCATTACTTCATCGATGAAGCATAGGGGGTGTGCGGCGCCTCTGTGCCGGGCTATGTCACGACGCAGTTCATATGAGTCTTGTCTGCTGTATTCGGCCCGGCCGGATTTGCTTTTAGTGTATCCGGCGTGAAGATCATCGTCACGTGTTGGGGCGCGTCCCCATGATCCGTAGATCAATCTTGTATGCCCTGCTTTGTTTTCCAATACGTCTCGCAGGTCCCGTGTGTTGCCCCGGGCCTTGGTGTTTTTGTTGGTCTGGCGACGGGGTGCGGGCTGGACTTCGGGCTGATATGTCCCTCTGTCTCGGCCACGAGTTGGCCGATCAGCCGCATCATACGCTGGTGATGTAGGTTTTAATGCTCCCTCCTCGAGTTGGGGTAGCAACCTGCGCTTTGGGTAACTCTTGGTTGGGCGTTCGAGTTCGTATTCCTCGGCCGCAAGGACTTCGGGCCATCTATCCGCTAGCAGATCTTGATCAGCTCGAAGCTGTTGTTGCTTTTTCTTCAGGCTATTTGTTGTGGCTATAAGCCGGCGCTTGAAGCGCTCCTGCACGACGGGATCCTCAGGCACGATAAATTCTTCGTCGCCGAGGCTCGCCTCGTCTTCGGAGAGAGGCATGTAATTGTCATCCTCTGATTCTCCGTCTGCTGCCTGTTCCGGAGGGCTAGCTTGTTCATCCTCCCGCTCGAGGTCTGGCTGGAGGGGATTGTCATCGTCCTCGGCACTATCCGGAGTGTTATTGTCTCTTGTGCCGGTATCGCTGCTTTTGCTATGGCGGGACTTAGAGCGGCGCCGCTGACGTCGGTGCTTGGATTGCTTCTTGGAGGGATTATCCTCCGCTGTCTTATCGCCATCGCCTTCTTTGGGAGTGTCCACCATGTATATGTCATACGATGAGGTGGTAGTCCAGCGCCCTGTGGGCGGTGGTTCTTGTTCGTCTCCTGTATCGTTGTCCATACCGTCGATGTCTTCGGAGCCGAAGTCGAGCATGTCGGTTAAATCGTCGATAGTGGCTACTAAGTGGGTGGTGGGTGGGGAGCGAATTTCTTCGTCGTCCGCATCCCATTCTAGCCGGACATAGTTCAGCCAAGGGTCTCCTGACAGGGAGAGAGACCTCAACGAGTTTAGCACGTCACCAAAGGGCGAGTGCTGAAAGATATCCGCGGAGATAAACTCCATGATTGGTGCCTAATCGGATTCGATAGGCACGGACGCAAGCGGCTCAGAGCCCGTGGCCGGGGACGAATCCAACGGTTCAGCAACACGGTTCTCGTAGGAGGTGAAGTCAGTATTCGGCTCTATCGCCACTGAGTGTGCGGCCTTCATGGCAGGGTCCATCCACCCGTCCTCAGATGGCGCAATTTGTTTCGGATCGAGGGCCGGAGTAGTTGCAGATGTGATCTCCCGAACACTGTCCGACGGTAGAGCTAAGTCATGCTCGTCGTGATTGTGCGGCGCACCTGACATGGGCTCGAATCCATCGAAGATCAAGTCTCCGCGGATGTCGGCAGTATAGTTCAAGTTTCCAAACCTGACCTGATGGCCAGGGGCGTAGCTCTCGATCTGCTCCAGATGGCCAAGCGAGTTGGCCCGCAGTATGAAGCTGTCGAATACGAAGATCTGTCCGGGGAGGAAAACCTCACCCTGGATCGTATCGTTGCCGATGATCGAAGGAGCCATCAAGCCTTGTGGTGATGTCACAGTGGAACTCTCAATGAAAGCACCAATGTCGGTATCAAAACCGGCGGATCTCGGGTAGGGGGTCCCGAACTGTGCATCTAAGGCGGATGGTAACAGGAGGCGGGGGACACGATGTTTACCAAGGTTCGGGCCCTCTCAATGGAGGTAATACCCTACTTCCTGCTTGATTGATCTTGATGATATGAGTATTACAAGAGTTGATCTAACACGAGATTGTAGAGGCTAAACCCTAGAAGCTAGCCTATGGTATGATTGTTGTTGTCCTACGGACTAACCCCTCCGGTTTATATAGACACCGGAGGGGGCTAGGGTTACACAGAGTCGGTTACAAGGGAGGAGATCTACATATCCGTATTGCCAAGCTTGCCTTCCACGCCAAGGAGAGTCCCATCCGGACACGGGACAGAGTCTTCAATCTTCTATATTCATAGTCCAACAGTCCGGCTGTCCGAGGACCCCCTCATCCAGGACTCCCTCAGGTTGGACTGGGGATCATCGAACGAGGTGCAAATTCTGCAAAGTCGCATCCGGAGCCTCATTGAGAGGGACATCAATATCGTTAATGTCGTTCAAGTAATGCTAGTTCATCGGACCCTGCCGTGCCAGCGACGACCTTTCCGCTTGTGGGAGTTCAATCCAGAAGGGCCACGGACTCTTCAGCACTTCTTCGGCACTACGCACGAAGGAATGTGGAGATTATTCTTCGGTAAACGAAGGCAATGGCCGGACACCACCAAAGATGTCGGCCTAGACTATAACCATCTGGATACCCCGGTAAGTACCCGTTTGTCGGATACCTCATAATCAGATACCCAGTGGCAAGATACTGACAGCATCATCCTTTTTCAGGGCTGGATAAAGAAGGTGGAACGGATTAGGTGTCCGGCTCCCCTTCCCGAAGACTCAGCTACTCCTGTGTTAACAAGGATGCTGGCCTCGGCACCATACCAGGTGCCGGTAAGGGAGGTAAAGAGGAGAGTGAGAAGACCCAAAATGACCTTGGTTTCGGGGGTAAGTCGAACACTGAGTCCGGAGAAATTGACCTTTCCTCGCCTGAAGATAGAGGCGGAAGAGGACCCAGTATCCCTTCTCCAAGCAGGAGGAAAAGGGCCGCCTCCAAAGATTGGGAGGGGCGGTCTTCCAAGAAGGGCAAGATGCCACCGTCGAGCGGCTTGGGTTTGGAAAGCGACGCCGTTGAACAGCTCCAACAAGGCGACAAGCCCTCGGCCAAACCGTAAGTGAACCCGGAGTACTTTGATAGCATCCCGCTCCGTTGCTGTTACCGAAGATATACATAACATGTTCATGAATTTTTGCAGGTCGGCACAGAGTTTTTCTGGGCGATCCTCTTCTTCGAGAAGTCTCCTCCCAGAGATGATGGAGAGCGAGACGCCTCCTCCAACCTCCTCGCCCAATAAGGCGGATGACTCTGAAGTGTCATCGCGGAGGGTCCCTCTTAATCAACAAGTTACGCAAGGGACAAAAGAGGCAGTACCCGAAGGTGGATCTCCGACCATCCGGGATTCTGGGGCTGATGATAACAAAGGCCCTGGACTGTGTGGCTCGCAGCCGATAGTGATTCTGGAGATGGGTGAACAAATTCCTTCAAAGGATGCTTGTGCTCCTAGAGCGGCTTCCAGAGACCCGGAGACTCCGGATATATTGCAGGACATGTTGCGGAAATCATCTGTCTCGGGGGAACAACGTACCTTGATGGGTACAGTAATTGATAAGATTTTGTCCGCGAAGAGCGGATTAAATGAAGCCTTCATGAGCTTACTGAAAGGATTCGAGGTTTGTGACATAATGTTTTCAGCTATGTTTCATTTGCAAAGATGCGCCTGTGTATAGGTAGTAGCCCCTGAGACTCGGGTTGTCTTCCACTAGGAAGCAAACGGAGGATCGAAAAGGATCGTTTGAGGACTAACCTGATGAACTTGAACACAGGCTGCTTCCCCCTTGGCCACTTCCTGGACTATGGAAATTGCCGAGCTGCAGCAGAAGCTTGATGTGGCAAGGGATGATCTTGCATTAATCAATATGCGTCTTGATGAGTCGCAAGGTATGTATTCGGGGCAATCCCCATACATTTTTGTGGTATAAGCATGATGCTAAAATCTGTATGCTGGAATATGCGTGGCTGCAGATGGTGCTGCCGCCGTTGAAGTTCTTCGAGCGGAGCTGGCCCGGGCCAAGGAGCAGGCCTGGCGTAGCAATGCTGCTGCCGAAAAGGCATCGGCTGAGCTAAAAGCCGAACAAGCTGCACGGCGCCAAGACAAGGAGAAGATATCCACGGTGGTGCTCGAACTGGAAAATGCCACTAGCTGCTGCGAATTTCTGGAGAAGGAGAATAAAGCCTTAACGGCTGAACTAGACAAGGCCTTTCAAGAGGCGAGGGAAGCGCGATCGGAATCCAGAGCAGTCCGTGAGGAGGTTCGGCAGGCTAGGGAGATTGCGGCTGGAAAGCCCTTTCTGCTGCAAACTAAGTTTGGTGACCCGAACTATGCTCAGCTGAACCAAGTGTGGAGTTCTCCGGACGAGTTCTTGGACTTGCTGAAGAGTTCTTCCGATGCGGCACAGTATTACCAAGCGCGAGATGGGTATGCAACGGAGAAGCTTTTTTGGTCGCAGTTTGGCGCATCAAAGCGCCCTCTGTTGCTCAACGAACAGATGTCCCAATGGTCCGAACTTCATAAGATATCCGGCGCTGCCATGAAGGATGTCATAATCCGGTTGTGGCCAACCGAGCCTGTTCCGAATAGCTATTTCGGTTTGGTGCAGAGGCTTGTTGACGCGGTGCCGTGTATCAACGCTGTGAAGCGGTCAACGTGCATTGAGGGTGCACAGATGGCTTTTGCCCGAGTCAAGACATTCTGGGGAAAGATGAAGGCCATCGATGTCGCGGCTAAGGGTCCACCCAAGGGCAAGGACCGTCCTGAACCGGAGCGTTATTTTGAAGACGTCCTAGAGGCCGCCCGCTTAATAGAGGGTCAATGCTCGAAAGACATAATGTTCGAGTAGGGTGTATGATAATTGTAAAAGACAATTTTATAGTTAATCTATTTTTATGTCTTGCTTGAAAGCTTGAATTCCTCCTGTGCGGCCATTTTAATATAATCTGAAAGTTTTCCAGTCGTCGGCTTCAGCCCCCTCGTAGGAAGTACGGGGGTGTTCGGAAAAGCATTTAATCACTCTTTATCCAACGTCTTGGTCCATAAAGGAGGTGATAATGCGGTGAACCAGGCAATTAGCCTATAGGGCTTTAACACTTTCACTTAGCCATAGGAGTTTTATGGTGGGACTATGACATAGCCCCTGGTATGTATGCGGCGTATGGTGCCTTACATATTTGATCTGAAAAAGATCCTTCGTGTGACACGGAGAATCGCTAAAGATTCCAATAAGTCGTCAAGTGGTTGACCAGCTCTCGCCGCATCATGACAGTCAGTTTTCGGCTTTCTCTACTGAGGTACTTGACCAGATGAACCGGAAGCACAATCATAGTAGTTCTCCCTTTACTACCCTAGCTGATAGAGCGGAACGTAGGGTAGCAAGCACAGGAGCAGGGCAACCCAACTATTGACCCAAGACAATGATTCGGAGCTGATGCATATAAGGCCCAACTTGCGATGCCGAAGTACGCTGTAGAGCTGTTCGGGCTTTTGCTGGCAACTCATTTGTTCCCATATCGAGCCCCTGGCAGGTTATGCCAAGGTATGTTTGTGAAACAACCGTGGGGGCCGTATTTAGTGGTGAAACAACACAAATGATTAATTCGGATACTGTTTACTGGGAGATGGGCGATATGGCAATGATTATTTATTATATATATAAAAGCGATCCTCCCGGCTATTTGACATGCTCGGGGTCGGGAGCGGAGGAACATGCATAGTACAGGCTCAAAATAGAGAGTGCGGTCTACAAAAGTTATTTTGGACCTCCTGTCGCACGTCTGCGCCGCCAGTCCTCGGTGGGGTGAATCCTTGATGGAAATAGCCCCTCGGGTGAGCGTACGGATCCGAACTCCGATAGAGCCAGTTTCAGATGTTTGTCCTGTTTGTCACCTGTTTTTAAGGGATAGTGAAGGAAGAAATAGAAAGAAAATGGATAAAAAATGTTACGGGGATGCTTGCAGGCTTGTCCGTAGTGTGCTTCCGCCAATGCCCATGGTATCTTGAGTGCGTAGTGATGTATGCGCGGCACAGATTTTGTAGGTGTACGCGGTGGGCGACGGAAGCCGGAGTGCTATTTTCGCTCCGGGAGTAGTTGATCCTCGGGTGGAAATTGCTTCAGGCCCCCGGTATTTCGTTGGTGAACCTCTCCGTTGTCCCTGTCACCTGGCGGCCTCTTTCCCTTGTGTTCGGCGTTGAGCTTGCCGGCCTGTTTAAAGACCCATCAGTTTCTGTTAGTATGATTAGCTGGTTTGTCGGGGTGGCCGTGAATCTGGCAGGGTCGGTCCAATATCCTGTCCAGGTTGGATGGTTCGTCTCGTTTCGCCTTGAATGGCTTCTTCCGTTGACCGGGCTTGGGATTGCTGAATCCGGCGTTGACCGCTGCATCGCGTGATCTTTCATTATCATTGCGACTGTTGTATTTGCTTCGTCGTGGCTTGCCGTTGCAGTCTTGGATTTCGGAAGTGCCCGGGTCGCTGGCGCTGTTGCTTCTACGAGTGAGCCAACTGTCTTCTCCCGCGCAAAAGCGGGCCATCAGAGCAGTGAGAGCTGTCATGGATTTAGGTCCTTCTTGACCGAGGTGGCGTGCAAGCCATTCGTCCCGGACACTGTGTCTGAAAGCCGCAAGGGCTTCCGCGTCCGGACAGTCGATGGTTTGGTTCTTTTTGACTAAGAACCGAGTCCAGAGCTTCATGGCTGACTCTCCGGGCTGCTGGACAATGTGACTTAGGTCATCGGCATCCGGTGGCCGAACATATGTTCCTCGGAAGTTGTCGAGGAAGGCCTCCTCCAAGTCCCCTCAGTTGCCTATGGAATTTTCAGGTAGGCTGTTTAACCAGTGCCGAGCTGGCCCTTTTAGCTTTAGTGGGAGGTATTTAATGGCGTGGAGGTCGTCCCCACGAGCCATATGGATGTGGAGGATAAAATCTTCTATCCATACCGCGGGATCGGTTGTTCCGTCATATGATTCAATGTTGACGGGTTTGAATCCTTCGGGGAATTCATGATCCATTACTTCATCGGTGAAGCAAAGCGGGTGTGCGGCGCCTCTATGTTGGGCCACACTGTGACGTAACTCCGAAGGAGTCCATTTGCGGTTTTCGGGTCGAGCGTGGCTAGGTTTGTCACGTCTGAATAGGTAGCTGTTGTCGCGCGTCGGGGCATGCCTTCGTGATCCGTAGATCGGTCTTGCGTGTCCTGCTCTACTATCCAAGTCCCGCTGCATGTCGCCTCGACAATCGTGAGCTGCGTTATTCTTGCCTTTACGGCGAGGTGGGGTGGTATGGTGTTCGGCTTGAGTTGCTTCTTCATCTGGACAGAGTTGTCGGCGACCAGCTGCATTGCGTGATGATGGTACGGACTCCAACGCCTCGTCATTGAACTGATGTAGCAATCTGTGCTTCGGGTAGCTTTTGGCTAAGCCACTAAGGCCATATTCTTCGGCGACCAGGACTTGGGTCCTTCTATCGTTGAGTAGGTCTTGGTCAGCTTGAAGCTGCTGCTGCTTCCTTTTCAGGCTTCTCGCAGTGGCTATGAGCCTGCGCTTGAAGCGCTCCTGCTCGAGGGGCTCTTCGGGTATGATGAAGTCTTCATCGCCGAGGCTTACCTCATCTTCGGAGAGCGGAAGGTGGTTGTCGTCCTCCGAACTGTCGCTGGGCAGGGCCTGTTCATCGGGGCTGGCTTGCCCATTTTCATGTTCCTCCTATTCGGATCTTACTCCAACGGGGTCTTCATTGTTTTCGGCGTCGTCCGGGGTACTATTTTCTCCAGTGCCATCGTTGTTGCGATGTGACTTGGAGCGGCGTTTAGGGCGCCGGTACTTAGACTGTGTCTCAGGAGGTTTATTCTCAACTGGATCTCCTTTGTCATCGTCGCGCGCTTTTTTAGGTGTGTCAACTATGTACACGTTGTACGAAGGGGTGGCCGTCCCACGTCTGGTGACTGGCGGGTCTTGGCCTTGCTCCTTGTCGGCATCGTTGTCTATACTATCAATGTCTTCGGAGCCATAATCAGGCATGTCGGTTAAGTCCTCGACAGTGGCTATGAAGTGGGTGGCGGGTGGGAAAAGAAATTCCCCATTATCAGCCTTTACCTCGAACCGAACATAGTTCGGCTGTGAGTTCCCTGCCAGGGACAGGCTTTTAAATAAATTTAGCACATCGCCGAAGGGCAGTTGTTGGAAGATATCTGCGGCGCTGAACTCAAAGATCGATGACCGATCCACCTCTGAGCCCGCGGGCGTGCGCGGTTCGGAACTTATGGCCGGAGACGAGTCCGGAATTCCGTGGACGCTGATATTGCAAGCTGCCGAGTCTGTGTGCGGCTCCAACGCCGTGGATTCTGCGGTTTTGGATGGGGCGATCTGCTCCGGATCCAAGGCCGTGGCAGTTACAGGAACCATCTCCTGAATATGTCCAATGATAGATTTAAGTCATGTTCATCGGTACGAGGGGGAACGGTCGTCGTGGTCTCAAATCCGTTGAAGATCAAGTCTCCACGGATATCCGCGACGTAGTTCAAGCTTCCAAATCTGACCTGGTGGCCAGGGGCGTAGCTATCGATCTGCTCCAGATGGCCAAGCGAGTTGGCCCGCAACATGAAGCCGCTGGATACGAAAATCTGTCCGGGGAGGAAGGTTTCTCCTTGGACGGCGTCACTATCGACGATTGAAGGGGCCATCGAACCTTTCGTCAATGGCATAGTGGAACTCTCAATGAAAGCACCAATGTCGGTGTCAAAACCGGCGGATCTTGGGTAGGGGGTCCTGAACTGTGCGTCTTAGGTCGATGGTTGCAGGAGACGGGGGACACAATGTTTACCCAGGTTCGGGCCCTCTCTATGGAGGTAATACCCTACTTCCTGCTTGATTGATCTTGATGAATATGAGTATTACAAGAGTTGATCTACCACGAGATCGTAATGGCTAAACCCTAGAAGTCTAGCCTGTATGACTATGGTAATGAGTATCCTTTTCCGGACTACACCCTCCGGTTTATATAGACACCGGAGGGATCTAGGGTTACATAGGAAGGAATCTTCATAGTAGATCGCCAAGCTTGCCTTCCATGCCAAGGAGAGTCCAATCCGGACACGGGTACAGTCTTCGGCCTTCATGTGTTCACAGCCCACCAGTCCAGCCCATGGATAACAAGCCGGACGCCCGAGGACCCCTTAGTCCAGGACTCCCTCAATCTCCACATACAGTACTCTTCTGATGGAAGTCGTTCCTTTACCACGTTGACCACGCCGCGCCGAGAGCACCAGGGCGGTGGACGATGGCGAGGCCTAGGAAGGGGAAGACACGGAGCCGAGGAAGACGCGGTAGTGGTTGCCCACTCGGAGAGGAGTATGAGGGTTCACTGGTTCGGCTGCGGTGTGAGGCTGCCGTCACCGCAGAATAACAGAGGTGTGGGTGAGTAGAGGGATGGCCTCGCCAGCGGTGGGAGTAGTAGGGGGCGGTGAGGCCTCCGCGGCATCACAACTGGCCACGGGAAGCAGGAGCATGCGGCACGACCGACGCTGGTTTGGGCGGCTGGAGCAAGAAGACCAGAGGTTGAAGAAGCACTACGGCCGTTGGATGGACATCGTACGGTCACTGGAGCTAGAATCGTTCATATTGACTAAGTTGACAAAGCCCTCTGTCCCCGTCATCTTTGTAGGCCCACAAGTCAGCTTCCCACTATGGTGGGTCCCAGCTAGCAGGGGGAGTATTCATTTTTGTGTGCGTAATAACGAGGCACTTCCTTGCGTGCGAAGATATAGCTGGTGGGCCCGACCTGTCAGTGGGGGAACATTTTTTTCGCGAAATACAGAGGCCCTCCCGGTGGGTCCCAGCTGTCAGGTGGAGGAATCATTATTTTGCGCGTAATAAGGAGGCATTTCCTTGCGTGCGGCCGTGGACCCAGCTGTCAGCCTCTCCACGTACAGTCCACTTCCCATGCATGTCGTTCGTTGACCACGTTGACCACGCCGCGCCGAGAGCACCAGGGCGGTGGACGACGGAGAGGCCTAGGAAGGGAACGACATGGAGCCAGGGAAAACTTGGCAGTTGTTTCCCACGTGGAGGAGAGTGCGAGGGTTTATGGTTCGTCTGTCGTCGCCGGAGAATAACAACAGGTGTGGGTGAGTAGAGGGATGGCTAGGCCAGCGATGGGAGAACGATGGGGCGGTGAGGCCTGCGTGGCAGCATAGCCGGCCGTGGGAGGAGGGAGCAGGCAGTCCCACCGGCGCTTGTTTGAGTGGCTGGAGCAGGAAGAGTAGAGATTGAAGAAGCACGACGGCCATTGGATGGACATCCAACAGTCACTGCTCTCATGTGTTGACTAAGTGGACACGGTGTTGCGTGTGCGTCAACCTTATTTTTTAGGAAAGCATACGTGTCAACCTATAGTAGGCACACAAGTTAGCCTCAAATCTGTGGAAGACAGCATACAACCCATCTGCCATTATTTCTAATAATTTACAGCCCATTTGCCAATTCTTAAGAATTTTTTTGGAGCCCATCTTCTTTTTGTTAGCATTACACCCCATATTGTGCCACGGTTAAAAATTATACGAAATTTTGCATATTTCAATGGGGTCAACTGTTTTTAATCCCGAAATATCGAGTCACATTCAAACTATTTTGAAAAATAATTTGTATAAATATAAAATCCAAATAATTGTCCACGCATAAAAATCAATGGAATTTAAAATCTTGTAATTAAAAAAATTGAAACTAATTCCTGGTTTGATGTGTTTAAAAAATGTACAACCCATTTCTGGGCAAACCGAATGAAACTCTCCTCGTCTTGAAAGATTTGCAGCCCAGCAGGGCTGATAAAGCAAGTAGGCCTCGTTTGGGTATTTCTTAAAAAAATAGAACTGGGCTAGCCATTTTCAGCATGAAAAAAACACAACTGGGCTCATGATGTGGTAAACATAAATAAAACCCTGGCTAGACGGGCCATAGCCCCCGCACAGCCCCGTTGTTACCCTGATCCGTCGCTAAAACTAGTATAAATAACAACTGCTTGTTCCTCAAAAAAAGTAAATAACAACTGCGCGACCCGCTGGGTCCCTGGTGTCAACCGCTCGTTGTGTAATTCTCTCATTTATTGACTACGTTGACAATGGCGTGAGCCCCAGATGTCCAACCATTAGGAGGAACCATTTTTTGGGCTTATAATAATGAGGCAGTTGCTTGCGTACTGCCATGACGCTGGTGGGTCCTTACTGTCATCCTCTCCACGTACAGTCATATCCTTGTTCCTCTCGGTTGTTGATGGCGTTGACAACGCAAGAGGGCGGCGCACCGTGCATGGCGAGCGAACCAAGGCCGAGGACGACGGCGAGGCCTCAGACGGAACGAACAGGAGCCGTGGAAGATGCGCCGGTCCAGTCATAGGCGGAGGGGAGTACGAGGGTTGACTGGTTTGGGTGCGGGTGCGTGTTGGGGCTGACGTCGCCGGAGAATAACAAGACGTGTGGGGGAATAGAGGGTGGGACTAGCCAACGTTGGAGGGTACGGTAGGGCGGCGGAGGCGCAGCCAGCCACGGGAGGCGGGAGCAGGCGGAGCTAACGGGGTGGTTTGGTTTGGGCGGCTGGAGGAAGAAGACCAGAGATAGAAGATACACGACAGATGTTGGATGTCAATCCAACGACTGGTAGGCAGAATCGTTTGTTGACTAGCTAGTAAGTCGACACCACCTTGGATAGGCTATTTCCTCGTGGGTCCCAAATGTCAGAATCCAAATCTGTCACGGTCATGCAGCCTTTCCTATGAAAATTTACAGCCCATTTGGTGTGCTAGTTCGAAATAAGTTTGTGAGTGCCAGTGGGGGCTAATCACTTGGCTTCTGTAATGCACAGTGAGCTCAAGCAGCCGGCGAGAGTGATGTTATTTCCCTTGGTTGGGATTTGTTACAATATTTCACTCTAAATTAAACGAATGGCAAGCCATTTGCCTTGTTTCAAAGAAAATATGACAGTCACAGCCGAGTTGATAAGGGCAAGAACATCTAACTCCAGCTTACAAACTGTACAAAAGAACGAGGGTTAACTGTTCATCAGGTTTAGACAAAACCCAGGTTGAAAAGGGCAACAACATCTAACTCCAACACTATTTTTGGCAGTCACAGTCAAATGGATCGGTCAGGTCCATAGAATGAACATCCTGGGTCGTAAAATTTACTGGATTATGACCACAATATGTTGTAAATAGAAGCCCAGCATGTTCAGAAGCTCTTTTGCCCACCCGAAACTCCTTTTTTGCTCTTCGACATACCCATCCGTCAAAATCATGCTGCTGATAAACTTAAGCCTGATGGACAATAGTAACCTCACATTCAGCAGGAAGAATGTGACAAATCTTGTGTTTGCATGGTTGGTTACATATCGTTCTAGCGTTATTGTCTTCAATCGAATGTCATGAGAAGTGAGAAAATCCCGGTGCTTACGAACCCACCGATTGGTTATAACTTTCTTACCCTGTCCTGTTGCCTAAATAGACATGCAGATTGAAAATAGTTAAGGTCTACAAAAAGAGTGTGGGAAGAGCGATAGCTAAACGGTTAATTCTAGTACACTATATGCGGGCTTCCAATGTGCGTGAAATTATCACCTTTATATACAACTTCTACAGACATGGAAAGCATTGCAGCAAGCCAATAATCTTGTTCAGATCAAAACTATTCATTTGGATATATAAGATCTTGACAGAATCCAGCACCATTGATAGGCTATCCATGGAGAAACTCTTCATTGAGCATAGAACATAATATTAGTACAAAATGTGTACTCCGAGATGATATATAACTTTTGTGCAGAAATTTAAAATGCAGCTTATGGTTACAAGTGTAGATGATAATATAAAGTACCTGAAGAACTGTGGAGCCAAACACCATCTTGAAATGAGCACAGAGATCATGTATTACACCCAAGGTCTCTAGTTTAGGCGCAGAGAGGACGGTTATTTGCGACGGTGAATAACTAGAATCAAGGATCAACCTTTGAAGTGAAGGGGCATCTTGGATGATGAGCTGCCTTCCGTCAAAAGAAATTCCAATCCTTACAAGGTTAGGCGACTTTATTTGGAGACAACCGATTCTAACTATGAAAACAAGCGCCAAGCACTCCAGGGCAGGGCAACTGGAGTGGATGATGATGTGAAATGAGGCCTTCGATATACGAACCCACACAAGTGGAAGTTTCTTGAGAAATGGGAGTCGAAGGTTTAGTACCAGATTGTCTGGTAGGTCGCATAGTGCAAAGGTGGCGGTGTGGAGAGAGGAGGAAAACCACGAGATGGACATCGGTGCTAAGGGCACAGGTAGATGGCGTTCGGTATCTGGTAGGTGATTTCCAGGGGAATAGTAGAACTCAAGCAGTTGTAATTTTGTGAATTCAGGGGATTTCAGCCAGGCGTCCACCGTGCAGGGCATGGTATACTTGCTCAGGTAGCATGACAGGATGCAGAGGCTTTGAACGGAGCCCTGGTGGGAGGAGATGATGGCTCTAGGGATTTCAAAATCATTGAAGAGAGATAGCTGACGACAGTCGGGATTAAGGGGCACGACACGCCATAGAGGGCGCCACCAAATTGAGAGGACTTGGGTGCGGCAGCAATCCTTAGTGGGGAGAAGCGAGATGATCTCCCCAAGGACGGCGTCCAGGAGATCGCTGATGCGGTCCACCCGAGATTCTATGGGTTCCTGGGATCCGGTGGGGGCGGGGTCGCCGCTTCTCCCCGCGTTGCCGGGTGCGGGATCTACAACAGGCATCACCGCTGGCGGAATCCTCATCTTCTTGGTGCTGGGGTCAGCCGACTCTATTTTCCTCGAGGGCGTCGCGTCGCGCTCACGGATTTGAGCAGAGTAACGAATGATGAGCCTAGTTGTAGTGCGAGTGAAGAAGAAGGGGAGCTGGGGTTTTTCTGTAGTAGTGAGGAAGAAGGGGAGCTGGGGTTTTCTGTAGGAGTGAGTTGAGGAATTTGGGGGTACGAGTGGAGCGAGCTGACGTGAGGTGGGTGGGAGTGAGGAGGAAGAAGAGCATCCATGTTTTTTTGGGGGGCGGTGTGCTGGGTGTGGGTAGCGCCTCTCATTAAGTAAATATATGGGCTTTTGAATTGATTTTATTATTTACTAGGGTGGATGGGCTGTTTTGTATTGGGCCCAGAGAAAAAATTACTACTAGTACAGTGGAGACACTCTACAGCTACCAGAAAAACAATTACTACTAGTATAGTGGATACACTACCGCTTCTGGGTCCACCTAGGTCATCGAAGCGTCTCCCTCTACTGGATGTCGTTTTACTTTTGTTCACCGACATGCGGGCCATGCTGCACGCGGGCCCAAATGTCATCCACCAAATTAGAAGGCAGTATGCAGGCGGAGAGTCACCCCGGTCGTAGCGCGGCAGTAACGAGCCGTCGTATCACAAAACCCCACCTCCCCGCAGTCTAAGTTTGACGGACGAAGCAACCATCATTTCACTCTTCGCTGAATCCCCTTCTCCCTCACCGTCTTCAAGAAAGACAACACTCGCATCTGCCACTGTTCTTCTCTCCCAATGAAGGGAAGGTAAGCGGGTCCGTGATATTGGTATATTTTCGTTCAGAGAAAAAAAAGAACTTTTGCAAATCAGTAACTGATCCTCACTCTCTTTTTTGTTTCATTGTCATTGTGATTGTGTTTTCCTTTCAGTGGTCTCCTAGTATTCGTCAGTTTCATCATGGACCAAGGAGAACCAGGCAAAGATCTGCCGATATTGGAGCAGACGCGGGAGGCTGATCCCCACTAGACAGAGAGCTCCAAGAAGATGGAGGCAACCACCGAGCTGGCCCTAGATACGCTCATGGCCACTACTGAGATGGTCAACACCCCGTTTGAGGTTACAGCCGCCGTGGCACTGCAGGAGCAGTTTTCCCCTTCGAGGATGTGTCCCCCCCCCGCTGACCTGCCCAAGGTGATTTTCTTCTTTGCTGATCTCGATTGTGGTTTTTCATCTAAGTATGTGGTGATGAATAATGCAAAATTTTATTAGCTTCGATGCCATGCTATACATAGTTGTTAAATAACTTCTGTTTCTTATACTGGAAAGTAATTCAGAATTTGTTTCTGTTTCAATTAGAGCCCTGATGCAGACAGGGATTGTGTGGTTGTACATGTCACTCGCTATGAGGCGGATGACCTGAATATACACACTGGGAAAACAGAGTTCTTAGGTTGTTGGATCCTGGAAGCCATTTGCGGTTATACCCGATGTCGAGTTGTATTCCAGCCTCACTGTTGTCAGGCGTGTTGTCTAGGGTGTACTGAAGCACAAGAAGTTCAAAGCTACTCCTTCATTTGTGAGGCATACATTTCTTGTCAAGCTTACGCAGGAAGATGACGTGGCATGCCTCCACAAACAAGTTTATGAGTGGCAAGGCTACAAGGTTATCTTCATGAAGGTTCACAGGATTGAGCTGTTGTCGGACGTCCTCGATGATGTTCATGGCAAGGTCCATCTTGTGTCCAGCCCAAATTAGATCGAGGCATGAAATAGTTGCCCCAGCTAGTGTTTAATACTAGTTTGGATTGTGTCTACTTATCCGAACCTTGCCTATTATCGAGACCTCCGGGGCGAGTACTCTATTTGAATCCGTCTATGGGAACTGCTGCTACTTTTGTGTGCCCATGAATCATGTGAGAACTATCATAATTGTTGACAAAACAAATGCGTCCTCACTAGTTTTTTCATGAATATGGCATGGTAAGACATAAGTTGTCATGGTTTATCATACGAGCAGTGTGTGTTTGATGAAATAGAGTACTCGTTCGAGAAATGTGTGCCGACGTATATATAAGTACTTGTAAACACTGTTGGTGCTACCCCACTTGCTATAAGCAGTTGTGCAAAACACGACACATGGGCTCAGCTCGCTTCAACACTAGGCTATCGACTAGCTAACAATCAATAATCTGCTGTCTGACATATAAGCAACTACGTATCTTGTTACAGTGGTTCATGCAGTTAACTGAGGCCACAATGTAAATTCCAAACGTTCACACGCTAGTCCAACATTCATGTGGAACACTCACATTAAACTCGGCTTCATAAAAACCTTGAAAAGCATAAGTTAAGCAATTTTATTCATCTCAATGATTCATAGAACATAACAAACATAAAACTAGTTCACAACAAAAGGGAAAGTTGTGAGAAGGTTTACAAATCAGGAAAAATCAAGCAAGGCTTCTCTGAGCAAAGGGCCTCCCTAGGCAGGCTTAAATTTCCTGGAGTTTACCCTTGTTTTTCCTGGAGTTCACTCTGGAATGCTGAACTGAACCATGTAGTGTACTGACAAGCTAAAATTCTTGTGCATTCTACTAAATTTAAGCACCGCTATTTGCAAAAATAAGCATACCACAATGCCTCTTGTCCGTGCACCTGTCCCAAAAACCTTCATCAACCGTGCCAGCTAGTCCTCGGTCCATGGATGAACTGGAAGAAAGTGCATTCCAGACTAGGATGCACTTGTTTTCGCTCGTCCCTTCACTGCAATCAGGAAGTAAAACATACGAATCGGCTTCTTTTAGATTGCGTTGGTCATTCTACCTAGTTATAACCAATGTAGGAATACCTGGAACACTGGTGGTTAGAGGACGGCAGCTAGGAATAGCCATCTCATTTTGTGCAGTTGTACTAAAACTGAGGTGTGAACTTTTGATTGCGCAGATAGAAACGATATGGAGACAGACATCCCTGTTTGCGCAAATACGAAATAAGGTTACTTAAACAACGATAGATATTTGCAGTGGCGTATGATTAACAACATCATCTATTGTGTTATAATTGGCACTAGATTGATAGTATGAAAGTGCCCTTAAGTAAGTAGCATCACATCACATCAACACTGCCACTATATTAACATGCAGAACAATAGCATTAGTATTATTGTCATGAGAGTAGCACATGGTCAGTAAATCAAATTTGTGTAGTTCCACTGGGATGAAGCAATGTTAGTGGTGTGAGATTTAAGTGTAACTGCAACAACACAATTCATGGGAAATAAAGAAAGACGGAAGAACTTCATAAAATGGTGGTGGCATTGCTTCAATTATCGACGACACTAGACCATTACTTATAGTGACATTAGGTGGCATTGCTTAATGCTTCATGTGATTTTACATTAATGGTAGCGATATGGGCGTAGGTACAACAGGGGCATAAAGTGGTGAGGCAGATGTGGTTGCCGAGAGCGGCAAACACTCAGGCAGCATGTCTGCATTTGTCCCATTTTTTGTCTCCTCGGCGACATTTTCCTATGTGAGCACAGGAAATCTAGACCTGCTCATTCTCATTTGCGTTGTCCCCCAACACCCCTCACTTTCTTTCTTTTTTCAACCAAGCGACAGGTCCACTTCCTGTTGGGGAACGCAGTAATTTCAAAAAATTTCCTACACACACGCAAGATCCATCTAGGTGATGCATAGCAACGAGAGGGGAGAGTGTTGTCCACGTACCCTCGTAGACTGAATGCGGAAGCGTTATGACAACGCGGTTGATGTAGTCGTACGTCTTCACGATCCGACCGATCCTAGCACCGAAGGTATGGCACCTCCGCGATCTGCACATGTTCAGCTCGGTGACGTCCCGCGAACTCTAGATCCAGCTTGTCGGCGTCCTGGGAACGGGGGTCCCCAGACTTGCCTGCCTGCGGCCCACGGCGTGGCTCTGCTAGCAGGCCTGTACATCCCATCTTCATCAACAAGGCATTCAAGACCCTCGTGAGGGGCCAAGCCTCGTGAGGCGGATGACGCAAGACCTCCTCAGGAGCGGCCTCGCCAGGCAGACTCGCGAGGGGCAAAGAGATCAAGGCAAGGCAAACCTCGCGAGGTTCTCGTGACGTGAGCCATGACGATCGAGACCAGGCGGGCGCCAGGCGGGTGCCAGCGCGCGCAGCGTCCTTGTTTCCTCTTTGGTGCTAAGGAGGCAAGCGCAGGCACGGAGTACCGAGGCATCCAGCAAAGGTTTCCATATCAGTGCAACGAGACCAAGACCAGCAGGATGGCAAGACGGAGGTCACCATGGAGCCCAAGGCGGCGTCACCACCAGAGCCTTTTGCAGGCGAAGACCACTTTTGTTAGGATAAGCTGTACTAGCTGTCCCCTTTCAAATTGGCCGTTGTTGGCTCCCTTCCCACTCAATATTTGGGGAGAGGACCAGGGCCTCTATAAATAGGACTACCCACCATAGTAGGAGGCATGTCCCTCACCCACACAAGTCCACCGAGCACAAGAACACCTCGCCTCAGGAGGCCATTCTTCCCCTTGTACTGTTCATCTTCAGCTCGAGAGGCAATCCACCGCCACCACACTGGAGTAGGGTATTACACCACAATGGTGGCCCGAACTAGTATAAATCTTGTGTCCCTTGTGTTGTGAGTTCGTGGAGTTCGTGGAGTTCGTTCTTGAGATCTTAGCAAGCTAGGACGTGGATCGGTAGGGGAAGAACTTCGCGCGCACCACAGTGTTCCAACCTTAAGGGTTTTGCCAGAACCCGTGATCCGACATTTGGCGCGCCAGGTAGGGGTGCACCATAGCCTCCCTCCGCCAATCTACGCTCTGCCACCACTGCGCTCCACCCTCATGGTAGGCGCCCCTCTACCGGCTCCGACGGCCGGCGCCGACGACCGGGCCAGGGGGCTCCGAGCCCTGGCCCCCGCCTTGCGGCAAGTGCAGTGGCCGCCCAAGTTCAAGCCGGAGATGCCGCCGCGCTACGACGGCGCAGCGGACCCGACATCTTTCCTGCTGGCATACGAGGAGGCCGTCCTCGAGGCCGGGGGCGACGACAAGGTCATGGCCAACTGGTTTCCCATGGCCCTCACCGGCGCGCCACGCGCCTGGTTGCTCAACCTTCCCAGATCCACAGTGGCATCTTGGGAGGATGAAAGGATCGATGTAGTTGACTAGAGGGGGGGGGGGTGAATAGGCAACTAACAATTTTTAGCTTTTCTTTACCAATCTAAACTTTGCATCAAAGTAGGTTGTCTAGATATGCAACTAGGTGAGCAACCTATATGATGCAATACCAACAAGCACAAAAGCAAGCTAGAGATAGAACACAAATAAGCTTGCACAAGTAAAGCCATGAGATAACCAAGAGTGGAGCCGGTGAAGATGAGGATGTGTTACCGAAGTTCCTTCCCTTTGAGGGGAAGTACGTCTCCGTTGGAGCGGTGTGGAGGCACAATGCTCCCCAAGAAGCCACTAGGGCCACCGTGTTCTCCTCACGCCCTCACACAATGCGAGATGCCGTGATTCCACTATTGGTGCCCTTGGAGGCGGTGACCGAACCTTTACAAACAAGGTTGGGGCAATCTCCACAACTTAATTGGAGGCTCCCAACGACACCACGAAGCTTCACCACAATGGACTATGGCTCCGCGGTGACCTCAACCGTCTAGGGTGCTCAAACACCCAAGAGTAACAAGATCCGCAAGGGATTAGTGGGGGGAATCAAATTTCTCTTGGTGGAAGTGTAGATCGGGGCCTTCTCAACCACTCCCGAGCAAATCAACAAGATTGATTGGCTAGGGAGTGAGATCGGACGAAAATAGAGATTGGAGGAACAATGGAGCTTAGGGTTGCAAGAGGTGGTCAACTAGAGGAAGAAGACACCCCTTATATAGTCGAGAACAAAATCCAACCATTATCCACCTAACCAGCCCGCGGCATGCGGTACTACCGCACCAGGCAACCGGTACTACCGGAAGGCCTCACGGTACTACCGCAGCCACGACAGAAGTGAGGACAGGCCTGACGCGCAGAGGCGGAGGGCGGTACTGCCGCTGGCACGGTACTACCGCTCCCCCTTGCGGTACTACCGCAAGGCAGATCTGGACTGGCCTGGGAAGGACGCGGATGAATAAAAATACATCCGTGCCAACTTCCGCTGAAAAACACTCGATGCAAAAATCCGACACGGTACTACCGCATATGGCGTGCGGTACTACCGCGCAGGGAGCGGATGTAAAAAATTACATCCGCCCCTACTTCCGCTCATGTAGCTGTGTGAGACCAGGACTCACGGTACTACCACACGCATGGGGCGGTACTACCGCGTAGGGCGCGGACGTAAAAATTATGTCCGCCCCTACAGCCGCACGGGCGGCTGAGTCTGGTCTGAGGTCATGGTAGTACAGCTCCGTAGGAGCGGTACTACCGCGGGTGCCTACGGTACTACCGCAGGGACGTGCGGTACGACCGCAGGGGCCTGCTGTACTACCGCTCTGCGGAGCAGTACTACCGCATGCCCCAGAACAACAACATTTATGAATCCTTCTCTTTGCATAGAGATGAGGAAAACGGAGGATGCTCCAAGGTCAAAGGGAAAGGAGGAGCAGAGGAAGAAAACGTGTACGTGATGATTCCACCCGAACCTTTCCGACGCGGACCCCCTCTTAATAGTACGACTTTCCTACGACTCAAATCCACCGAAAAGAAACATAGAAAAACGCCGTCTTCAATAGTCTTCGAGGGGCACCAAACCGTCTTGTGCCTAGCGATGAAACGTCTGAGAAACTCAAGGCACACGATTAGTCCACAAAAGCATTGTCATCAATCACCAAAACACTTTAGGGATAAATATGCCCTTACAATCTCCCCCTTTTTGGTGGATTGATGACAATACGGGATTTGCACAAAGGGAAATAATATTGAGCAAACACAAACCCCTCCTCTCTAAAATATAGGCGGGCTCCCCCTAGATGTGTGCAAACTAGATGGGTGCTTTGGACTGCACGACACACATACTATATTTTATAGACAAGGCATATCTTGCAATAGTAAGGCTAACACTAGACAAGATAGCAAACAAGAGCATAACATAAGTAGCACAATTATATCATAAGCTCACTAAGATAGGATGGAGTGCATATGTCTTACACCATATGAAGGATAAGTCTCAAAGGCGCAAACCAAACCAAAGCAAACGAGGTTCAAACGATAAAGCAAACACACCAAACACGACACACGACTCGCAAGCACGCAAATCCCTACACTCTCTCCCCCTTTGGCATCGAGACGCCAAAAAGGCAGAGAGGACACCTACACACAAGGGGTGGCTCAGGCAGAGAAATCGCTCCAACGCTCCCCGTCAGACTCGGCGGCGGGGACGGTCTCCTCGATGTCCTCCTCAGAATCAGTCCACTTGTAGCCTTGCTTCGCCATCCATTCGGCCTCCGGGGTGATGTGCCTCTTTGACCCCCTGGATTCTGCCTCACCAAAGACCTTCATGATCCTCTTGTCACGGCGGCGACTCTCCTTGGAAGCAATGTGAGTCCTGTACTGCCCCTTTGCCTGCATGCAGAACAGAGTCTTCATCTTGTCCTTCAGCTTCTTGGCCCACGAGGGCTCAGAGGAACGATGGGTATACCCAGCAGCACGGTCCTCAACAACATCCTCTGCCTTAGCCTCCTCCTCATCAACAGCCCTCTTAGCAGCCGACGCCTCAGCACGAGTAGTAGTGTTGGCCCACTTGGGCTTGACACGGAGACTGATGGACTCATGCCAAATCCAGTCTGGAGCAAGGAACTCATCACCAGGGAACAACTTCTCCCAAGTCTTGGAGATCAACAGAAACATGTACGGTCCATAGATAGGTACCTTGCGGTTGAACACCGCGAACCGAAGCTCACACCACATGATATGTGAGACATCAAGTGGTTGAGTCTGAGACACACGCGCCTCCTCGCATAGGAGCATCATATCCACCAGATAGGCATGCACCTTGTCCTTGTCGCCAATGCGAGGAAACAGAGAGTTGCGGAAGATGCGATACATGATGTCCAGAAATGGGTTCAGCACCCACGTCGACTTGCCACTGGGAAGCACCTTCTCAACATAATACTGCTCGAGCTTGTTCTTGCTTGCGGACTCAGGGTTGGCATGAGGGAGAACACCTACGGGTGTGGTCAGCCCGTCATCAGGAACCTGTAGCAGAACCATGAAATCCTTCCAGGTAGCAGTCAACTGACGTCCATTGGTCATCCAGGTCATCCTCCGCTCCTCCCCAGGGTGAAAGTGAACTGAGGCAAAGAACTGACAAATAAGCTCAGGGTCATAGTCCAGGTGGAAGGAGATCACATGCTCAATACCAAACTGCTCCACCATGTCCAGAGCCTCTTCAAAGTACTCACGATGCTTGTCCTGCCTCATGTGATTCATGTCAATCCACTTGACATCCACGTAGGTGTTTTGCTTGGCCTTGATCACATCCAGATAAATGAGAGTCTGCTGCTTGGTCCAAAATAAGTCATTTCCTCTGAAGATAGCACGGGCATTCACATATGGGTTGATCTGCCTTCAAGGGATAAACTCAGAAAGTGGAATCTCGTCCATGCCCTTTGCGGGTTCCTTGTACTTGCTAGCGGAGGACTTGACATTGCGCTTGGGGGCACTGGAGCCCTCTGGAGCTTCATCTTGATTGCGCAGACGCTTGGAGCCAGTGTCACGACTGGGATTGGAACGGCGAGCAGGGGCACCGGAGCCACCACCTAAGACACCAAGCAAAAGCACACACAAAAAGCAAGAAGAATCAATGCAAAGACCTTAGCAAGACAAGGGAAACAAATAGAAAGCATACGTGGTAATTGCCAGAAGAAGATTGGACAACAACGGTAGTACTGCCAGGTCGCGCGGTACTAAAATTTTAGTCGCGGTAGTACCGCGTGAAGACACGGTAGTACCGGGGCTTGGAGCGGTAGTAGGACCTTAGTACCACAGCTCGTGCGGTAGTACCGCACCTGACGGGCGGTAGTACCGGACCTGCGGTAGTACCGCACAGGAGATGCGGTAGTACCGCACGGCGGCAGATCCAAACCACTTTGAATCTGAGAACAACCGCGAAAACGTGGCAGTACTACGGTTGATCAAATCTACCACGGGACAACATATCAAGTATAATTTCTACGCAACACTACTCTCCTACATCCTACTCTTGCATAGATTTGGCCTAAAATCTCAAGAACACATGCATCTCCCAAAAACCTACAGGCAAAAGAACAACCAAGAGAGAGAGGGATTTGGGGAGAAACCTTGGTCCATGGCAAGAGGAAGTGGTGGGGAACGATCCCACCGGTCGGAATCCGAGGAGAGGGGCCGGAGACGGAGATCCGGCGAGGGTCTCCGGCGCCGTTCTTGAGCAAGAGAGAGAGAGAGGCGGCGGGGAGAGAGACAAGTGAATGGGTATGGGGAGTTGGAACCCCCCTGCCCGAGTCATAACCCCCCACGCGCACTTGTCAGCGCGGTAGTACCGCGCTTCATCGCGGTACTACCACTCGAGCGGAAGTGCCGCACCGAAGCGCGGTAGTACCGCTCTCCCAGGCGGCAGTAAAAAATTACTGCCGCGCTGGGTGCGGTAGTACCGTGCTCTCCACATGCGGTAGTACCGTGGCAGGCCGTGGTAGTACCGTGAGCTCAAGAAGATGCACGTTTCAAACACAAAGAAAAAGAGGTCTTCGCACGGAATCTTCAAGCAAACGAGACACCACAAGAACACGCTCAAAACAAAGAAAGAAGGGCAAAAGACAACAAGAATCAACCTCGAGACACCACCTCTCCAAAGAGAGGGCGGTGGCCGAAGCCACCTATGTTTGAGTCAATTGGTATGGCACCACGAAGAATTATCCTTGGGCCCATGACCAAAACTCGTCTTTCAAGCACAAGTACCATAAAAAATGGCTAATGTGAAAGAGTTGATCAATTTATGCATAATGGGGGGAGGGAGTATTCATTGAGAGAACAACACTCCCCCTATGTCCATGCCTACATCTAAACAAGACAACAAGTTGAGTATGGTGGGGTGTGCAAGGGTTCAAGCAACATTGCTCGAATCAATGATATTTAGCTCATGCCTTAACTTGCGAAATCTTTCTTCATCCAACGGCTTCGTGAAAATATCTGCAAGGTTATCATGAGTGTTGACGTAGTTGAGCTCGATCTCCCCTCGCCTAATGTGATCCCGGATGAAGTGATACCGAATCTCAATATGCTTTGTCTTGAAGTGTTGCATCGGGTTGCGAGAAATCTTGATGGCACTTTCATTGTCACACCAAAGAGGCACTTTGTCACAAATGACACCGTAATCCTTTAAAGTTTTCCTCATCCATAAGAGTTGTGCACAACAACTACCGGCCGCCACATACTCCGCTTCGGTGGACGAGAGAGACACACAATTTTGCTTTTTAGAAGACCAACTTACCAAAGAGCAACCAAGGAATTGGCACCCTCCGGAAGTGGACTTCCTATCCACTTTGTCTCCCGCCCAATCGGAGTCCGAATACCCTACAAGCTTGAAGTTTTCTCCTCTTGGGTACCATAAGCCAAAGTTTGGGGTATGAGCCAAATATCGAAAGATTCTCTTGACCGCCACAAAGTGGCTTTCCTTAGGTGCGGCTTGAAACCATGCACAAATTCCCACACTCAACATGATATCCGGTCTAGATGCACAAAGGTAAAGCAAGGATCCAATCATGGAGCGATATACCTTTTGATCCACCGCTTCACCATTGGGATCGATGTCACGTTGGCACTTGGTGGGCATTGGAGTGGAAGCCGGCTTGACATCACTTAGCTTGAATCTCTTGAGCATGTCTTGAGTGTATTTGGCTTGGTTGATGAAGGTTACTTCTCTTCTTTGCTTCACTTCGAACCCTAGAAAGAACTTCAACTCTCCCATGGAAGACATCTTGAACTTTGAGGTCATGAGAGCGGCAAATTCCTCATTGAAAGCTTTGTTAGGGGAACCAAAGATAATGTCATCAACATATAGTTGGCACACAAACAACTCCCCTTTGACCTTCTTAGTAAAATGAGTGGGGTCGATTAGCCCAACTTCAAACCCACGATCTTGTAACAACTCGGTAAGGTGGTCATACCACATACGTGGGGCTTGTTTAAGGCCATAGAGTGCCTTATCGAGTTGATACACATGATCGGGAAAGTAGGGATCCTCGAACCCGGGGGGTTGCTTGACATAAACCAACTCATTAATAGGACCATTAAGAAAAGCACTCTTCACATCCATTTGTTGCAACTTAAAGTTGTGATGAGAAGCATAAGCAATCAACAAACGAATGGATTCAAGGCGAGCAACGGGAGCAAAGGTTTCACCGTAGTCGATACCCTCGACTTGGGAGTAGCCTTGTGCCACCAATCTTGCCTTGTTGCGAATGATGGTCCCATGAGCATCTTGCTTGTTCTTGAATATCCACTTGGTTCCAATGACATTGTGGTTCCCCGTTGGCCTTGGCACCAATCTCCACACCTTGTTGCACTCGAAGTTGTTGAGTTCTTCATGCATGGCATTAAGCCAATCCGGATCTTCGAGTGCTTCATATACCTTTTGGGGTTCAACACAAGAGACAAACGCGTGATGTTCACAATAGTTTGCCAATTGTCTATGGGTGCTTACCCCCTTTTGAATGCTTCCAAGCACATTTTTCATGAGATGACCCTTGGTGGAGAGCTTGGATGCAATCTTGGCGGCACGACGCTCCAATTCCTCATCGGTGGTGAGTTGAGGAGCAGTCACTTGATCATCTTGAGCGCCGTCTTGAGTTTGTTCTTGATCTTGAAGTTGCTCGGAGGAGAGAACTTGACCTTGGGCATCAGTTGGTGTGTCAACACCGTCTTTAGGATGATCTTTCCCTTGGTCTTGTTCATGAGGTTGAGGGCCTTCACTTTGTTCTTCGGAAGCATGTGGGCCTTGGGTTGGTGATGGCTCCACTTGAGTGGAGCATTGTCCTTCTCCTTTGGCCACAAGGGGTTCCTCAATGGGTAGGATAAAACCAACACCCATTCTTCTTATGGCTTGAGGAGGAATTTCATCACCTACATCACAAGTGCCACTTTGCTCCACTTGGGAGCCGTTATTCTCATCAAACTCCACATTACACGTCTCCTCAATAAGTCCCGTTGATTTATTGAGGACACGGTAAGCATGAGAGTTTGTAGCATAACCAACAAATATGCCCTCATAAGCTCTAGCCTCAAATTTAGATAAACGAACACCTTTCTTGAGAATGAAACACTTACACCCGAACACCCGAAAGTACTTGAGGTTGGGCTTGTTACCGGTGAGAATCTCATATGGAGTCTTGTTCAAGCCCTTGCGGAGGTAGAGTCGATTGGATGCATGACACGCGGTGTTGATGGCTTCGGCCCAAAAGTTGTATGGAGACTTGAACTCCGCCATCATGGTCATTGCCGCATCCATCAACGTCCGGTTCTTCCTCTCCGCAACACCGTTTTGTTGAGGGGTGTAAGGTGCGGAATATTGATGCTTGATCCCCTCATCACTAAGAAACTCATCCAAGGTGTAGTTCTTGAACTCGGTGCCGTTGTCACTTCTTATTGTCAAGATCTTTGCATTGTGTTGACGTTGTGCTTCATTTGCAAAGTCAATGACGGTTTGTTGGGTCTCGCTCTTCCTCTTGAAGAAATACACCCAAGTGTATCTTGAATAGTCATCCACAATCACCAAGCAATACTTCCTACCCCCAAGACTATCAAAGGATGGAGGCCCAAAGAGATCCAAATGAAGGAGCTCCAAAGGCCTCTTCGAGTAAATGATAGTCGTGGGAGGGTGAGCCTTCTCATGTAGCTTTCCTTCGATACAAGCACTGCAAGCACGATCTTTAGCAAAACTAACATTCGTTAGTCCATGGACATGGTCCCCCTTGAGAAGACTTTGCAAAGATCTCATATTGACATGGGCTAAACGGCGATGCCAAAGCCATCCCACGTCAACTTTAGCCATTAGGCATGTCGCGGTCTTAGTGGGTCGCTCCGAAAAGTTAATCACATATAGACCGTTCTCGACATGCCCAACAAAGGCTACTTTAAGAGTCTTGCTCCACAAGAGGGCCACGGTATCAATATCAAAGAAGGTAGCAAAGCCCATGATTGCAAGTTGACGAACGGAAAGTAAATTGTATGCAAGGGACTCAACAAGCATGACCTTCTCGATCGTGAGATCATGAGAAATGACAACCTTGCCGAGTCCCAATACCTTAGAAGACGAGGCATCACCCCACTCGACATTGGTGGGCATAGATGGAATCTTGTGCACGTCCACCACCAAGTCCTTGCTTCCGGTCATATGATTTGTAGCTCCACTATCGAGCAACCATGATCCCCCACCGGAAGCAAACACCTACAAGAGATCAATGCTTGGTTTTAGGTACCCATTTTGTAATGGGTCCTTTGATGTTAGTAACAAGGGTCTTAGGAACCCAAATAGACCATTCAATATACTCATGAGGAGAACCAACAAATTTGGCATAAACATGCCCATCACTAGCACGGCATAACACATAAGAAGGATTAAAGTCGCCGGCTTTGTTGGGAGGGGTGGCATTGCCCTTCTTGACACCGCCACCCTTCGCATTGTTCTTCTTCTCCTTGGAAGCACCCTCTCCCTCCTTCACAAAAGTTTGCTTGAGAGGAGGAGGTCGTTTGGTCTTGTCATTCTTCTTCTTGTTCTTGGGCTTGGGTGCGAACCCAATCCCCTCCTTGGCCACAACTTCCTTTTGATTGCTCAAAAGGTCGTTGAGGTTCTTCTCACCTTGTATGCATGACACAAGGCCTTTCTCAAGTTGCTCCTTCAACTTAGCATTCTCCTCAACAAGATGCACATGCTCACAACAAGGGTTAGTAGCATTTGCATTATCAATTAACACCATATGAGGAAAGGTGGCTTTCTCCTTGGTTAGCTTCACTTGGAGTTGATCATGAGACTCCTTGAGGCTAGCATGAACACCCTTCAAGACTTTGTGAGCCTTGTCGAGAATGTCAAACTCCTCTTTGAGTCTAGCAAGATCAACCCCAAGCTTTGCCTTCTCGGAGTTTAGCACACGAGAAACAACAAGAGCATGATCAAGATCTTTCTTTAACTTAGCATGATCATCGTTGTGTGACTCCTCAAGAGCCAAACGAAGACCACGCTCTTCCTCAAGAGCATTGGAAAGATCCGAAATCTCATCGGCATAGTCACGACTATGCCCCTCCATCTTAGAGATGGTATCTTCGTGAGCCTCGATCATGTCATTGGCTTCACCAAGTTGTTCCAAGAGAGCAACGAAGTGCTTCTTGGATTTACCCTTGAGTTTACCCATAAAGGTCTCAAACTCATTCTCCTCCACATTTGTTCCCTCATGTTCATCAATGCTATCCGTCAAAGAAGGATGATTAATGATGGTAGTTTTGATGTTGGGGGTTACCTTGTTGGTGGCTTTAGCCATGAGGCACTTGGCGGTGATGCTCTCATTGGGTGAGTCGAAGAGAGACAGCCGTGGAGTCGTCGCAATGGCAACGGAGGCCATGGCAACCGACTCACCATCTTCATCATCGTCATCATCCTCATTGTACTCTTCTTGTACCACCAATGCCTTGGGAGGCGTCTTCTTGGTGAAGTTGCTCTTGTTGGGGAACAACTTGGCCTTGTCCTTTCAGATGAGCTTGCCACCATTGTCTTCCCTCTTCTCATAAGGGCACTCCGCAACAAAGTGGCTCACATTGCCACAATTAAAGCAAGTCCTCACTCATTGCTTGCCCTTTGCGCCACTTGAATTGTTCTTGTTGAAGTTGGGCCTTGAGTTTTTCTTGCTCCAAAATTGCCTTGAAGCAAGGGCCATATGTTCATGATAGGCATACTTCGTATCTTCGAGGTTGCTCTCCTCTTCTTCCTCTTCATACTCTTCCTCCATACTAACCTTGGCCTTTAGAGCAAGGTTGGGCTTCTTTACTCTTTGAGAGCGAAGTACCGCATTGTCGGCGGTCTTGTCCAAGATGCTCATAGCAACGAACTCATCCAACACTTCACTTGAGGACAAGGTGTGGTAGTCCGGCCTTTGACGAATGACGGAGGACATGGCTTTGTGGTAGGGCATCATTGCCTTGAGGAATTTGCGCTTGATCCAATTGTCATCCGTGTCCTTACTTCCATGATCTCGGAGAGAGACCGCGAGTTTGGTTACCCTCCGATAAAGCTCACGAGGTTCTTCATCTTCTTTCATTGCAAACTCATCGGCTTCATCTTGCACCACTTCATAGTTGGAGCGTTGAATGCTTGCGCTTCCCCGATAGAGGGAAACCACTTGGTGCCAAGCATCTTTGGCCATGGAGTAGGGCCGGAGATGAGGAAGATCTTCGGGTGGGATTGCTTCTTGGATGATGAAGAGAGCATTCTCATTGAATTGATTATCCACGGCTTCTCTAGGAGTGAAGTTGCTTCGGTCATGCGGATAGAAACCTTCTTCAATGATTCTCCAAAGGTTAGTGTTCACATGATTTAAATGACGCTTAAAGCGATAGACCCAAGAATCAAATTCTACATTCTTCTCAATCTTAGGGGCCGGGCCGGCATGATTCAAATGAGTGGAAGGAAGCGGTCCACCATAGACAAGTGGAGGTTCCACATGGGCAAAGATGCCGGTGCCATTTTTACCACTAGAGGAAGGAGCTTTCTCGCTAGTAGCTTCCCCCTTGTCAGAGGTAGCATCCATCACCTTGTTAGCGGGATCACCCACTTTCAACGGTGCGGTGGAAAGTTTAAGCCCTTCTAAGAATTTATTAAACATGCTTTCGACCTCGGTCGTCATGGAGGTTTTCAATGTGTCCAACGCCACATTGAATTCCTCACGAGAGACCGCGGTTCCCCCATCTCCCGTAGACGAGACCGGATTCGCACCGGAGTGCTCCTCCACACCGTCTACGACGTCAACCATACTCTTCGGACGGTAAAGTCCTTAATAAAGAGACGAGGCTCTGATACCAATTGAAAGGATCGATATAGTTGACTAGAGGGGGGGGGTGAATAGGCAACTAACAATTTTTAGCTTTTCTTTACCAATTTAAACTTTGCATCAAAGTAGGTTGTCTAGATATGCAACTAGGTGAGCAACCTATATGATGCAACAACAACAAGCACACAAGCAAGCAAGAGATATAACACAAATAAGCTTGCACACATAAAGGCACGAGATAACCAAGAGTGGAGCCGGTGAAGACGAGGATGTGTTACCGAAGTTCCTTCCCTTTGAGGGGAAGTACGTCTCCGTTGGAGCGGTGTGGAGGCACAATGCTCCCCAAGAAGCCACTAGGGCCACCGTATTCTCCTCACGCCCTCACACAATGCGAGATGCCGTGATTCCACTATTGGTGCCCTTGGAGGCGGCGACCGAACCTTTACAAACAAGGTTGGGGCAATCTCCACAACTTAATTGGAGGCTCCCAACGACACCACGAAGCTTCACCACAATGGACTATGGCTCCATGGTGACCTCAACCGTCTAGGGTGCTCAAACACCCAAGAGTAACAAGATCCGCAAGGGATTAGTGGGGGGAATCAAATTTCTCTTGGTGGAAGTGTAGATCGGGGCCTTCTCAACCACTCCCGAGAAAATCAACAAGTTTGATTGGCTAGGGAGTGAGATCGGGCGAAAATAGAGCTTAGAGCAACAATGGAGCTTAGGGTTGGAAGAGGTGGTCAACTAGAGGAAGAAGACACCCCTTATATAGTCGAGAACAAAATCCAACCGTTATCCACCTAACCAGCCCGCGGCATGCGGTACTACCGCACCAGGCAAGCGGTACTATCGCAAGGCCTCACTGTACTACCGTGACGGCACACGGTACTACCGCAGCCACGGCAGAAGCAAGGACAGGCCTGACGCGCAGAGGCGGAGGGCGGTACTGCCGCTGGCGCGGTACTACCGCTCCCCCTTGCGGTACTACCGGAAGGCAGATCTGGACTGGCCTGGGAAGGATGCGGATGAATAAAAATACATCCGTGCCAACTTCCGCTGAAAAACACTCGATGCAAAAATCCGACACGGTACTACCGCATATGGCGTGCGGTACTACCGCACAGGGAGCGGATGTAAAAAATTACATCCGCCCCTACTTCCGCTCATGTAGTTGTGTGAGACCAGGACTCGCGGTACTACCACACGCATGGGGCGGTACTACCGCGTAGGGCGCGGACGTAAAAATTACGTCCGCCCCTACAGCCGCACGGGCGGCTGAGTCTGGTCTGAGGTCACGGTAGTACAGCTCCGTAGGAGCGGTACTACTGCGGGCGCCTATGGTACTACCGCAGGGACGTGCGGTACGACCGCAGGGGCCTGTGGTACTACCGCTCTGCAGAGCAGTACTACCGCATGCCCCGGAACAGCAACACTTAGGAATCCTTCTCTTTGCGTAGAGATGAGGAAAATGGAGGATGCTCCAAGGTCAAAGGGAAAGGAGGTGCAGAGGAAGAAAACGTGTACATGATGATTCCACCCGAACCTTTCCGACGCTGACCCCCTCTTAATAGTATGGCTTTCCTACGACTCAAATCCACCGAAAAGAAACATAGAAAAACGCCGTCTTCAATAGTCTTCGAGGGGCACCAAACCGTCTTGTGCCTAGCGATGAAACGTCTGAGAAACTCAAGGCACACGATTAGTCCGCAAAAGCATTGTCATCAATCACCAAAACACTTTAGGGATAAATATGCCCTTATAGAGGAGCTGCGCGACCTCTTCACTGCACGCTACGCGGCACCGTCACACCACGCGGGCGCGGCCCTACTAGGCAGCTCTCAAGCACCGCCTTCAGATCGCCATGTGAAGCCATTCCTTCGCTAGATCGGCGCCGCTTCCAAGCGCTCGGGGGCTCCGCCGGGCTGGGCTGTGCCCGAGGCTGACCTCACCTTCGACTCAGAAGACCACCCCATCACCACTTCCGACTCGGATATGCTCCCGATGCTCTGCACGCCCACCATTTGCAATGTGGGCGTCACCAAGACCCTCATCGACGGCGGTGCCGGCCTCAACGTGCTCTCCGTGGAGGTCTTCAGCCTTCTTCACGTACCGCTCGAGCGGCTCAGCCTCAGCAAGCCTTTTTCAGGAGTTGGCGGTGGCGCCGCCCACTCCCTGGGGAAGATCCGCCTCCCCGTCACCTTCGGCACGCGCGACAACTACCGCACCGAGCTGGTCGACTTCGACATCGCCCGCATCGGCGTCCCGTACAACGCCATCCTCGGGTACCCAGCTCTGGCCTAGTTCATGGCAGCAACCCACCCGGTATACAACCTCATGAAGATGCCTGGAAGCAAGGGTGTCCTCACTATCAAGGGGGACACCAAGGAGGCCGTGGAGGCGCTCAAACTTGCCTTCAAGACCGCCGCGGTGGCCCCGAAGCCAAGGAGGCCGCACCAACCAAAAAGAAGCAGCTGTTCACCCAAGACAAGGCTGGAACCAAGCAGGTGCCGGTCGATGAAGACGGATCCTCGGGTGCCACCTTTACCATAGGTGCTGACCTCGACCCAGGCCAAGAGGAAGCGTTGGTGAAGTTCTTGCGCGCAAACAAGGAGATATTCGCATGGGAGCCCAAGCAGCTGGTGGGGGTCCCGAGGGAAGTGATTCAACATCACTCGAGGGTGTGCCCCAACGTACGCCTGATGAAGCAGCGGGCGAGACGGCAGTCCACGGAGAAGCAGGCCTTCATCGTCCAAGAGACCCGCAAGTTGGAGGCAGCGGGTACCATTCGCGAGGTTCGGTACCCCGAATGGCTGGCGAACCCCGTCGTTGTGCCGAAGAAAGGTGGGAAGGAGCGAATGTGCGTTGACTTCACCAACCTCAACAAGGCCTGCCCCCAAGATCCGTTCCCGCTCCCACGCATCGACCAGATCGTTGACTCCACCGCCGAGTGCGACCTGCTGTGCTTCCTGGATGCATTCTCAAGGTATCACCAGATCAAGATGGCGGTAGAAGATGTAGAGAAGACAGCCTTTCTGACCCCGTGTGGGGTCTACTGCTACACCTGCAGGCCCTTTGGACTGCGCAACGCGGGCGCAACCTTTCAGTGGTTGATGCACATCGCCTTAGGGCGGCAGCTCGGGAGAAACGCGGAGGCCTACGTCGACGACATTGTGGTAAAATCTCGGGAGGCTAGGACCTTGATCGAGGATCTTGAGGAGACCTTCACGAGTCTACGCCAGGTGAATGCTACCTCTTGAGCACTGCGTTGGTTTTCCCTTGAAGAGGAAAGGGTGATGCAGCAAAGTAGCGTAAGTATTTCCATCAGTTTTGAGAACCAAGGTATCAATCCAGTAGGAGGCCACGCACGAGTCCCTCGCACCTACACAAACAAATAAATCCTCGCAACCAACGCGATAAGGGGTTGTCAATCCCTTCACGGTCACTTACGAGAGTGAGATCTGATAGATATGATAAGATAATATTTTTGGTATTTTTATGATAAAGATGCAAAGTAAAAGAAAAGCAAAATAAAAGGCAACGGAAATAGCTAAGTGTTGGAAGATTAATATGATGGAAAATAGACCCGGGGCCATAGGTTTCACTAGTGGCTTCTCTCAAGAGCATAAGTATTTACGGTGGGTGAACAAATTACTGTTGAGCAATTGACAGAATTGAGCATAGTTATGAGAATATCTAGGTATGATCATGTATATAGGCATCACGTCCGAGACAAGTAGACCGACTCCTGCCTGCATCTACTACTATTACTCCACACATCGACCGCTATCCACCATGCATCTAGAGTATTAATGTAACGCCCACGATGCGGCTATATCTCCCACGTGTCGAGGCACGACTTAGAGGCATAACCGCATAGTGGTTTTGTCGCAAGAAGGGCCATCTTCACACAATCCCATGTAATGAACAAGAATGGGATAAAGAGTTGGCTTACAATCGCCACTTCACACAATACATGAATATAATTTATACATCATCCAAAATACAAACATATAGACCGACTACGGTCAAAATCCAGACGAAAATAAGATAACCCCAAATGCTAGATCCCCGATCGTCCCAACTGGGCTCCACTACTGATCATCAGGAAAAGACACATAGTAACGACCACGTTCCTCGTCGAACTCCCACTTGAGATCGACCCCATCATCTGCACTGGCATCGTCGGCACCTGCAACTGTTTTGGTAGAATCTGTGAGTCACGAGGACTCAGCAATCTCACACCCGCGAGATCAAGACTATTTAAGCTTATAGGAAAGGATGGTGTAATGAGGTGGAGCTGCAGCGGCAATAAGCATATATGGTGGCTAACATACGCAAAGAGAGCGAGAAGAGAAGCAACGGAACGGTCGTCATCTAGCAATGACCAAGAAGTGATCCTGAACTCCTACTTACGTCATACATAACTCAGACCGTGTTCACTTCCCGGACTCCGCCGAGAAGAGACCATCACGGCTACACACGCAGTTGATGTATTTTAATTGGGTCAAGTGACAAGTTCTCTACAACCGGACATTAACAAATTCCCATCTGCCTCATAACCGCGGGCACGGCTTTCGAAAGATAATACCCTGCAGGGGTGTCCCAACTTAGCCCATCATAAGCTCTCACGGTCAACGAAGGATAAACCTTCTCCCGGAAAGACCCGATCAGTCTCGGAATCCCGGTTTACAAGACATTTCGACAATGGTAAAACAAGACCAGCAAAGCCGCCCGAATGTGCCGACAAATCCCGATAGGAGCTGCACATATCTCGTTCTCAGGGCACACCGGATTGTCCAAGCTTCGATAGGCCAGACCCAGAGTTGCCCCAGGTGGCCCCGCGACTGCTCAGTTGGACCAATACTCAGAGGAGCACTGGCCCGGGGGTTTAAAATAAAGATGACCCTCGGGCTCTAGAAAACCCGGGGGAAAAGGCTTAGGTGGCAAATGGTAAAACCAAGGTTGGGCCTTGCTGGAGGAGTTTTATTCAAGGCGAACTGTCAAGGGGGTCCCATAAATCACCCGACCGCGTAAGGAACGCAAACTCAAGGAACATAATCCCGGTATAACAGAAACTAGGGCGGCAAGAGTGGAACAAAACACCAGGCATAAGGCCGAGCCTTCCACCCTTTACCAAATATATATAGATGCATTAATTAAATAAGAGATATTGTGATATCCCAACATATCCATGTTCCAACATGGAACAAACTTCAACTTCACCTGCAACTAGCAACGCTATAAGAGGGGCTGAGCAAAAGCGGTAACTTAGCCAAACAACGGTTTGCTAGGAAAGGATGGTTAGAGGCTGACATGGCAAAATGGGAGACATGATATAGCAAGTGATAGGTAGCGCAGCATGGCAATAGAGCGAACAACTAGCAAAGCAAAGATAGAAGTGATTTCGAGGGGTGGTCATCTTGCCTGCAAGGTTCTCAGAGTTGTCGAAAGCTTGATCCTCGTAAGCGTACTCAACAGGTTCCTCGTTCACGAACTCGTCTCCCGGCTCTACCCAAGACAAGAACACAAACAAACGGAACCACAATCAACCACGAGAAATGCACAAGCAACATGATGCAAAACATGTATGATATGCGAGATATGATATGCGATGCATATGCGTGCTCCGGAAGGAAAATGATGAACAAGGCAGTAACTTGGCAAACCAAGCATGCCACTGGAAAGATGAGATGATTTCGGTCGAAATCGATATAAAGATCACCGGAAACGGATGCACGGTTTGCAAATGGCAAGCAAAACAAGAATGACACGAATCTGCGATTAACAGCATGATAGCACTTAAAATGCAACAAGTAACAATGCTACAGCACTCCAACATAGCAACAAAGCATATGACAGTAATCTACAGGAGATGCTTGACAAAAGATGAACACTGAGCTACGGCTAGATCACAACATATCAAGCTCAAACAAGCATGGCAAAAGTGCAAAAGATAACAGGTTCACAGACTTGGTGAAATTACTGGACATGGCAGAAAACAGCATCAGGTAGCAATGTTCAGAGCACGAAATCAACATGCTACAGGAACTTAACATAGCAAAACAAGGCATGGCAGTGTTCTACTAAATGCATATGACAAAAGTCCCTTACTGACCATAAGCCAAAAAGGACCAGAAGATATGATGGCAAGCATGTAAACATAGCAAGTTTCGTTATCAGGTTTCAGACTTGCAGAAAACAGAGCATGGCAGAAATAATAATATGTAGGCCTCTTTGTGAGCTTGATGCACTCACTACAGAGCAATGCATGACAAACAAGCATACCTACAGCAAGATGGCATGTTTATGAAGCTATCCATGGCAAGAACAATTGCATAGCATGTATGGATCAACTACAATAAGCTTGGCAAAATTGCATATCATGTTAAGAATCTGCCAGAAATATTTTATAGCAAAAGTAGAGCAAGATTGAGTCATGCTATGGCACTCCATAATTGCAAACAAGGGCAGGAATGGATCAATTACAACTATATCTACAAAACATCCTTACTGAACATCTCCAAAATATGCATGGATCTCTCTGTAGCATCAAGTTTACATGGCAACAAAATAACAGCAGACAAGGACTTGGAGAAATCACCAAGTCCCTGAAATCAGAAACATTACGGAGCCTACTTTGCATGCTTGTGCTAGTCACCACAGAGATCACAAAAATACATGGCATACACCCTTGGAAAGATGGCATGGCATACAACAAAACACATGTAGAGCTCATGCCCATAAGATGCACAGATTAAATGATACAAAAATGACAAATCTCCAAGTTCTGTAAGAACCAGCAGATAACAGCAACTAGCCCTCTTCAACAGAGATTTGGGCATCAAGATGACCTCTAATGAACATGGTGCAATTGAACAAAATGTAGAGCATCACGAGACGAACAATTTGACATATTACACGCGCGAATCGGAGCTACATGCAAGTTATGCATCTGAACATGAGCACTTGCTGTAAATTAGAGACTTGGAGAAATTTCGGGGGGGGAGGGAAAAGTCAACGCGCGTCACCAGATCGATCGGGCTCGGGCTCGCCGGCGGCGACGGGGAGGAGAGGAGCGGCGGGGCGCGGCGGAGGGGAGCGCGGAGGGCGGCCGGAGGCGGGGCGCGCGGCGGCGGCGGGGCGGCGGCGGGGCGGCGGCGGGCGGCGGCGGGCGGGCGCGCGGCGGCGGCGGCGGGCCGCGGGGCGGCGGGGCAGGCGGCGGCGGCGCGGGCGCGGAGGGCGGCGGGGCGGCGGAGCCGGGCGGCGGGGCCGCGGCGCGGGCGGCCGGCCTCGGGCCCGGCGGGCCGCGGGCGCGGGGCGCGGGGGGACGTGGCGCGCGCGGTTCGCTGGGCGGCGGCGGAGTGTCCGGCGGCGCGGACACGTCCGGCGGCGGCGGGGAATTAGGGTTTGGACTGCGATGTTTTTCGGGATGCTCACATATTTATAGGTAGAGGGAGCTAGGAGGCTCCAAATGAGGTGCGGTTTTCGCCCACACGATCGTGATCGAACGACCTAGAGCATGGAAGAGAGTTTGGTGGGTTTTGGGCTGGTTTTAGGGGGTTTTGCTGGACACTCAAATGGACTTTGCGGATGCCCGGTTAACCGTTGGAGTACCAAACGACCTCCAAATGGAACGAAACTTGACCGGTGGTCTCCGGGTGGTATATAAGGCCACTTGACAAGCCTCGGTCCATTCCGAGAAAGTTTGACACCCGCTCACGAAAGAAAACAAGAGGGGTGCACCGGAGGAGATAGGAGCGCCGGATTGCAAAACGGACAACGGGGAAAATGCTCGGATGCATGAGACGAACACGTATGCAAATGCAATGCACATGATGACATGATATGAAATGCATGACATGAACAAAATACAAAACGAAAGACAAAACCCGACCACGGAGGGAATATCATAACACATAGCCGAAAATGGCAAGAGTCGGAGTTACAAATATGGAAAGTTACATGCGGGGTGTTACAACACTCCACCACTACGAGAGGATCTCGTCCCGAGATCTAGGACTGAAAGAACTCCGGATATTCGGAACGGAGATGGTCCTCGCGTTCCCAGGTGGCTTCCCGGTCGGAATGGTGCGACCACTTCACTTTCAGGAATTTGATTGACTTGTTGCGAGTCTTGCGCTCAGTTTCTTCAAGAATAGCAACGGGGTGCTCATGATAAGACAAATCTTCTTGGAGGTCAATCTCTTCGAAGTTGATAGTGCGCTCAGGCGTCTTGAAGCACTTGCGGAGCTGTGACACGTGGAACACATCGTGCACGTTCGCGAAGTTGGAAGGAAGCTCAAGTTGATAGGCGAGGTCGCCTCTTTTGCCAATGATCTTGAAAGGACCCACGTATCTAGGGGCAAGCTTCCCTTTGATACCGAAGCGACGAGTGCCTTTCATTGGAGAGACGCGGAGGTAGACATGGTCTCCGATCTCGAAAGCCAAATCACGGTGCTTACTATCATAGTAACTCTTCTGGCGCGATTGCGCGGCTTTGAGATTATCACGGATGACTTTACACATTTCTTCAGCTTCAGTGATTAAGTCATTGCCAAGAAGTTGGCGTTCACCAGTCTCTGACCAATTGAGAGGAGTACGGCACTTTCTGCCATAGAGAATCTCGAATGGGGCCTTGCCCGAACTCGCTTGGAAGCTGTTGTTGTAGGAGAATTCAGCATATGGAAGACAATCTTCCCATTTCATGCCAAAGGAAATGACACAAGCCCTGAGCATATCTTCAAGAATTTGATTGACTCGCTCGACTTGGCCACTAGTTTGAGGATGGAAAGCTGTGCTGAAGCGAATGTTTGTGCCCATGGCCTTCTGGAAGGAGTCCCAGAACTTAGAGGTGAAGATGCTTCCACGATCAGAAGAAATCAATTGTGGAATGCCGTGCAAGGAGACAATTCTGGAGGTGTATAGCTCTGCCAGCTGAGCTGCTGTGATGGATTCTTTGATTGGAAGGAAATGAGCCACTTTAGAAAGCTTGTCGATGACAACGAAGATAGCATCATTTCCGCGCTTGGACTTTGGAAAACCAGTCACGAAGTCCATTTCGATATGATCAAACTTCCATTCTGGGATAGCAAGAGGTTGGAGGAGACCAGCTGGTCGTTGGTGTTCTGCTTTCACTCTTCGACAGACATCACATTCATTCACGAATTGAGCAATTTCTCGCTTCATTCGAGTCCACCAATACGACTGCTTGAGGTCATGATACATCTTCGTACTTCCAGGATGAATGGAAAGAAGAGAATTGTGCGCCTCGTTCATTATGACTTTCCTTAGATCACCTTTAGGAACCACAATCCGGTCCTCGAAGAATAAAGTGTCTCTGTCATCAATGCGATAGCACTTGTATTTGGAAAGACCCTTGTCGATACCACGTTTCACCTTCTTCACCATGGCATCAAGGAGTTGTGCCTCACGAATTTGATCTTCCAAAGTAGGAGAGACTATGAGGTTGGCAAGAAAGCCTTGAGGAACAACTTGGAGATTCAGCTTGCGGAAAGCTTCACAAAGATCCGGTTGGAAAGGCTTGAGAATTAAGCTGTTGCAATAAGCCTTCCTGCTTAAAGCATCTGCAATGACATTGCCTTTGCCTGGAGTATATTCAATACTCGGATTGTACTCTTGAATCATTTCGACCCATCGAGTCTGCCTGAGGTTGAGGTTGGGCTGAGTGAAGATGTACTTGAGACTCTTGTGATCGGTGAAAATGTCCACTTGTCTTCCCAACAAGAGATGTCTCCACGTTATTAATGCATGGACAACTGCCGCCAACTCAAGATCGTGAGTGGGGTAGTTCTTCTCGTTGGGCTTCAACTGACGAGAGGTATAGGCCACAACTTTCTTCTCTTGCATTAACACAGCACCGAGACCTTGGAGAGAAGCATCACAGAAAACTTCAAACGGCTTGGATTCATCAGGAGGAGTCAAGACAGGAGCTGTGACTAGTTTCTCTTTGAGAGTGTTGAAAGCAACGTCACACTCAGGAGACCAGACATACTTCACATGCTTCTGGAGGAGGTTGGAAAGAGGCTTTGCAATCTTAGAGAAATTCTCAACGAATCTTCGGCAATAGCTTGCAAGACCAAGAAAACTGCGGAGCTGCTTGACATTCTGAGGAGGTTCCCAATTCACAATTGCGGACACCTTCTCGGGGTTAACAGCGATGCCCTTGGCAGAGATGATGTGACCAAGGAAAAGAACTTCATCGAGCCAAAACTCACATTTGGAGAACTTCGCATAGAATTGATACTCTCTGAGCTTGTCGAGCACCAATCGCAAATGTTTGGCATGATCCTTCTTATTCTTGGAGAAGACCAAGATATCATCGAGATACACCAGGACGAATTCATTGGTATAGGGGTTGAAGATGAAATTCATCATCCGAGAGAAACTGGAGGAGCATTGACAAGGCCGAAAGACACGACAGTATATTCATAAGAACCAAAGCTTGTTCTGAATGCTGTCTTGGGAATATCTTCTTCACGAATGCGAATCTGATGATAACCCATACGAAGGTCAAGCTTAGAGAATACTTTAGCACCTTTGAGTTGCTCGAATAGCTCATTGATGTTGGGAAGTGGATACTTGTTCTTGATTGTCTTCTTGTTCAATGGACGGTAGTCGACACAAAGTCGGTCCGTGCCATCCTTCTTCTTGACAAAAAGAACACCACAACCCCATGGAGAAGAACTCGGTCTGATCAAACCCAGACGCTCTTGTTCATCGAGCTGTTTCTTCAATTCCTTCAGCTCGTTGGGTCCAAGCTTGTATGGACGCTTGCAAACGGGTTCAGTGCCAGGCTCTAGTTCGATAACGAACTCAACTGGCCGATGAGGAGGCATACCCGGAAGCTCTTCTGGAAAGACATCTTGATACTCACAAACGACTGGAATTTGAGAGATGGCATTCAATTCGCCCTTCTCATTGAGAGAGAAAAACCGAATGGTTTCATCACGAGCGGCATAAATAATCACATCCTCAGAAGAGTGTGTCAATTGAATTTCCCTGGCAGCACAATCAAGTTGAGCCTTGTGCTTAGAAAGCCAGTCCATCCCGAGAATTAGATCAATATCCGAGTCACCAAGAACAATTGGAGAAGACAGAAATTTATAGTCCCCATCTTGATGGAAACATCCGGAACCATAGAGCTTGCATTCATGCATTTGCCCGGAGAGACAACTGCTAACGGTCTAGGCAATCCTTGGAAATGCAATTCATGCTTGATGCAAAAGGTCTTGATATGAAAGAAAGCGATGCACCAGTATCAAAAAGAACTTTTGCAGGAATATCATTAACAGGAAGATTACCCATTATCACATCAGTAGATTCCTCCGCTTGAGCTGCATTCATCATGTTCACCTTTGCAAACTTTGGATTATGCTTGACCACTGCATTGCTGGAAGATCTGACAGGAGGAGGAGGAGGAAGACGCCTTTGGTTGAAGCACTTGTTAGCATAGTGACCTTTCTGCTGACACTTGTTGCAAGTCACCTCTGAGAGTGGACGGTGATAAGGAGCATTGGACTTTGGAGCTTGATTCTGAGACTTGTTCTGATAGCCAGAGTTGGAAGAGTTGGAAGAACCATGGCCACCTTTGTTCTTCTGCTGGTAAGGCTGACGAAACGGAGGAGGAGGAGGCAACCAGAACTTCTGTTGCTTAGCTGCCACAAGTGAGGAAGAAGAAGACTGAACTGCGTCCCTGACTCTCTTCTTAGAAGCCTCACACTTGAGCTGAGCAGCCTCTTGCTTCAGTGCCATATTATAGAATTGATCAAACTGAGTAGGCTCAACAAGAACGAGAGCTAACTGCAGATCCTCTCTAAGGCCACCTCTGAAGTGATAGATCATGCTCTTTTCATCAGGAACGTCTTGTTTAGCGAAGCGAGCAAGTTTCTGAAACTGGATGTTGTATTGATACACAGACATGTTGCCTTGCTTGAGATTGCGGAACTCCTCACGCTTGCTCTCAACAACACTTTGTGGAATGTGGTGCGCTTTGAAGTCCCGACAGAAGTCAGTCCAAGTGATCACACGACCTCCTCTGGAATCTTTGTATTGCTGAAACCAATCAGCAGCTTGGTCCTTGAGCTGAAAGAAGCGAACTTGACATAGTCCTCAGGCCTGACATTGCTACATTCAAAATGCTTGTTGATGTCCACGAGCCAATCATCGGCATCCGTGGCCTCGGCACAGTAGCTGAAAGACTTGGGCTGATTTGCGAGAAACTGGTTGAGTGTAGCGAAGTGAGGCTGATTGTTGCCTTGACCTTGATTGCCTTGATTGCCTTGCCCTTGGGTGCGTTCTTGCAAGAGTTGCAGAATCATCTGAGCATTGGCGTTGGTGGCTGCCATGATAGCTTGCCATGCCTCCGGAGGCGGAGGTGGTGGCGGAGGGTTCGCTTGACTCCCTTCATTGCGATCCGGATTCTGACGCGTTGGCGGAGCCATCCTGAAGAGGGTGACATCCGTTAGCATCTTGATAGACAAATAGACAAGTAGAATCAACGGATAGAAATTGCAACATATAGTCTTCACAATAAACATTCGAACGAAGATGAACGAATGAATTCCGTAGTAAATCATCACACTTCCATAAGTTGAGAAGCCACTTGAAAAAGATATGGAATCAACATATGACTTCGAAGCAACTCGAATACCACAATTCAAAACAAAACAAAGTATTGGCTTGCAGAATAAGCCGGAACAAACATATGATAGAGATTTCGTCCGAAGTTTTCGTGGTGGGGCCCACACGGGCTCAATCGTACAGCACCATCATGTACAAGGCTGTGCACATGACATACGAAGCGTCCCCGAGTCGGCATAGCCAAGGACTCTTTAAGACACTACGAGACCACTGTAAAACCAACCGTGTACAGGCGGACCACTAGACGTCGAACCCCAATCTCATATCATGCGTCTGTCGGAAAGATATCCTAAGGCTACTTGAATTCCCACTTATAAACTCCCGAAACTTTCTGGTTATGCAATCTGGTGTTGGGGATACAGGGGACACAAAATATATCACCCAAACTAGCAATCCCTAGATCCAGCTGTATCCATCCGTCAACACATAACCAAGAAACCTTCGGAAATCGTTTACCTCAACCTTCGAAAAACATCCGTTATACAAGTTATGGCAATACTCCCGAACTCCCGCCCCAGTACTGGGTGGCGTCGAGGTGATCTCACCAACAACTGCATAAAAGAGATTTCGATGTCGGCGAAACTCAGGTATTCCAGAACTGCAACGATAAAATTGTGACGACAACACCTCGGAGCTCAACTCCCCGGGACACTGCCACAACCCCTAAATGTCAGGAGGCACCAAGAACAATGTTCTCGTCACAAAACCATCGGAACGATTCCAAGATACCCGCGTGATCCTAAATTTTTTTTAGTGAAATTTGAGGAGAGAATAGTCAAAACTTCTACGTCAGGAGACCTCACCAGAGCGACGAAGGGACTGAGGAGTAAAAAGAATCCTACTCTCCGATATATATAATCCTAAGACTCAAACATTTTTTGTTCTAGACTCAACAATGTCAGCGATTCGATCAAGCAGGGGGCTCCTAAGTCGGGGATGGCTCTGATTACCAACTTGTAACGCCCACGATGCGGCTATATCTCCCACGTGTCGAGGCACGACTTAGAGGCATAACCGCATAGTGGTTTTGTCGCAAGAAGGGTCATCTTCACACAATCCCATGTAATGAACAAGAATGGGATAAAGAGTTGGCTTACAATCGCCACTTCACACAATACATAAATATAATTCATACATCATCCAAAATACAACATATAGACCGACTACGGTCAAAATCCAGATGAAAATAAGATAACCCCAAATGCTAGATCCCCGATCGTCCCAACTGGGCTCCACTACTGATCATCAGGAAAAGACACATAGTAACGACCACGTTCCTCGTCGAACTCCCACTTGAGATCGACCCATCATCTGCACTGGCATCGTCGGCACCTGCAACTGTTTTGGTAGAATCTGTGAGTCACGAGGACTCAGCAATCTCACACCCGCGAGATCAAGACTATTTAAGCTTATAGGAAAGGATGGTGTAATGAGGTGGAGCTGCAGCGGCAACAAGCATATATGGTGGCTAACATACGCAAAGAGAGCGAGAAGAGAAGCAACGGAACGGTCGTCATCTAGCAATGACCAAGAAGTGATCCTGAACTCCTACTTACGTCATACATAACTCAGACCGTGTTCACTTCCCGGACTCCGCCGAGAAGAGACCATCACGGCTACACACACGGTTGATGTATTTTAATTGGGTCAAGTGACAAGTTCTCTACAACCGGACATTAACAAATTCCCATCTGCCTCATAACCGCGGGCACGGCTTTCGAAAGATAATACCCTGCAGGGGTGTCCCAACTTAGCCCATCATAAGCTCTCACGGTCAACGAAGGATAAACCTTCTCCCGGAAAAACCCGATCAGTCTCGAAATCCCGGTTTACAATACATTTCGACAATGGTAAAACAAGACCAGCAAAGCCGCCCGAATGTGCCGACAAATCCCGATAGGAGCTGCACATATCTCGTTCTCAGGGCACACCGGATTGTCCAAGCTTTCGATAGGCCAGACCAGAGTTGCCCCTGGTGGCCACGGCGACTGACAGGTTGGACGAATACTCAGAGGAGCACTGGCCCGGGGGTTTAAAATAAAGATGACCCTCGGGCTCTAGAAAACCCGGGGGAAAAAGGCTTAGGTCGCAAATGGTAAAACCAAGGTTGGGCCTTGCTGGAGGAGTTTTATTCAAGGCGAACTGTCAAGGGGGTCCCATAAATCACCCGACCGCGTAAGGAACGCAAACTCAAGGAACATAATCCCGGTATATCAGAAACTAGGGCGGCAAGAGTGGAACATAACACCAGGCATAAGGCCGAGCCTTCCACCCTTTACCAAATATATATATATCCATTAATTAAATAAAAGATATTGTGATATCCCAACATATCCATGTTCCAACATGGAACAAACTTCATCTTCACCTGCAACTAGCAACGCTATAAGAGGGGCTGAGCAAAAGCAGAAACTTAGCCAAACAACGGTTTGCTAGGATAGGATGGTTAGGGGCTGACATGGCATACACCCTTGTAAAGGTGGCATGGCATACAACAAAACACATGTAGAGCTCATGCTCATAATATGCACCGATTTAAAGATACAAAAATGACAAATCTCCAAGTTCTGTTAAGAACCAGCAGATAACAGCAACTAGCCCTCTTGCAACAGAGATTGGGGCATCAAGATGACCTCTAATGAACATGGTGCAATTGAACAAAATGTAGAGCATCACGAGGCGAACAATTTGACATATTACACGCGTGAATCGGAGCTACATGCAAGGAATTATGCACTGAGGAACATGAGCACTTGCTGTAAAATTTAGAGGACTTGGAGAAAATTTCGGGGGGAGGAGAGGAGAAAGTCAACGCGCTCACCAGATCCAATCGGGCTCGGGAACTCGCCGGCCGGCGACGGGGAAGGAGAGGAAGGCGGCGGGGAGGCGCGGTCCGGCGAGGGGAGACGCGGAGGGCGGCCGGAGGGCGTGGACAGGCGGCGGCGATGCGGGGACGGCGGCGACGAGGCCGGACGGCGAGGCGGCGGGTACGGGCGTGGCGCGCGGGGCGGCGGCCGGTGCCGGCGGGGCGGCGGGGCCACGGCGGCGGCGCGGCGAGGAGAAGGCGCCGGGCACGGCGGAGCAACGGGCGGCGACTTGGGCTCGGTCGCGCGCGGGCGGGCCGGCCTCGGGCCCGGCGGGCCGCGGCGGCGCGGGGCGCGGAGGCGTTGACGTGGCGCGCGCCGGTTCGCTGGACGCGGCGGCGGAGATGTCCGGCGGGCGCCGGACACGTCCGGTGGCGGCGGGGGAAATTAGGGTTTCGGGGACTGCGAATGTTATTTTGGGGTGCTCACATATTTATAGGTAGAGGGAGCTAGGAGGCTCCAAATGAGGTGCGGTTTTCGCCCACACGATCGTGATCGAACGACCTAGAGCATGGAGATGACTTGGAGGTGTTTTGGGCTGGTTTTTAGGGGGTTTTTGCTGGACACTCAAATGGACTTAACGGATGCCCGGTTAATCGTTGGAGTACCAAACGACCTCCAAATGGAACGAAACTTGACCGGTGGTCTCCGGGTGGTATACTAAGGGCATTTGACAAGCCTCGGTCCATTCCGAGAATGTTTGACACCCGCTCACGAAAGAAAACAAGAGGGATGCGCCGGAGGAGATAGGAGCGCCGGATTGCAAAACGGACAACGGGGAAAATGCTCGGATGCATGAGACGAACACGTATGCAAATGCAATGCACATGATGACATGATATGAAATGCATGACATGACAAAATGCAAAACGAAAGACAAAACCCGACCACGGAGGGAATATCATAACATATAGCCGAAAATGGCAAGAGTCGGAGTTACAATTATGGAAAGTCACATGCGGGGTGTTACAACACTCCACCACTACGAGAGGATCTCGTCCCGAGATCTAGGACTGAAAGAACTCCGGATATTCGGAACGGAGATGGTCCTCGCGTTCCCAGGTGGCTTCCCGGTCGGAATGGTGCGACCACTTCACTTTCAGGAATTTGATTGACTTGTTGCGAGTCTTGCGCTCAGTTTCTTCAAGGATAGCAACGGGGTGCTCATGATAAGACAAATCTTCTTGGAGGTCAATCTCTTCGAAGTTGATAGTGCGCTCAGGCGTCTTGAAGCACTTGCGGAGCTGTGACACGTGGAACACATCGTGCACGTTCGCGAAGTTGGAAGGAAGCTCAAGTTGATAGGCGAGGTCGCCTCTTTTGCCAATGATCTTGAAAGGACCCACGTATCTAGGGGCAAGCTTCCCTTTGATACCGAAGCGACAAGTGCCTTTCATTGGAGAGACGCGGAGGTAGACATGGTCTCCGATCTCGAAAGCCAAATCACGATGCTTACTATCATAGTAGCTCTTCTGGCGCGATTGCGCGGCTTTGAGATTATCACGGATGACTTTACACATTTTCTCAGCATCAGTGATTAAGTCATTGCCAAGAAGTTGGCGTTCACCAGTCTCTGACCAATTAAGAGGAGTACGGCACTTTCTGCCATAGAGAATCTCGAATGGGGCCTTGCCCGAACTTGCTTGGAAGCTGTTGTTGTAGGAGAATTCAGCATATGAAAGACAATCTTCCCATTTCATGCCAAAGGAAATGACACAAGCCCTGAGCATATCGTCAAGAATTTGATTGACTCGCTCGACTTGGCCACTAGTTTGAGGATGGAAAGCTGTGCTGAAGTGAATGTTTGTGCCCATGGCCTTCTGGAAGGAGTCCCAGAACTTAGAGGTGAAGATGCTTCCACGATCAGAAGAAATCAATTGTGGAATGCCGTGCAAGGAGACAATTCTGGAGGTGTATAGCTCTGCCAGCTGAACTGCTGTGATGGATTCTTTTATTGGAAGGAAATGAGCCACTTTAGAAAGCTTGTCGATGACAACGAAGATAGCATCATTTCCGCGCTTGGTCTTTGGAAAACCAGTCACGAAGTCCATTTCGATATGATCAAACTTCCATTCTAGGATAGCAAGAGGTTGAAGGAGACTAGCTGGTCGTTGGTGTTCCGCTTTCACTCTTCGGCAGACATCACATTCATTCACAAATTGAGCAATTTCTCGCTTCATTCGAGTCCACCAATATGACTGCTTGAGGTCATGATACATCTTCGTACTTCCAGGATGGATGGAAAGAAGAGAATTGTGCGCCTCGTTCATTATGACTTTCCTTAGATCACCTTTAGGAACCACAATCCGGTCCTCGAAGAATAAAGTGTCTCTGTCATCAATGCGATAGCACTTGTATTTGGAAAGACCCTTGTCGATACCACGTTTCACCTTCTTCACCATGGCATCAAGGAGTTGTGCCTCACGAATTTGATCTTCCAAAGTAGGAGAGACTATGAGGTTGGCAAGAAAGCCTTGAGGAACAACTTGGAGATTCAGCTTGCGGAAAGCTTCACAAAGATCCGGTTGGAAAGGCTTGAGGATTAAGCTGTTGCAATAAGCCTTCCTGCTTAAAGCATCTGCAATGACATTAGCCTTGCCTGGAGTATACTCAATACTCGGATTGCACTCTTGAATCATTTCGACCCATCGAGTCTGCCTGAGGTTGAGGTTGGGCTGAGTGAAGATGTACTTGAGACTCTTGTGATCGGTGAAAATGTCCACTTGTCTTCCCAACAAGAGATGTCTCCACGTTATTAATGCATGGACAACTGCCGCCAACTCAAGATCGTGAGTGGGGTAGTTCTTCTCGTTGGGTTTCAACTGACGAGAGGTATAGGCCACAACTTTCTTCTCTTGCATTAACACAGCACCGAGACCTTGGAGAGAAGCATCACACAAAACTTCATACGGCTTGGATTCATCAGGAGGAGTCAAGACAGGAGCTGTGACTAGTTTCTGTTTGAGAGTGTTGAAAGCAACGTCACACTCAGGAGACCAGACATACTTCACATGCTTCTGGAGGAGGTTGGAAAGAGGCTTTGCAATCTTAGAGAAATTCTCAACGAATCTTCGGCAATAGCTTGCAAGACCAAGAAAACCGCGGAGCTGCTTGACATTCTGAGGAGGTTCCCAATTCACAATTGCGGACACCTTCTCGGGGTTAACAGCGATGCCGTTGGCAGAGATGATGTGACCAAGGAAAAGAACTTCATCGAGCCAAAACTCACATTTAGAGAACTTCGCATAGAATTGATACTCTCTGAGCTTGTCGAGCACCAATCGCAAATGTTTGGCATGATCCTTCTTATTTTTGGAGAAGACCAAGATATCATCGAGATACATCAGAACGAATTCATTGGTATAGGGGTTGAAGATGAAATTCATCATCCGAGAGAAAACTGGAGGAGCATTGACAAGGCCGAAAGACACGACAGTATATTCATAAGAACCGAAACTTGTTCTGAATGCTGTCTTTGGAATATCTTCTTCACGAATGCGAATCTGATGATAACCCATACGAAGGTCAAGCTTGGAGAAAACTTTAGCACCTTTGAGTTGCTCGAATAGCTCATTGATGTTGGGAAGTGGGTACTTGTTCTTGATTGTCTTCTTGTTCAATGGACGGTAGTCGACACAAAGTCGGTCCGTGCCATCCTTCTTGACAAAAAGAACACCACAACCCCATGGAGAAGAACTCGGTCTGATCAAACCCAGACGCTCTTGTTCATCGAGCTGTTTCTTCAATTCCTTCAGCTCGTTGGGTCCAAGCTTGTATGGACGCTTGCAAACGTGTTCAGTGCCAGGCTCTAGTTCGATAACAAACTCAACTGGCCGATGAGGAGGCATACCCGGAAGCTCTTCTGGAAAGACATCTTGATACTCACAAACGACTGGAATTTGAGAGATGGCATTCAATTCGCCCTTCTCATTGAGAGAGAAAAACCGAATGGTTTCATCACGAGCGGCATAAATAATCACATCCTCAGAAGAGTGTGTCAATTGAATTTCCCTGGCAGCACAATCAAGTTGAGCCTTGTGCTTAGAAAGCCAGTCCATCCCGAGAATTAGATCAATATCCGAGTCACCAAGAACAATTGGAGAAGACAGAAATTTATAGTCCCCCATCTTGATGGAAACATCCGGAACCATAGAGCTTGCATTCATGCATTTGCCCGGAGAGACAACTGCTAACGGTCTAGGCAATCCTTGGAAATGCAATTCATGCTTGGATGCGAAAGGTCTTGATATGAAAGAAAGCGATGCACCAATATCAAAAAGAACTTTTGCAGGAATATCATTAACATGAAGATTACCCATTATCACATCAGTCAATTCCTCCGCTTGAGCTGCATTCATCATGTTCACCTTTGCAAACTTTGGATTATGGTTGACCACTGCATTGCTGGAAGATCTGACAGGAGGAGGAGGAGGCAGACGTCTTTGGTTGAAGCACTTGTTAGCATAGTGACCTTTCTGCTGACACTTGTTGCAAGTCACCTCTGAGAGTGGACGGTGATAAGGAGCATTGGACTTTGGAGCTTGATTCTGAGACTTGTTCTGATAGCCAGAGTTGGAAGAGTTGGAAGAACCATGGCCACCTTTGTTCTTCTGCTGGTAAGGCTGACGAAACGGAGGAGGAGGAGGCAACCAGAACTTCTGTTGCTTAGCTGCCACAAGTGAGGAAGAAGAAGACTGAACTGCGTCCCTGACTCTCTTCTTAGAAGCCTCACACTTGAGCTGAGCAGCCTCTTGCTTCAGTGCCATATTGTAGAATTACTGCAGATCCTCTCTAAGGCCACCTCTGAAGTGATAGATCATGCTATTTTCATCAGGAACGTCTTGTTTAGCGAAGCGAGCAAGTTTCTGAAACTGGATGTTGTATTGATACACAGACATGTTGCCTTGCTTGAGATTGCGGAACTCCTCACGCTTGCTCTCAACAACACTTTGTGGAATGTGGTGCGCTTTGAAGTCCCGACAGAAGTCAGTCCAAGTGATCACACGACCTCCTCTGGAATCTTTATATTGTTGATACCAATCGGCAGCTTGGTCCTTGAGCTGGAAAGAAGCGAACTTGACATAGTCCTCAGGCCTGACATTGCTACATTCAAAATGCTTGTTAATGTCCACGAGCCAATCATCGGCATCCGTGGCCTCGGCACAGTAGCTGAAAGACTTGGGCTGATTTGCGAGAAACTGGTTGAGTGGAGCGAAGTTAGGCTGATTGTTGCCTTGACCTTGATTGCCTTGATTGCCTTGCCCTTGGGTGCGTTCTTGCAAGAGTTGCAGAATCATCTGAGCATTGGCGTTGGTGGCTGCCATGATAGCTTGCCATGCCTCCGGAGGCGGAGGTGGTGGCGAAGGGTTCGCTTGACTCCCTTCATTGCGATCCGGATTCTGACGCGTTGGCGGAGCCATCCTGAAGAGGGTGACATCCGTTAGCATCTTGATAGATAAATAGACAAGTAGAATCAACGGATAGAAATTGCAACATAAAGTCTTCACAATAAACATTCGAACGAAGATGAACGAATGAATTCTGTAGTAAATCATCACAGTTCCATAAGTTGAGAGGCCACTTAGAAAAAGATATGGAATCAACATATGACTTCGAAGCAACTCGAATATCACAATTCAAAACAAAACAAGTATTGGCTTGCAGAATAAGCTGGGACAAACATATGATAGAGATTTCGTCCGAAGTTTTCGTGGTGGGGCCCACACGGGCTCAATCATACAGCACCATCATGTACAAGGCTGTGCACATGACATACGAAGCGTCCCCGAGTCGGCATAGCCAAGGACTCTTTAAGACACTACGAGACCACTGTAAAACCAACCGTGTACAGGCGGACCACTAGACGTCGAACCCCAATCTCATATCATGCGTCTGTCGGAAAGATATCCTAAGGCTAACTGAATTCCCACTTATAAACTCCCGAAACTTTCTGGTTATGCAATCTGGTGTTGGGGATACAGGGGACACAAAATATATCACCCAAACTAGCAATCCCTAGATCCAGCTATATCCATCCGTCAACACATAACCAAGAAATCTTCGGAAATCGTTTACCTCAACCTTCGAAAAACATCCGTTATACAAGTTATGGCAATACTCCCGAACTCCCGCCCCAGTACTGGGTGGCGTCGAGGTGATCTCACCAACAACTGCATAAAAGAGATTTCGATGTCGGCGAAACTCAGGTATTCCAGAACTGCAACGATAAAATTGTGACGACAACACCTCGGAGCTCAACTCCCCGGGACACTGCCACAACCCTAAATGTCAGGAGGCACCAAGAACAATGTTCTCGTCACAAAACCATCGGAACGATTCCAAGATACCCGCGTGATCCTAAATTTTTTTTTAGTGAAATTTGAGGAGAGAATAGTCAAAACTTCTACGTCAGGAGACCTCACCAGAGCGACGAAGGGACTGGGGAGTAAAAAGAATCCTACTCTCCGATATATATAATCCGAAGACTCAAATTTTTTTTGTTCTAGACTCAACAACGCCAGCGATTCGATCAAGCAGGGGGCTCCTAAGTCGGGGATGGCTCAGATTACCAACTTGTAACGCCCACGATGCGGCTATATCTCCCACGTGTCGAGGCACGACTTAGAGGCATAACCGCATAGTGGTTTTGTCGCAAGAAGGGTCATCTTCACACAATCCCATGTAATGAACAAGAATGGGATAAAGAGTTGGCTTACAATCGCCACTTCACACAATACATGAATATAATTTATACATCATCCAAAATACAAACATATAGACCGACTATGGTCAAAATCCAGATGAAAATAAGATAACCCCAAATGCTAGATCCCCGATCGTCCCAACTGGGCTCCACTACTGATCATCAGGAAAAGACACATAGTAACGACCACGTTCCTCGTCGAACTCCCACTTGAGATCGACCCCATCATCTGCACTGGCATCGTCGGCACCTGCAACTGTTTTGGTAGAAACTGTGAGTCACGGGGACTCAGCAATCTCACACCCGCGAGATCAAGACTATTTAAGCTTATAGGAAAGGATGGTGTAATGAGGTGGAGCTGCAGCGGCAATAAGCATATATGGTGGCTAACATACGCAAGAGAGAGCAAGAAGAGAAGCAACGGAGCGGTCGTCATCTAGCAATGACCAAGAAGTGATCCTGAACTCCTACTTACGTCATACATAACACAGACCGTGTTCACCTCCCGGACTCCGCCGAGAAGAGACCATCACGGCTACACACACGGTTGATGTATTTTAATTGGGTCAAGTGACAAGTTCTCTACAACCGGACATTAACAAATTCCCATCTGCCTCATAACCGCGGGCACGGCTTTCGAAAGATAATACCCTGCAGGGGTGTCCCAACTTAGCCCATCATAAGCTCTCACGGTCAACGAAGGATAAACCTTCTCCCGGAAAAACCCGATCAGTCTCGGAATCCCGGTTTACAAGACATTTCGACAATGGTAAAACAAGACCAGCAAAGCCGCCCGAATGTGCCGACAAATCCCGATAGGAGCTGCACATATCTCGTTCTCAGGGCACACCGGATTGTCCAAGCTTTCGATAGGCCAGACCAGAGTTGCCCCTGGTGGCCATCGGCGACTGACAGGTTGGACGAATACTAAGAGGAGCACTGGCCCGGGGGTTTAAAATAAAGATGACCCTCGGGCTCTAGAAAACCCGGGGGAAAAAGGCATAGGTCGCAAATGGTAAAACCAAGGTTGGGCCTTGCTGGAGGAGTTTTATTCAAGGCGAACTGTCAAGGGGGTCCCATAAATCACCCGACCGCGTAAGGAACGCAAACTCAAGGAACATAATCCCGGTATATCAGAAACTAGGGCGGCAAGAGTGGAACATAACACCAGGCATAAGGCCGAGCCTTCCACCCTTTACCAAATATATATATATATCCATTAATTAAATAAAAGATATTGTGATATCCCAACATATCCATGTTCCAACATGGAACAAACTTCATCTTCACCTGCAACTAGCAACGCTATAAGAGGGGCTGAGCAAAAGCAGAAACTTAGCCAAACAACGGTTTGCTAGGAAAGGATGGTTAGGGGCTGACATGGCAATATGGGAGACATGATATAGCAAATGATAGGTAGCGCAGCATGGCAATAGAGCGAACAACTAGCAAAGCAAAGATAGAAGTGATTTCGAGGGGTGGTCATCTTGCCTGCAAGGTTCTCAGAGTTGTCGAGAGCTTGATCCTCGTAAGCGTACTCAACAGGTTCCTCGTTCACGAACTCGTCTCCCGGATCTACCCAAGACAAGAACACAAACAAACGGAACCACAATCAACCACGAGAAATGCACAAGCAACATGATGCAAAACATGTATGATATGCAAGATATGATGTGCGATGCATATGCGCGCTCCGGAAGGAAAATGATGAACATGGCAGTAACTTGGCAAACCAAGCATGCCACTAGAAATATGAGATGATTTCGGTCGAAATCGATATAAAGATCACCGGAAACGGATGCACGGTTTGCAAATGGCAAGCAAAACAAGAATGACACGAATCTGCGATTAACAGCATGATAGCACTTAAAATGCAATAAGTAATAATGCTACAGCACTCCAACATAGCAACAAAGCATATGACAGTAATCTACAGGAGATGCTTGACAAAAGATGAACACTGAGCTACGGCTAGATCACAACATAACAAGCTCAAACAAGCATGGCAAAAGTGCAAAAGATAACAGGTTCACAGACTTGGTGAAATTACTGGACATGGCAGAAAACAGCATCAGGTAGCAATGTTCAGAGCACGAAATCAACATGCTACAGAAACTTAACATAGCAAAACAAGGCATGGAAGTGTTCTACTAGATGCATATGACAAAAGTCCCTTACTGACCATAAGCCAAAAAGGACCAGAAGATACGATAGCAAGCATGTAAACATAGCAAGTTTAGTTATCAGGTTTCAGACTTAGTAGAAAACAGAGCATGACAGAAATAATAATATGTAGGCCTCTTTGTGAGCTTGATGCACTCACTACAGAGCAATTCATAACAAAACAAGCATAGGTACAGCAAGATGGCATGTTTATGAAGCTATCCATGGCAAGAACAATTGTATAGCATGTATGGATCAACTACAATAAGCTTGGCAAAATTGCATATCATGTTAAGAATCTGCCAGAAATATTTTATAGCAAAAGTAGAGCAAGATTGAGTCCTGCTATCGCACTCCATAATTGCAAAAAAGGGCAGGGCTTGATCAATTACAACTATAGCTACAAACAATTCTTACTGAACATCTCCAAACTATGCATGGATCTCTCTGTAGCATCAAGTTTATATGGCAACAAAATAACAGCAGACAAGGACTTAGAGAAATCACCAAGTCCCTGAAATCAGAAACATTACGGAGTCTACTTTGCATGCTTGTGATAGTCACCACAGAGATCACAAAACTACATGGCATACACCCTTGTAAAGGTGGCATGGCATACAACAAAACACATGTAGAGCTCATGCTCATAATATGCACAGATTTAAAGATACAAAAATGACAAATCTCCAAGTTCTGTTAAGAACCAGCAGATAACAGCAACTAGCCCTCTTGCAACAGAGATTTGGGCATCAAGATGACCTCTAATGAACATGGTGCAATTGAACAAAATGTAGAGCATCACGAGGCGAACAATTTGACATATTACACGCGCGAATCGGAGCTACATGCAAGGAATTATGCACTGAGGAACATGAGCACTTGCTGTAAAATTTAGAGGACTTGGAGAAAATTTCGGGGGGAGGAGAGGAGAAAGTCAACGCGCTCACCAGATCCAATCGGGCTCGGGAACTCGCCGGCCGGCGACGGGGAAGGAGAGGAAGGCGGCGGGGAGGCGCGGTCCGGCGAGGGGAGACGCGGAGGGCGCGGGCAGGCGGCGGCGATGCGGGGACGGCGGCGACGAGGCCGGACGGCGAGGCGGCGGGGCCATGGCGGTGGCGCGGCGAGGAGATGGCGGCGGGGCACGGCGGAGCAACGGGCGGCGGCTCAAGCCTCGGTCGCGCGTGGGCGGGCCGGCCTCGGGCCCGGCGGGCCGCGGCGGCGCGGGGCGCGGAGGCGGTGACGTGGCGCGCGCCGGTTCGCTGGACGCGGCGGCGGAGATGTCCGGCGGGCGCCGGACACGTCCGGTGGCGGCGGGGAAATTAGGGTTTTGGGGACTGCGAATGTTATTTCGGGGTGTTCACATATTTATAGGTAGAGGGAGCTAGGAGGCTCCAAATGAGGTGCGGTTTTCGCCCACACGATCGTGATCGAACGACCTAGAGCATGGAGATGACTTGGAGGTGTTTTGGGCTTGTTTTTTATGGGGTTTTTGCTGGACACTCAAATGGACTTAACGGATGCCCGGTTAACCGTTGGAGTACCAAACGACCTCCAAATGGAACGAAACTTGACCGGTGGTCTCCGGGTGGTATTCTAAGGCCAGTTGATAAGCCTCGGTCCATTCCAAGAATGTTTGACACCCGCTCACGAAAGAAAACAAGAGGGATGCGCCGGATTGCAAAACGGACAACGGGGAAAATGCTCGGATGCATGAGACGAACACGTATGCAAATGCAATGCACATGATGACATGATATGAAATGCATGACATGACAAAATGCAAAACGAAAGACAAAACCCGACCACGGAGGGAATATCATAACATATAGCCGAAAATGGCAAGAGTCGGAGTTATAATTATGGAAAGTCACATGCGGGCTGTTACAATTAAGTTCATAAGAACAGAGTAACGCTTTAAGCAAGATGACATGATGTAGAGGGATAAATTCATGCAATATGATATAAACCCCATCTTGTGATCTTCGATGGCAATAATACAATACGTGCCTTGATGCCCCTACTGTCACTGGGAAAGGACACCGCAAGATTGAACCCAAAGCTAAGCACTTCTCCCATTGCAAGAAAGATCAATCTAGTAGGCCAAACCAAACTAATAATTCAAAAAGACTTGCAAAGATAACCAATCATACATAAAAGAATTCAGAGAAGATTCAAATATTGTTCATAGATAAACGTGATCACAAACCCACAATTCATCGGTCTCAACAAACACACCGCAAAAGAAGATTACATCGAATAGATCTCCACGAGAGAGGGGGAGAACATTGTATTGAGATCCAAAAAGGGAGAAGAAGCCATGTAGCTAATAACTATGGACCTAAAGGTCTGAGGTAAACTACTCACACATCATCGGAGAGGCTATGGTGTTGATGTAGAAGCCCTCTGTGACAGCCAGATTTTTTGCCCTTTCTTTTTCTTTTGTTTTTCTGAGGTTTTTGCCCGAGATTTCCTTTTTCCGTGGCTATGTGGCCTGGAAACTGAAGAAGATGCCCTCTTCTTTGTTTCCAGAGTGGCTTGTCATTCCCAAACCCTTCCCTAGACCCTGTCATTTTCATCCTAGCCCAAATCCCAATATTCTTTTTATTGGGAATATTCCTTTTCTATTAAAGGAATAACTCAAATTGCCCTAGGTTGTGAAGCAACCTTTATTTCCATCACTCCTAAAATTCCCAAATAATTCTCATAAATTTTTTGGGTCATATATTTCTCAAATATGGAAAAATATTTCATTTGTCATGTTTATCATCATGCTCAAATAATTCATTTCCTATTCTGCCCTAAATGGCACATTGTGAAGCAAGTGCTATTTTCATTTTCCCAATTGACCTCAAACTCCTTGGACACCTTTTCCTGTCCATATCATTGCCACATGCCAAAATGCAACCTCATTTGCCTAGTAATTATTTAATTATGATTTTCCAAATTTTCTATCCAGAAAGAAACTTTGTGAAGGAGGTGGAAGCTAGGCATATCCAAATGAGTTGCCATTTTGCATGGTCCCTCATATTATCATATAATAGCCCTCGTCCAAAGTAGAGCTCATGTCATGCCTCCATGTGAGCTCATCTTCAATTCTTTCATTCTGTCCAAATTTTCAGTTTGTGAAGCAAGTATATTTTATCTTGCTCCATTATGGCTGCCAATTTTTCTAGGCCTTTTATTATCCAAATAACCTACCTCCACCCATTTTGGGCATGGTTCATTGTCACAGCCCTAGCTCAGCCCCTGTTGTCTTTGGTTGATCTCCATGGTATCATGTTTAAATTCAAATGAAATTTGAATTGAGGAATTTTCAAAGCCTCAGAAACCTTTTAAAAATGATCAACATTAAAATCTTCTCAAAGAAGCCCAAGAAAATGTTCCTGTGAAACCTTGAAAAATATTGGCAAGAATAAAATTCAAACCAATATTTTTGGTGGCTTTAAAATATTTATTTTGGGCCTTTGAATTAAATCAATAACATATTTGAGTTGGACTTATTTCTGTTATATAAGAGATAAAGTTCAAATAATTTTTGTAAGTTTGCATGTGGCCTTGGACAAGTTTCCTGAGCTCACATAAAAATTTACAGAAAGTTCTATATGATTTGATGCTTCAAATCAAATCTAACAAACTACAGAAAATAGAAAACATAAAAGGAATGTTAGAGAGAGGAAAAAACCTTACCTGGCGCTTACCTCTTGTGCTGCCCACCTGACAGTCCAGCCACCTGGCGGCCCAGCCCACCCGCAGCAGCCAGTCACCCCCAACCTCCCGCCAGAAGGATGAGGGGCGCGTGCTCGCCGCGCGCGTCCACGCGCGAGGCCACCTCCTACTTCTGCCGACACAGGAGAGGCTCCAGAAGCCGCCACGCGCTACCCCGGTCCCTCTCGCCCGCCGCTCGTCCTCTTCCCCTCCTCTGTCTCGCCCTCCTCCCCACAGGTGAGCGCTGCCGTCGCCACCGACGCCATTCGCCGCGGCCACAGCCACCGCCTAGCCTCCCCAACACGTCCAGGAGCTCCGTCTCCGTCTTCTACACCTCCTCAAGGACACACGCACCGCCGGACGCCCCACAGCGTCGCCATCTTCAACGTCTTCATCGCCGGCCGCCGGAGATGCCCCTCGCCGCTTCGCTCGCTCCGGTGCTTCCCCGAGCCATCTGACACCGCCAAACGACGCGCTGTGAGCCCCGCCGCCTTTCCCCCTGTTCTCCCTCGCTCGTTCGTCCCCTAGTCATGCCTACCACCGCACCCGTGAGCTCCCCGCCGCCATCCATGTCGCCGCCGAGCCCAGAGCTCGATTCACCCAAAGCCGAGCATGTCTGCGTGCTCAGCAGCCCCCAGAAAGCGAACGCCACGACCCAAGCCTCCCGCTGTGCACCCTATCCCGCTCGAGCCCGTGGCTCCGGCCGCCGCCAAGCTCCACGCCGACGGCGTTACCGGCCACCCCACGACCAACGGCCTATGCGGTTGGATGCGGCGCCCCTTCAGCTACCCGTAGACGCAAACTATACGCAAAACCGAGCCCCGCAGCGGGTTTCCGGCGAACTTCCGCCGCCGATCTGGTCATCGCCGGCCTAAGTCTGACGATGATGACGTGGCATCGTTATTAGCGGCTAATCCCCCAATTAGCACTCTAACAGACACTGACAGCGGGCCCCACCACAGGGTCAAACCCTAGTCAGCGCTGGATTTGACCGTGGTTTAGTCCCTGTGTCAATGACACGCGGGTCCCACCAGTCAGGTTTGACCCTGGTCAACTGGGCTGACCGGCTGACGCAGTAGTGACACAATGCTGATGTCATTAATCATTTTCTGGATTAAAACTAATTCAGGAAATTCCAAAAAATGACTTGAACTTCAAAAATTCATAGAAAATAAACTATAACTCAGAATGGAATATATTATATATGAGAAATGATTAGAAAAATCCAATCTATCCATTGGTACTGGTATCATGCATGATAAAGCAACTTAACCTTGCTGTATAGACCAGAACATGTTAATGCACTTTGGAAATTCATAGTTTGAATTTGCATTTGAACCTTTGGTTCAAATCAACTCAAACCCTTCTGTTGCTAGCTCATTAGCTCAAATCACAACATCTTGCTCCATTATGGCTGCCAATTTTTCTAGGCCTTCTATTATCTAAATAACCTACCTCCACCCATTTTGGGCATGGTTCATCAAGCCATTATTTCTCTAGAATGTTTCCAAGATTCTGGACAGAAATGATGTTTGTAAAGCAAGTACCATTTTGGATGGTCCATTTGGTATGAGCTTTTTACAGCATCTTTATATGTCCATATCATGAGGATTTCCCAAGTTGCATCACATTCCATAACTCCATGTGAGTGCATCATACAAATCAAGTGTCTGGACCAAAAATGCAGTTGCAAAGCAACCCTATTATTTATTGGTCCATTTCTTCTCTAAACCTCCAGGATTGTAGTTCTTCCTTAGTTAAACCTCCAAGACAACTGCATTTCTCCCAATCAAGTTTCTGTGGATCACCAGTGCACGACCAAGTTTACTGCAGTAAACTTTAGAGGTTAATTACCATTCAACCAGAGCTATTTTCATCGTTCTACCACCTCAGTTGTAACCTCCCCTGGAAGGACTTACCACTAGACAACAAGTTCCAGCCCCTCTCCCCCGCTACATGCCAGTGCACGCGGTGACTGCGACAATGGCGTGCCTGTGCACGCGCTCTGTGTGCAGTGGCCGCGTCTAGTGACTGTTTCACTACTAGAAATATGTCAACTAGTGACCTTTTATCGGTGACCCTGGAAGAATTGGTCATAGGTCTATGACCATTTAAGACCAATTGGTCAAAAGCTGTTCGGGGGGCTCCAAACCCTAAACTGTAACGACCATTTTGGTCAGAAAGGTCGTAATTTCCTTACACGAAATGGTTAGAAAGCAGATAGCACTGGTTCGCTGCCTTATTTCTACCTTATCATGACCAATATAGATGGTCATAACCTTGTAAATTGTGGTGGGTTGCTATGACTAGGCGCCACCTCATCAGTTTTGCCTATGTGTCATGTCCATGTGGCAAATTTTGCCCTAGGTTGTGAAGCAACCTATATTTCTGTCATTACCAAAATTCCCAAAAAAAATCTCATAAATTCTTTGGGTCATATCTTCGTCAAATATGTAAAAAACCTTCCTTGCCTAGTTCGAAAATATTTCAAAAATATTCATTTTCCTATTTTGTTCAAAACAACACTTTGTGAAGGAAGTACCACTTTGGCATGTCCAAATAGTATCTATTTTCTACGACGCTTTCCTATGCCCAAATAACCATCCTCCACCAAATGCCAGCTCAATCCATTCATTATTTTGAGCCTAGCTTCAACATTCGTATTTATGTCCAGTGTGGTACTTTGCAAAGCAAGTACCACCTAGGCTCCTCCTTTTGAGCTGAAAATTTGTGAAGACGGTCTTCTTAGTAACTAATCATCCTCAGCCAAAACTCACGCCCATTAGCCATGTAAATTTCCCGTACCGCTAATCAAACACTTGGCTGCTAATTCATATTTGAGCATCGATCGGTCTCCTCGTGAGAATCTTATGTTGTAATTTTCTTCCTAGCACCTACCTGGGGAGTGCCCAACCCACTAGACATGCCTAGGCCGCCCAGAACACATGGCAACGCCACGGTCATGCGGTGACCACGCGGCGGGCATGCGAGTTTACGCGCTCTAGAGTTGGGGCCCTCGGCCACCGCCCAAACCTCGACGTATTGCCACCAAACCATGTATTTATGATTAAATAGGTCCTTATGTAACTATAAATGATTTTTGGAAAAAATAAATAGCAAACTATGAGGTAGTTGCAGTTCAAATTTGACCCGCTTCCAGCTGAATCGGCGGAAATTTGTCTTCTTCACGAGAGGTGGATCAAAACTTTTTACACCCAACCATTTTGTCAATTGTGCATTAAATATGTCCTAGTATTTTAGAAAATTGATTTGGTCCAATTTTGCAACAATTATTTGGTAGTTCCTTCACAATAAAACCTCATTTCGGGCACTCGAAAAATGGAAAATGGTTTTTTGTCCAAAGAAAATGAAAACTTCCTTAGGCAACATTGTTTGCCATTCCAATATGCACCCTTGTGCACAATATGAGATCATTTGAACAAACTATGCCATGAATGTGGCCATAAGATTGATCATTTGGCTTGAAAGCCATTGATCTCCACACGTGATAGCTGGTTTCAGAGAACACTTTTTTAAAATAATTGCCATATTACAAGTTTGTTATTTTTCCTGGGAACTTGGCCACATATGATGACACAATGCGAAGGTTTCCCAATTTTTTTTTTTTGAATTTTTATGCCCGTTTCAAAATGCGGTCAAAACGGCAGGAATGACCGTTCCTAGCTAGTGGTTGAATCTTGGAATTTTTTTGGTGTTTATCTGATTAAATAGATACTTATGTACCTAGAAATGATTTTTGGAAAAAATAAATAGCAAACTATGAGGCAGCTGCAGTTCAAATTTGACCCGCTTCCAACTAAATCGGCGGAAAATTTGTCTTTTTCACGAGAGGTGGATCAAAACTTTTTACACCCAACCATTTGGTCAATTGTGCATTTAATATGGCCTAGTATTTTAGAAAAATGATTTGGTCCAATTTCGTAACGATTATTTGGGAGGTCCTTCACAAAAAAACCTCCTTTCGGGCACTCGAAAAATGGAAAATGGTTTTTTCGTCCAAAGAAAATGAAAACTTCCTTAGGCAACATTGTTTGCCATTCCAATATGCAGCCTTGTGCACAATATGAGATCATTTGAACAAACTATGCCATGAATGTGGCCATAAGATTGATCATTTGGCTTGAAAGCCAATGATCTCCACACGTGATAGCTCGTTTTTGAGAACACTTTTTTAAAATAATTGCCGTATTAAAAGTTTGTTATTTTTCCTGGGAACTTGGCCACATATGATGACACAATGCGAAGGTTTCCCAATTTTTTGATTTTTTTGAATTTTTTATGCCCGTTTCAAAATGCGGTCAAAACGGCAGGAATGACCGTTCCTAGCTAGTGGTTGAATCTTGGAATTTTTTTGGCGTTTCTCTGATTAAATAGGTACTTATGTACCTAGAAATAATTTTTGGAAAAAATAAATAGCAAACTATGAGGCAGCTGCAGTTCAAATTTGACCCGCTTCCAGCTGAATCGGCGGAAATTTGTCTTTTTCACGAGAGGTGGATCAAAACTTTTTACACCCAACCATTTGGTCAATTGTGCATTAAATATGGCCTAGTATTTTAGAAAAATGATTTGGTCCAATTTCGCAACAATTATTTGGGAGGTCCTTCACAAAAAAACTCCTTTCGGGCACTCGAAAAATGGAAAATTGTTTTTTCGTCCAAAGAAAATGAAAACTTCCTTAGGCAACATTGTTTGCCATTCCAATATGCACCCTTGTGCACAATATGAGATCATTTGAACAAACTATGCCATGAATGTGGCCATAAGATTGATCATTTGGCTTGAAAGCCACTGATCTCCACACGTGATAGCTCGTTTTTTAGAACACTTTTTTAAAATAATTTCCGTATTACAAGTTTGTTATTTTTCCTGGGAACTTGGCCACATATGATGACACAATGCGAAGGTTTCCCAATTTTTTGATTTTTTGAATTTTTTATGCCCGTTTCAAAATGCGGTCAAAACGGCGGGAATGACCGTTCCTAGCTAGTGGTTGAATCTTGGAATTTTTTTGGCATTTCTCTGATTAAATAGATACTTATGTACCTAGAAATGATTTTTGGAAAAAATAAATAGCAAACTATGAGGCAGCTGCAGTTCAAATTTGACCCGCTTCCAACTAAATCGGCGGAAATTTGTCTTTTTCACGAGAGGTGGATCAAAACTTCTCACACCCAACCATTTGGTCAATTGTGCATTAAATATGTCCTAGTATTTTAGAAAATTGATTTGGTACAATTTTGCAACAGATATTTGGTAGGTCCTTCACAAAAAAGCTCATTTCGGACACTCAAAAAATGGAAAATGTTTTTTTGGCCAAAAAACTCATTTCTCATGACATATTTTTAAAGATATTTATCTTATTTCATGTTTGTTACTTTTCCTGAAAACTTATTCACATTTGGTGACACAATGACAAGGTTTTTCATTTTCTTTTTGAATTTTCTAAGGTCATAGAATAGCTGATATGATTTTAACACGCTATTTTTAGTCAACTACGACCAATTTAAATGGTCATAATGTGGTACTGCATTCTGATTGGTCCGTGGACGTCTCACGCGGATCATGCATGGAACACCGTCGGATGCTCGCAGATCCAACACCAACCCCGAGCCCACCTCAGCTCTACTCGTGGACGTTTTCCATCCACCCCCCGCCTCCTTTCTTTCTCTGCCTCCTTTGTTTCTCTGCCCCTCGCTCCCTCACAATCCCTCGCCCGAAACCCTTGCCGCCGCCACCTACGCCTCTTGTTCCGGCGTGTTCCGGCGGGCCTCGCCGGCGTGCATCCCAGATCCGAGCTCCCCTGCCTCCGCTCTTCCCTCCCCTCCGGCCAGATCCGCCTCTCGCGGCCCCGGTAGCTCATCCCCAACCCCTTCCCACGGCTAGGGTTTCGAGGGTGGCGTTCCCACCAATTTCGGCGCGGCGGCAGCGACTGTGCTCCGCCCACCAACCTAGCCGCACAGCATGGCCATGGCCATGGCGGCGGCCAGATCCACCCCCTCCCTCATCTCCTCGCCGCCGCCACCTCCTCCCCGTCCTGCAACAGCGCGTCCCGCCACCACCTCCTTCCTCGACGCGTCCCGCAGCTACGCCCATCGCGTCGCGCAGATGCCGTCCCCAATCCCCACCGCGTTCCCCAATCCCCACCCCAACCAAAATCTTCCCCATCTCCCACGGCCGGTTCTCCTCCCATCCGCATCCCCTTCCCTACCCCCGCTCCCAGATCATGCCGCGCGCCGCCCCTGACCACCGCCGGAACCCCACCCTGCCGCCGACGAGGCCCGACCCCCCGGGGGCCCAGCCAAGATGGTGCTCGCGCAGCTAGGCGGGAGCATCTCCCGCGCGCTCGCGCAGATGAGCAACGCCACGGTGATCGACGAGAAGGTGCTCGGGGAGTGCCTCAACGAGATCTCCCGCACGCTCCTGCAGTTCGACGTCCAGAAGATCATCAACCTCGAGACCCTCGCCGCCGGCACCAACAAGCGGCGCATCATATAGCAGGTCCTGCCTGCTCCACCTCCCTCAATTCATTTCCTGCGCTATTCGATCGAGGGACGCGCGTGCCAGGGGGGACTGGTTGGTTGGAGGCTGATGCCCTTGTGTTTTTCTTGCTGCAGGTCGTCTTCACGGAGCTCTGCAACATGCTGGATCCAGGGACGCCGGTCTTCACCCCCAAAAAGGGCAAGCCCAATGTCGTCATGTTCGTCGGATTGCAGGGCCAGTCTGACTCACCAACCAACCTCGCCTGCTTGCTCTGTTTATTGTTCTACACCTATTACTGAATGTATATATGTACCACTCTGTGTGTAGCATTTTTCTAACTGTACAATAGCACTCACTCCTCTACTATCACATAATAGATTATCCTTGAATTCATCTAGTTTGGATCAAAACAGAACCATTGATTAATACTAGATGATTGTTACTGTACATTTGGTTACAAATTTCTTTGAACTAGTTTGATTCCCTGCTGATCTACATCTTTTACTTACTCACATGCTTGACTGAATTTGCTACTGCTGTTACTCTAGTGGTGAACGAGATAGGCATTCTATTGCTTGTTTCCTTTCTTCCACAAATTAAAACTCAGTAATCTTGTTAACTGCTACCGCTGTCATGAACAACACATCTGAGATGAACTTGACATTGATTTGCTCGTGTGTCAAGTATGGATAGACTTTGCTATTCACCAGTATTCAGGCGGTTGAAGTGTGCGTGTTGCTGCGGCTGTTAGGATGTCGTTGGGTTGTTATCACTAGTACTAGTCCTGTCAAATTGCCTGTGATTAGTTCATTACCATGCTATCCAGGGATATTCATTTATGTGCCTGTGAATTCGTTCTTGGTGTGTATGTATGTATATGTGCTAGCAACATGAGTAGGAATTAACATCATGCTCGGCCTGGATGAATTGCATGCATACATTGATCCAGGGAGAAGTGTATGACTGATACAATCCTCTTTTTCACAAAGCTATTATACACTTTGGGAAATACAGTAATTTGTTCTTTACTAAATGCACTGCAAGTATGGATGCTGATGCATGCATGCATATAGGGTGAGTCGTACCTAGTTGTTCTTTATGCATCTCCAGTCGTACCTAGTATTGTTTTAATGGAATCAGTACAATTTTTGTGTACATTGGGATTGCTCTGTTTGCTTCATATTATGGTGTAAATGTCTTGCTAGCTTATTGTGGCAGCCGGCTGTGATGATAAACACTTTCAACAAAGATGCCAGTTCTGCTTCTGAAAATTCATGACTGAAAAACCTGTTATACAAGATCTATTTAGTACTCATGTATTATGGCCGTGGCTCATTTAGTATGTGCTTGCTGTGCCTTGTGTATTGGTGCCTAATTAGCTTCTGTTAGGGGATAATCTACTGGTTATAGCAAGATTTTACTCTTGTTTCATGGAATAGATGGTTCATGTGTACTGCGATGTACTAGTTGAGCTCTGCTGGCTGTACTAGTCGAACTCTGCTCCTTCTAACTCATATAAATTTTGCTCCTGTTGCTATACAAGTGATGCTTGTGTGATTGTTGATGGACAGGAACTAGCAAACTTTGTTGTTTTGCAACTGAATGAACGCAACTTCAGTTTGTATGTCACCCAGCTTACTGCTGCGGTGGCTGTCGATGCCGGCAAGCCTGCAACATCTCCGATGAGCTGCAGGACCTGGACACCTTAGGTATGCCCTGCTCCTCCTACTTCCACCCTCATCTCATGTGCGCCAAGTCCATCTCTCTCATGTGCATGTAGATCATGATGTAATAGAACCCTGCAACAGAACTACTGATGTAATATGCAAAGAACAAATTGAAACCATGTTCTATATCCTGACTTGTTATTTTCTTCTCTAGCAAATTGTAGACATGAATCTCTAGTTGACCTATTGTTTCATAGACATATATCTGCATTTCTGCTGCTTTATCATACATTCGATCCATAAATCTGCATTTCTGTGAAATTTTGTTAAATATATATTTTCCAGATAGTCTATACACTAAACCTGGAGGTTTGAATATCTACTCCAGGAATGAAAATGCTACTCTAATGACTTTGTGTTCACCCTTTTACAGGAGCTCCAGGCCTAGGAAATTTCAAGTTTGAAGTGGCGTGTTCTGATAGTCCAGAAAAGTGAAGAAGTCTGGGGTGTATTTGTAGTAGGAGTTATATGTTCTGATAGTATCACATGTAATGGTGAAATGAATTATGTAAAGATTGTGCTATTAGCCAAAATTGGCATGTGGTTTGATAATTCTCATTTGTTTGCTGTTGTGACTGAAATAATTGTGTGGAAATTGAAACATTGGCTGTCTTTAATTAGAACCAGACAAGTGGGACCTAATACTATTTGGCATATAAAAGGCCATTTTCCAAATAATATTCACAGGAAAAAAACCCTAAAAACTAAGGAAATGGACTGTAAAAAGGCCGAGCCCCAATTGAGAAATAGATGCGGCCCAAAAAAGAAACCAAAAAAGGATCACAACCCTGGAAATAAAAAGGATGCAACATTGGGCTTGGCCCATGTAGCCGACCAAAAATTCACCTGAAAAAACAATAAATAGGCTGAATTGTTGGGCTCGGCCCATGTAAAACACTGAACTGGACCGGGCTGATTCTTATCTGTGACGCCCGGATATTTAAGCTACAGTAATTCTCTGCTAATGATGGCACGTCACTTTGATTATTGTTGCTAATCTCGCGTTAGGTCGAAACCGATTCTAATTCAAATCCAAAATCAATCAAACAATAGAAGTTTTCAAATATTAAAACTAAAATGTTCAGAGTGAACCAAATATTTCATAGATAATTATGGTAGAGAAACCACACGTTTATAAAATATTTAAGTACTATGAGATGAATAAAACAGCAGCAAAAACAAATATTTAAATACCTTTTGTAATTAATAAAATGTTAAGCTAATTTATTTTGAGGACTAGACTTTTTGACTATGGACTAAGTTGAAATACTAATTTAGATACTAAGTATATATTTGACTAAAACTAAAATAATAGGAAGAAAAACTATAACAGAAAAGGTAATATAAATAAAAAGAAAAAGGCAAAAGAAAAAATAAAATAAAAGGAATAAAAGAAAACAAAGATAAGAAGAGATGTAAGATGGAGAGAGGGCCCTCATGCCCGAACCCCCCTCGCTGCCGGACCAGTTGGCCCAAGGCCCACCTAACGTCCTCTTAACCCTAGCTTGCGCCGACCCCCACTCTCTCTCGCTCGATTCCCTCCCCATCTTCCTCGCGCCGCCACACACTCAACGGCGAGGGCCCTCATGCCCGAACCCCCCTCGCAAACTCTCCTCTCTAGTGCTCCCACGCGGCTCTCCGGCGCTCCTCAGGCGGGACGCAGCTGCCGTTCGTCGGCGAGGCAACCACCGCGCCACTGGTCTTCTTTTCCATTCGTTCTGGATCGGGCACGATCCTGCCGACGCCAGGACATCATCGCCGTCCCCGGTCGCCAGAGCCGCCCCGTCGTCTACCTCCACCTCGTCGGACGCCTCGTCATCCTCTTCCCCGCCGGCGCCATCGAGTCTCGCCGCCGCCTCCGCTCTCCAACGCTGGTGAGGGCCACGCCCTCCCCCTCTCCTCTCTGCCCTTGCACACACCGTCGCGCCCGGTCCCCGTACTCGCCGTGCTCCGCCCGCACATCGCGGCGCCTTCCCACCGTTGCAGTTGCTTCTGCTGCCGCCCCGACCTTGCCCCCTCACCGCCGCTCGCGTCCCCTGCCCCCTCCTATGCGTCGTGCCCGCCCGCTCGCGCCGACGCCGCGCTCCGCCCCATTGCCGCTTGCCTCGCCTTGATGCTTCTGCGCGCCCCCCAGTGATGCGTCCTCAGCCCCGACGCGCGGCCCCGCCACGCGGGTCCGACGCCCGTCCGCCACCGCTTCCCGCTGTCCCCGCGCCCGACAGAGCCCCTCTCCCACCACTGCCGCTGCCTCAGCTCGCCGCTGCCGGGCGCAGCTCCGGCCGGCCTCATCACGGCCGCGCCCGGGTCTGCCCCGCCCGTTAGCCCACGCCCGCAACCGGACTGAGCCACTGATGAACTGGACCCACACCCCTGTTAAAATGAAAATTAGAAATAAAAATAAAAGATTATAAAATATATGTATATAACCATTAATTAATTAAGTTACGAATTAATTAAGTTTTCTTAATTAACTTAACACTAAATAACTTGCTAATTAGCTAACTAAAACTGTTAATTAGTAAATCAGAGCATGACAGGGGGGCCCACCCCTGTTGACCAGTCAAACGTTGACTGGTCAACTGGGACCCCCTGGACCCACCTGTCAGCCTGTAATGCCACTGCTGTGTACACTTCTCTGTGTACACCTAGCATTTATTATTTAATATATTTCGAATTATGTAAATTCCAGAAATTCAGAAAATGATTTAAAACTTTGAAAATTAATATAAAATAATCCGTAACTCGGATGAAAAAACTTTGTATATCAAAGTTGCTCAAAACGACGAGACGAATCCGGATAGGCAGCCCGTTCGTCCGCCACACATCCGTAGAATAGCAAACACACAACTTTCCCCCTCCGGTTCAATTGTCCGAAAACGCGAAGCACAGGGGATACTTTCCCGGATGTTTTCCCCCTTCACCTATAACTCCTAGCATTGCGTTAGGTCACCCCTAGCGCTGTGTATTGCCATGTCTAGCGTTGTGATGCTTTTGATTGCTCTGCTATTTATTGTGTTCCCCCTCCGTTACTTCTTTCCAGTAGACCCTGAGACTGCCGGCGACCCCTAGTTCGACTACGGTGTTAACGACCCGTTCTTCTTGCCAGAGCAACCAGGCAAGCCGCCCCCGTTGATCACCAGACATCGCCTACTCTACTCTCTACTGCTTGCATTAGAGTAGTGTAGCATGTTACTGCTTTCGGTTAATCCTTTTCTGTTGCATAGCCTGTCATTGTTGCTACAGTTGTTACCCTTACCTGCTATCCTACTGCTTAGTATAGGATGCTAGTGTTCCATCAGTGGCCCTACACTCTTGTCCGTCTGCCATGCTATACTATCGGGCCGTGATCACTAGGGAGGTGATCACGTGTATATACTACATACTTTATATACATGACACATGTGGTGACTAAAGTCGGGTGAGCTCGTTGAGTACCCGCAAGTGATTCTGATGAGGGGGCTGAAAGGACAGGTGGCTCCATCCCGGTAAAGGTGGGCCTGGGTTCCTGACGGCCCCCGACTGTTACTTTGTGGCCGAGCCGGATTGGAGTGGAACGCCTGCTAGGCTAGGTCTGCTTCCGGCCGCCCTCACAACGTGCAGGTGTGCAATGGGCGATGGGCCCAGACCCCTGCGCCATAGGATTTATATTAGCGTGCTGACCTCTCTATTGTGACTAGGTGGGGCTGCGACGTGTTGATCTCCCGAGGCCGGGCATGACCCAGGAAAGTGTGTCCGGCCAAATGGGATCGAGCTTGTTGGGTTATGTGGTGCACCCCTGCAGGGAAGTTTATCTATTCGAATAGCCGTGTCCCTCGGTAAAAGGACGACCCGGAGTTGTACCTTGACCTTATGACAACTAGAACCAGACACTTAATAAAACACACCCTTCCAAGTGCCAGATAGAACCCGGTGATCGCTCTCTAACAGGGCGACGAGGAGGGGATCGCCGGGTAGGATTATGCTATGTAATGATACTTGGTGAACTTACCATCTTCTCTCTTCTACATGCTGCAAGATGGAGGTGGCCAGAAGCGTAGTCTTCGACAGGATTAGCTATCCCCCTCTTATTCTGGCATTCTGCAGTTTAGTCCACTGATATGGCCCTTTACACATATACCCATGCATATGTAGTGTAGCTCCTTGCTTGCGAGTACTTTGGATGAGTACTCACGGTTGCTTTTCTCCCTCTTTTCCCCTTTCTAAACCTGGTTGTCGCAACCAGATGCTGTAGTCCAGGAGCTAGAGATCCCGAGGATGATTCTACGTGGAGTTCGGCTTCAGGAATAGTTAGGAGGTCCCAGGCAGGTGGCCTTGCCTTTTCGATCGTTGCTACTTTTGTGCTAGCCTTCTTAAGGAAAACTTGTTTAACTTATGTCTGTATTCAGATATTGATGCTTCCGCTGACTCGTCTATGATAGAGCACTTGTATTCGAGCCCTCGAGGCCCCTGGCTTGTATTATGCTGCTTGTATGACTTATTTATGATGTAGAGTTGTGTTGTGATATCTTCCCGTGAGTCCCTGATCTTGATCGTACACATTTGCGTGCATGATTAGTGTACGATTGAATATTATGCTATGTGATGCTACTTGGTGAACTTACCATCTACTCTCTTCTACATGCTGCAAGATGGAGGTGGCCAGAAGCGTAGTCTTCGACAGGATTAGCTATCCCCCTCTTATTTTGGCATTCTGCAGTTCAGTCCATTGATATGGCCCTTTACACATATACCCATGCATATGTAGTGTAGCTCCTTGCTTGCGAGTACTTTGGATGAGTACTCACGGTTGCTTTTCTCCCTCTTTTCCACTTTCTATACCTGGTTGTCGCAACCAGATGCTGGAGTCTAGGAGCTAGAGATCCCGAGGATGATTCTACGTGGAGTTCGGCTTTGAGGAATAGTTATGAGGTCCCAGGCAGGAGGCCTTGCCTTTTCGATCGTTGCTACTTTTGTGCTAGCCTTCTTAAGGAAAAATTGTTTAACTTATGTCTGTATTCAGATATTGTTGCTTCCGCTGACTCGTCTATGATCGAGCACTTGTATTCGAGCCCTCGAGGCCCCTGGCTTGTATTATGATGCTTGTATGACTTATTTATGTTGTAGAGTTGTGTTGTGATATCTTCCCGTGAGTCCCTGATCTTGATCGTACACATTTGCGTGCATGATTAGTTTACGATTGGATCGGGGGCGTCACATTATCCACGTCAGCTTGCCACGCTGGATCCTACGTGGTCTGGGGAGGCTGCTAGCGACCAAAATTTTGGTCGAAGAACCAACAACCTTTTACAGAAGGTCGTTAATTTCAGTTTATGACCGCCAGCTTTTGACCTTCTGTTTTTGTCAAAAAAAAGGTCGCAATGAAAAACTATGACCTTTCAGCGGCCAATAGTGAGGGTCACAAGTTGACATATTTCTTGTAGTGTTTGTGCTGGACCCCCTCCTCCTCTCGTCGCCTTCGCACGCGTGAGCGTGTCCAGCAGCTGGCCCGCGTCGTCGCCGTTCCCCTGGACCCCTCTCCCCCTCCCTCCGTTTCCTCACCGACACCCACCGACGCTCGCCGCCGAGCGCCCATGGGCGCACTGTGGCCGACCGAGCTTTAATGGTGCTCAGCTTCTTCCTCTGCTTCTCCTTTGGCCTCCTCCTCCCCGTGAGCTCTTCCCTGTGCCTCTCCGTCGCCTTCCGTCGAGCCCATACGTGAGCACACGCGTCCGCGGCACCGGCCACGTGTCCGCGGCGACGACAGCTCGGCCTCCTCGCCCCGGCTATATATAGGCCTCCCCCGAGCCATTCGACCTCACCAGCCTCCTCACCGATCTCCTCTACACCGCCCCGACCACCAAACCGAGCTCAAGGAGCTCCCGTTCCACTCCTCTGTCCGCCATTGCCGCCATCGGGCCTCGCTCAAATTCGAGCTAGGCAAAGCCCCTTCCCTCCTCTTTTCCTCTCCAGGCACCTCCTCCACCACCTAGAAGCCTCCCCGGTTCCCCCCACCTCCTCCGGTGGCTGTCTGTCGCGAGTTCGCCGGCGCCAGGAGACCCCGTTCGCCGCTGTCAAAGCCGTCGTCGCCTCCGCCCACCTCGCTGGTTGCTAAGGGGATCGAGGGATGTGGCTCGACGCGCTGATCTCGCCGGTGTGCAGAACGTCCCGGGAGGTGGCCTACATCGCCGACAATCGCCGTCGGGGTGTGCCCCTGCCTCGGCCGCGCGCGGGCTGGAGGTTGAAGGCGACGACCCAGCTGGTGGTCCCCACCTGCCCGCGGGCCCCACGCGTCAGCGCCTCAGCCGTTGACCCGCCTCTGCCACGTCAGTAAGTGGAAACGTATTTCGGTGAAGTGCCCTTTCGGTTAGCACAAACGTAGTTCTGCTCTTCTTTGGACAGAATGCGTTTGCCGCTTCCGAAAGAGTATTTTCGTTCTTCTTCGGCTGCAAGTACGTTTCTCAGTTCTAAAAGCGTATTGTCTAAAATACGTTTTCTCTTTTTTAGCCCAGGGGCCTGTATGTAGAGTTTATTTTACAGATTGGTCCCTGGATTTCAAACACTTATATCTTTTTGCTCGAGACTCCGATTAAGGTGAATCCAAAGCTCACTTCTTCGTCTCGTTGAGCTCTATCTTTTGGTAACATTTTCACTAGGTGGCCCCATAGTGAAAATGACCTTTTTGCCCTTGCACGTAAACAGCCCCTCCGAGAGAGAACTGTTTCCGGCAAATCTTTTCGCGGCTTCACTGCACTTCTTCCCGGTGCCTTCTTCATCCCCAGGCAAGCCACAATACCCACTTGCATGATAGTCATGCAACAGCCATGGTTTTCAAGTTGAATATTTATTAAATGATTGCTTGTTTAAAATATGGTTATCGTTGTTTCGGTAATGCTTCTGGGTTAGTGCTTACTTGCTTGCTATGTTGTTATGCACCTGGTTATCAAGCCCTGCTAGTTGCTAGTATTACTTTCATATTGCCATGCTTGATAGTAGTGCATGTTGGGTTGGTCATGTTCTTCGGTGCATGACTAACATCGGTTACCGAGTACTGTTAATATGCGTTGTTCCTTTGCTGTTAGTTGGTTAAGTGTTACTCGGTAATGTTATTGATGAGTTCTTGCATGGTATTTATGGTTGATGCTAGTGGTCATGTTATGCTATGAGTAGTGTTGCACTTGTAATATTTATGCTCGTCATTAGGCCATGTTCAGTTGGAGATTATTCATAGTTGATATGGTGGATAGTTATGTTGCATCCCGTGCTGATGTTGATATCATGCTCATGCTTTGTATATGCATCATGTTATTTTATCATGGCTCAGCATATTGCATTCAAGTTTAACCGGATTAAATTGAACTTGAACAACTGTTGGCTGAGTCATGGTGCCACCATATCGAAACTGACCAGTGCAACCACGCTTACCTTTATGGGAAGGTCCTAACTGGGTCTATTGTCGTGCCTCTCGCCGGTGCCTTCAACTAGGGAAGGTTATGGGCGGCCTACCCTGATCAGGTAGGCGGACATAAGCCTTGTGTGCCCGTTGTTGTTGTTATGGATCCGGTCCCCGTGAGGGACGTTTTGGCCACGACGGTGGTCGTTGTGTCTTTGGTAGACACGGGGCCACCCAGGACTAGCCCAGTTGGGAGTGGGTCGGAGTGGCCTGGAGAGTGTCATGGCAGTAGATCGGTTTTGTCGGAACGCCGTTGGTCCACCCGAATGGGAGTACGAGGCCATGAGTTCCGTAGTGTGGGTACGGTGTACTAACCTCTGCAGAGTGTATATTAAATCTACCGATAGCCGCGCCTGCGGATAAGGGCCTAGTTCGTGTCGGTCACACCGTGAGTCAACAGTATTAATAATAATGTGCTCAATAACAACCCCGGTTCGATGAAGAGATAAGTTGGTTGTGATATGCCAGAATGATCACCGTTGGAGACCAAGTGTTGGTCATGGTTGTGATAGCCGGAATGATCACCGTGGTATCGAGGATACCGAGTTGTTGGATGTTCATGATGTTGTGGGAGAATCATGGGTAAATATCAAGATCCTTGTGGTCATTTAATGATTACTATGGTATTGTTTATACCAAGCTTGATTTGATCCTGAGATAATCGTGTGAAGTCCGAGGTTGGTAAGTGATGCATGCGATGGTTACGTAGTAACCCGAGCAGAATAAATAGTGCATATAGTGTCATCATGTTGCATGCTAGTATCGTCAGATTCATATGTTCATGCCATGCTCATGTTGTTCTAGCTGTATCATGTTCATGTTGCTCATGTCTTGTTGTTATGAGGATCTCATGTCAATTCCTGCTTAACCTGTAAATGCCATGTTGATGTTTGTCTTGAATGCTTCTGGTTATTGTGAGCTTGCAAGTACATTCAATGTACTGACCTGGCGTGTCATGCCAGTTTGCAGGTCGTGCCTAGATTGCTTGATTGTTTGGTGTGGTTCCTGTGTTCGCGAGCTAGGATAAGCGTTCCAGCCAGAGTCCCTGCGGAGTGGAGTTCACCACCGTCGTCGTTGTTCCGCTGCTTCGAGTTGTTCTGATGCTTGCATAGAGCAACTAAGGATGGCGTAGTGTCGTCGTGCCGATGTTATTTATTGTAATATCGGAAACCTTGTATTCATATTCGTGTAGTAATAGAAAGCTGGTTTGTTCTATGCTAAGCAGTGCTGTATTCCAGAAGATTTCTCCTCGATCTCTGGGCTGGAATATGGGGCGTTTCGGTTTCTCTGAGCCGGGGTGCCACAGGCTTGGTATCAGAGTAGGTCTGGCTGTAGGATGCCTTAGCCCGCGCGAACGTTATAAAGCGGTAGTATAGACCCCAGTTGGTTTGTTGCACTTGATTGTTGCATTTCTTTGTCGCATAGCATGCATATAGATTATTATTTTGTCACTAACGGTTGATCTTGTGAGTGTAGGCGTCATCGTTTTCGGTCCACCGCCTGCACCCTCCTTCTTAGCATGTCTGCTCTTTGGTGTTCGGCGTCATCTCCGTCCCAGCAGAGTGAGGCCCTGGTACCCAGAGTTCCAGACACCATTTGCAGGAGTTATGCTCAGGTATCGCGTATATTTTTCCGCCACCTACCCATATTATTTCGGTGATAGACTTGTTTCTATCCCGAATCATGCCATCCATCTCGTCCCTCTGGCAACCCTTACTGATCTTGGTTATCAGAAAAGGGTAATGCCAGCGAGCCTTGTTTTTCCACCGCTACCCTACCCAGTCATTCTATTCTTTGGACGTGTATGAATCCCTTTCGTACGCTTGATGATGATGTGGTCATGACTTTTGTGTCACGCTACTTGATCGTCAAGTCCGTCCTCACCTGTGTATCCATCCAGATCCAGCCACTGTTCAGCCAGTGCTTGGTGTAGCTTCGGTTATGCCAACTCCTTCCACACATGGATATAATTTTCGTGCACACCACCACAGCATATTAGACCGTAATACCAGAGTTTCCGCGCGATTTGTGTGCTTAGGTGTGCATGCATATTATGGTGTGAGTAGCAGTAATATGTGATGATTGCTTGATTAATTATATTAGTAGTATGCTTGTGTGCTTTTGTTTTAGTCGTTTCTTTTGTTTCTTTCTTTGGGCCTTCGGTGTTACAAAATTTTCCCCTATTAAAGTTGCTCGTCAGCCGACATCAGACCCGAAGAGTCAGCAAGAAATGCATATATTTGGAAACTCAGCTAAACAGAATGGAATTGTCAGTAGACTGCAGTGAAATTGGAAATAGCTCGTCTGAATACAAAAGAAATCCTGGATGGAATGTCAGTATAAAGTCTGCATTAACGTGCACTCCTCACAACAGTATGGAATTCTCAGCCGACTGCATTCAGATTGGGGGATATCTGATCATGTTACTGAGTGTCAAGTCTCCCTCAGCGTGTACTCCTCATAGCAGAAATGATCAAATCAGCAAGAAGATAAATTGTGTGCAAGGTTGACAGAGTATTATCAAAGGTATGGCTCAGAAACAAGTTTAATTTTTCGTTGAGGATGATTTTGGAACCCAATGTACCTGGAAGCAAGCAAAAAAATGGCATGTACTCAGAAAGGAGGATAGTCCTGCAAAACCCCGTTTCATACAAGAAATCAAGAACAAAAATTTTAAGATGGTTATATATGTGGAAATCGGTCCGCATATCACAATAAGAAGCTTCTGATGTAAGCAACCCAACCTTCCCTCGCAAGATACCCGAGAAGCTTCCAAGGCAAGATTCATCTATCTTCCTCAGTACGATATATGGATGATTTCCCGTACAAGGTACTCTGCCTTCTTCAGTAAGCAACCGCAAAAGCTTCCGGCATAAGGTACTGAGTCTTTCCCCAGCAAAGTCTTTAAGGGGGTAAGCTTCTGAAGCACGATACCCAGTCTTCTTCAGCAAGCTGTCCGATGAAAGTTTCGAGCACAAGCCAGCCAATCTTTCTCAGTAAGACATTGGTACAAGGTAGTACACTGTGAATTGATAGCATATGGCAGTGAATCCCAAGAATCAGATCCGCAACATTTTGGTCAGAAGGAAGAATCAGTCAGAATACACGTCTGTCTCGGGAATCAGATTCTCATATAGATGCGGTGAGCATACCACCAAGATCTTACAAGTCACTCGGATGAGGATCTGACAACCACGTGAGGATGGTTAAGAGAAGAAAGCCAGTGTACACCGTAGTGTGACAAAGGATTATGAGGATTGACGACATCAATGAGCTCAATACAAGTACCTGTGAACCTAGAAAATGATCCTGATGAGGCCTTGTCCCCTTTTTCTCCAATGATGGCACCACGCCTGTGATCTAAGCTGTTTTTAGCTATCCGGGGTGGATGCCAATTTTTATTTCTCTCTTCAACGACTGTCACGAGTTCTGAGCTGCTTTTCGGCCGTCTCGTACAACTGTTGAGTTTCTTTTTGTGGCAGTAGCCCTATAACTGCTTTTTGGCTATTTTAGGGAGCTGCCACCTTTTTCTTATCAACCCGGTCTCATGTTCTGAGCTGCTTTTCGGCCGTCTTGAGCCGTGGTTGAGTTATTGCAGTAACGTCCCAGATCTGAGTTGTAAAGACCGTTCTGGTGGCTACGGATTTATTTGCCAATTTCTTGCAAAGGTTCGGATGATCATTTTCCTCCGGTCAGAACTTGAGGGGTGTTGAACCTGCCATTTAATGGGGTACCTTGTCAGAAAAATAAGGATAAGCTGCGATTGCCGAAAAATTGCACCGATAGTATCTATGGTGATACGAGGAAGCAACATGACCCAGCTCTTTCAGCCAAGGATCCAGGCCAAGAAAACAATAATGAAGGAGCAAGACCAGTGATGCAGGCGACAATCAAATATTTGGTACGGATCCGATACTCAAGACAGTGGAACCAGTTAAGATGATTCAGAAACTTCCGCGATAAGCCAGAATCTGTCAGGAAAGCGGTTATGACCCAACTCACTGTTTGGAGCCCGAAGGATCTGCATTTAGTGGAGAAACCCAATGCAAGGAGTTAGAGCTTGGGTGTCCACTAGAAAAATCAGATCACCACTTCATGAAAGATTGTCAGTGCCGGATGACACACCCAGCGGAAATCACTCTTGGATTTGTGAGACCGACATATATTTCAGTCGTGAGAATCAATCACAGTCAGCTAAGTCAGCAGATCTTAAAAGAAATGGGAGCCTGTATAAACATGAACCAGCCAGGTAGGATCTGTCAAAATATTGATATATTAAAGCAAACCACCCCACGGCCAGTTAGATAAAAATTTAGTGGGAGCAAAAATAAGAAAAAGGATACCCGAGTTGGAAACGGTTTCCTTAAGTCAGTATCTTCATACTTGTTCCCTAAGCAACCAAATCTCGAGGACGAGATTTCTTTAAGGGGGTAAGGTTTGTGACAGCCTGATTTTTGGCCCTTTCTTTTTCTTTTGTTTTTCCGAAGTTTTTGCCCGAGATTTCCTTTTTCCGTGGCTATGTGGCCTGGAAACTGAAGAAGATGCCCTCTTCTTTGTTTCCAGAGTGGCTTGTCATTCCCAAACCCTTCCCTAGACCCTGTCATTTTCATCCTAGCCCAAATCCCAATATTCTTTTTATTGGGAATATTCCTTTTCTATTAAAGGAATAACTCAAATTGCCCTAGGTTGTGAAGCAACCTTTATTTCCATCACTCCTAAAATTCCCAAATAATTCTCATAAATTTTTTGGGTCATATCTTTCTCAAATATGGCAAAATATTTCATTTGTCATGTTTATCATCATGCTCAAATAATTCATTTCCTATTCTTCCCTAAATGGCACATTGTAAGCAAGTGCTATTTTCATTTTCCCAATTGACCTCAAACTCCTTGGACACCTTTTCCTGTCCATATCATTGTCACATGCCAAAATGCGACTTCATTTGCCTAGTAATTATTTAATTATGATTTTCCAAAGTTTCTATCCAGAAAGAAACTTTGTGAAGGAGGTGCAAGCTAGGCATATCCAAATGAGTTGCCATTTTGCATGGTCCCTAATATCATCATATAATAGCCCTCCACCAATGTAGAGCTCATAACATGCCTCCATGTGAGCTCATCTTTAATTCTTTCATTCTGTCAAAATTTTTAGTTTGTGAAGCAAGTATATTTTATCTTGCTCCATTATGGCTGCCAATTTTTCCAGGCCTTTTATTATCCAAATAACCTACCTCCACCCATTTTGGGCATGGTTCATTGTCACAGCCCTAGCTCAGCCCCTGTTGTCTTTGCTTGATCTATATGTCATCATGTTTAAATTCAAATGAAATTTGAATTTAGGAATTTTCAAAGCCTCAGAAACCTTTTAAAAATGATCAACATTAAAATCTTCTCAAAGAAGCCCAAGAAAATGTTCTTGTTAAACCTTGAAAAATATTGGCAAGAATAAAATTCAAACCAATATTTTTGGTGGCTTTAAAATATTTATTTTGGGCCTTTGAATTAAATCAATAACATATTTGAGTTGGACTTATTTCTGTTATATAAGAGATACAGTTCAAATAATTTTTGTAAGTTTGCATGTGGCCTTGGACAAGTTTCCTGAGCTCACATAAAAATTTACAAAAAGCTCTATATGATTTGATGCTTCAAATCAAATCTAACAAACTACAGAAAATAGAAAACATAAAAGGAATGTTAGAGAGAGGAGAAAACCTTACCTGGCGCTTACCTCCTGTGCTGCCCACCTGACAGTCCAGCCACCTGGCGGCCCAGCCCACCCGAAGCAGCTAGTCAGCCCCAACCTCCCGCCAGAAGGATGAGGGGCGCGTGCTCGCCGCGCGCGTCCACGCGCGAGGCCACCTCCTGCTTCTGCCGACGTAGGAGAGGCTCCAGAAGCCGCCACGCGCCACCCCGGTCCCTCTCGCCCGCCGCTCGTGCTCTTCCCCTCCTCTGTCTCGCTCTCCTCCCCACAGCCGAGTGCTGCCGTCGCCACCGACGCCATTCGCCGCGGCCACAGCCACCGCCTAGCCTCCCCAACACGTCCAGGAGCTTCGCCTCCATCTTCTACACCTCCTCAAGGACACACGCACCGCCGGACATCCCACAGCGTCGCCATCTTCAACGTCTTCATCGCCGGCTGCCGGAGATCCCCCTCGCCGCTTCGCTCGCTCCGGTGCTTCCCCGAGCCATCTGACACCGCCAAACGACGCCCTGTGAGCCCCGCCGCCTTTCCCCCCTGTTCTCCCTCGCTCGTTCGTCCCCTAGTCATGCCAACCACCGCACCCCTGAGCTCCCCGCCGCCATCCATGTCGCCGCCGAGCCCTGAGCTCGATTCAGCCGAAGCCGAGCACGTCTGCGTGCTCAGCAGCCCCCCAGAAAGCGAACGCCACCACCCAAGCCTCCCGCTATGCACCCTAGCCTCGTCCCGCTCGAGCCCGTGGCTCCGACTGCCGCCAAGCTCCCCGCCGATGGTGTTACCGGCCACCCCACGACCAACGGCCTACGCGGCTGGATGCGGCGCCCCTTCAGCTACCCGTAGACGCAAACTACACGCAAAACCGAGCCGCGTAGCGGGTTTCTGGCAAACTTCCGCCTCCGATCTGGTTGTCGCCGGCCTAAGTCCGACGATGATGATGTGGCATCGTTATTAGCGGCTAATCCCCCAATTAGCGCTCTAACAGACACTGACAGCGGGCCCCACAACAGGGTCAAACCCTAGTCAGCGCTGGATTTGACCATGGTTTAGTCCCTGTGTCAATGACACGCGGGTCCCACCAGTCAGGTTTGACCCTGATCAACTCGGCTGACGCAGTAGTGACACAATGCTGATGTCATTAATCATTTTTTGGATTAAAACTAATTCAGGAAATTCCAGAAAATGACTTAAACTTCAAAAATTCATAGAAAATAAACTATAACTCAGAATGGAATAAATTATATATGAGAAATGATCAGAAAAATCCAGTCTATCCATTGATACTGGTTTCATGCATGATAAAGCAACTTAACCTTGTTGTATAGACCAGAACATGTTAATGCACTTTGGAAATTCATAGTTTAAATTTGAATTTGAACCTTTGGTTCAAATCAACTCAAACCCTTCTGTTTCTAGCTCCATTAGCTCAAATCACAACATCTTGCCATGTCATGATCATGCATCATATTGTTGCATTGCATGGATTGTGTTCCTTCTCTGTTGCCGGTATTTGTCCCCTCTCAGTGGACGTAGTTTCGACGATGAGTTCGATGACACCGATGAAGAGCTATACTATCTTCAGAAGTGCCAGGCAAGCAAAACCCCCTTGTTCATTCCGATACAATCCCACTCTCTCGCTCCTGCCGTCTTTTACTGCATTAGGACAACAACGATTCAACTATTACATGCTGCGGTAGTTGAACCCCTTTCCTCTGCATGACCTTTCATTGCCACAGTACGTAGCTGAAACACACTAGCATGAGTAGGACTTGTTTGAGCCCTGATGTGCCTACTCATTCATGCTTGTTGTCATGCCTGCTACTGCTTAGAGTTGAGTCAGGTCTGATTCATCGAGGATGAATTGGAGGTGTGTGAACATGTTCTACTGTTGAGAGCTAAGTGTGTGAACACGATTTGGTAAAGGTAGCGGTGAGAGGCCATGTAGGAGTACATGGTGGGTTGTCTCATTGAAACCGTCCTCAGGAACTGAGTTCTGTGTTTATGATCCATGAACAACTACTACCACGTGTTAGGCACAAAACCAATGGACCCTCTCGACTTATTAATCGCCTCGATCTCTGTCCAGGAGTTCCAACTAGTTTCTGGTGTTTGTAGGATATGTGTTGGAGGCCGTGCGTAGCGCTGACCCTAGGGGTGGGCTATGATGTGGTAGATACACCGTGGCCCGGTGTACCGGGCGCCCGTTTGGTGTCTCGAGAAACCTGACTAAACAAGTTTGCTTAAAACTTATTTATTCTTAAATTTCCACCCTCAACGGATGGCTCGAGATGGGTTTTTCTCGGAAAACCCTATGGTTCTTTATGGATCCTCTTATGCATTATGTTCGATATCAAGGAAAGGCAATTCTTGCATCAAAAGGCACTTTTTGGAAAAACGAGGTATCTTTTTGGAAAACTTCTCTACTTACGACTTTGTTAGCGCTTTGAGGGTCTCACTATACCCACGTATAATATAATATGTGGGTATGTAGTATATGATTCGTCTATTTCTTAGAGTACGAAAGACGAATCGAATCTTCTTATGGTTCTATTTAAGAATGGGCACAAATCGTTTGGGGCTGTGAGCGACACCCCGGCTGGATCTCCTCGCGGATGGAACCCGAATAGGCGATAAACCTGGACTAGAGACTCGTGTGGTTAGTCAGGTCGTGGCCGACTCCCTCGCCAGGCTTCCGCTTGAAGGTTGCCGAGATACACGACGTGTACATGGTGGTAAGTGGCGAGAGCGTGTGTGAAGAACTACACCCCTGCAGGGTTATAAATGATCTATTCGAATAGCCGTGTCCGCGGTAAAGGACTTATGGGTTGCCTATACAGTTCATAGACAAGTGAAAGTGGATACTCTAAAATGCGCAAGATAAGCGTGAGTGCTATGAATGGCGTTCTCGTAGGGAGACGGGAGCGGATCCATAGTGGTGTATTGAAATGGTGAATATGTGGACTCGTGTGCGCCACCTCAAAAGAGTTACTTGCAGTCGTAGTTTAGGATAGCCACCGAGTCAAAGCTGGCTTGCTGCAGTTAAACTCCACCACCCCCTTTGTTGATACCGATGCATAAGTGGTTAGTTCTGATGTAAGTCTTGCTGGGTACATTTGTACTCACGTTTGCTTAATTTATGTTTTTGCGGAGAGACTTCAGTCTCGCTAGTAGTTCTGTGTGGACTTCGACCTTTAGCTTGATACCTCAGCTATGATCTTGTGCCCTCGGCAGGATCTGGTAGATAGTCAGGCTTCTCAGCCTTTTTCATTTGTAGATGTCTGTACTCAGACATGTTAAGCTTTCGCAAGTGCTTTGACTTGTATGCTCTGAATGTTGGGTCATGAGACCCATTTTTGTAATATCTCGCTCCTCGGAGCCTATTGAATAAATACTTGAGTTGTAGAGTCATGTTGTGATGCCATGTTGTATTTGCACATATCGAGCATATTGTGTGTATGATTGAAATGCTTGGTATGTGTGGGATTCGACAACCTAGTTGTCTATCCTTGGTAGCCTCTCTTATGGGGAAATGTAGTCTAGTGCTTCCACTGACCCATGGTAGTCTGCTACTGCCCGGTTTACCGGAGTCCTGCTAGCCCAGTTGCTACTGCTCCGGAACACTTAGACTGGCCGGCATGTGATCCACTTGGTTCCTGTGTCTGTCCCTTCGGGGAAATGTCACGCGGTGACTTCCGGTGTCCTGCTAGCCTGCTACCGCCCGGGTTCCCGGAGTCCTATTAGCCCAGTTGCTACAGCCCGGATTCACACGCTGATGACCGACACGTTCGATGTTGGTTCATGTATGCATGTCCCCATAAGTTAGTGCCACTTTGGGTTCACGACTAGTCATGTCGGCCCGGGTTCTTTGTCATATGGATGCTAGCGACACTATCATATACGTGAGCCAAAAGGCGCAAACGGTCCCGGGTCAGGTAAGGCGACACCCGTGGGAATACCGTGCGTGAGGCCGCAAAGTGATATGATGTGTTACATGCTAGATCGATGTGGCTCAGGATCGGGGTCCTGACAGCTTTGGTATCAGAGCCTGACTGCTGTAGGATTACCAAGCCAAACTGGTCGAAGTTGAGTCTAGAAATGCTTTAGTTATATAAGGGAATTGATTGTGGAAGGGAACGTAAGGCTCTTTTTACTTCTTATACCCTATGCCCTTCTGATCTGAGTCACCCTCTTCTTTTCTGCGGGGATTAAGAACTAGGCTTTCTCATCTTCTTTCAGGATCACTTGTTACTAATCCGTAGACTTATAGGAATGATGGATTCAAGCCCGAGTTCAGTTCCTACTACTTCTGGGTGTTGACAGTTGATCTCAGAACTTTGATATTGTGATGTTAAGTGGTTATGCCACCATTTTGGAGGATGTCTCAAATCATTTTGAGCAATTACAGCCGTTATGCTGTCCGAGTCATCCCAGGTTTCTAAATAGTCTGATGCATTTGCAAATCCCTTCTTTTCGTTCCCGATGTCCCTTTGGGCCAGTTCAACCACACTAATCAGTGAGTTGAGGTATTCTATTGCCTCGACATATATGTTGGAGCTATTATTATGGCCCTAGGTGTCTTAGGGAGTCACCTAGTAATCTAGCAATGCTTTGTATTCCCAGTGTGATGATTCTGGCCATTATTCTCGAAAGCATTCCGTGATGCCATTTAGTTAGTAGGCATTCTATTTCTGGGTTCTTGAACCCAAGATTCACTCTACTTAATTCGTGTAGATAGTGTTGCTCGTTCCTTTAGGATATTAGTGACCTTGTGATAGTCTTCGAGGTCCGTGGCATTTCCTTCTTCCAAATACTATGAACCACTTATGGCAGAAGTTTGTTGGATCAAAATATCACAATCAGAGTACTCTTGAGGAGTTCTCCATTCATAATTGTGATTCTGCCGGTTCTACCTTTCTGCATGGGTTATCTGGAAGAAACCTGTTGAACTTGGTTCGACATATTAATCTATGCATCCACAACTCGGAAAGATATATGTCCCCTTGAGTTGTCCATCTTCATTTGTATTCCGACCATCGTCTATCAATTGATAGTCAGGAGTAATTGTGCATCTGTGTTATCGATGCTTATTATTCTTGTGGTCTGTCAAGCCATTCTATTTCAGAATGACTAGGAGAAACAAACTCCAGTACCTCATCCATATCCAGGGTTGGGTCAAAATAGTTGTGTATCGCAGATCAAAATGCCAATCCAGCTTTTGATTCTGTTCTACCCTGAAGTATTACCGTCTTATGTCAAGAATGTCATGGGAATTGCACACCATCTTATGAATTCTTGATACAGTGATACCTCTCGCCATCGTTGTTCATTCCTCGGTTCCCGTGTTGCTGCAACCGGAATATCGACAAGTGAATCATGATGTGTGAAATCAATACTCCTACTGCGTTGCTTGGTAGTTAAAGGACAATATCCTCATCCTTAGCGTGTTGGTTATTGAATCACCATCCAAGGACTGATCGTGCTACCTAGTCCATTTTTGTTGGTGTACTCTTCGATCGATGAGTTAGGATTTTGTCAAACCTTTGCTCTTTTGATCACATCGTCTTGCCTTGAAAAGCAATATTGTTCTCGAGCTTAGTAACATATCGGTGGTTCGTGATTTTCCGAATATCTTCTCGGAAGTGTTACCAGGTTGTCACCTGACCGCTATGTTGAGTTCGTGATCAAGTTGGTTTTCCTCTAAACCACCCCTTCTCCAAGAATCTATGGTGGATACCCCTGAGCTAGTTGGTTAAGCAAAACAACAACTTGGAGAGTTGGAAGATAAAAAGCTTTGCCGAATTTGGTTCATTCTGAAGGGATATCTTTTTGTTTGTGTGTGTGTTGAAGAAAGATGATATCTTCACCAATTGGTCCTCGTGATCAGTTGTTGGATCTATTGTCTTGTCAAAACTTTGACTTGATTATGGGCTATCGTCAAGTCAAATCAGAACCAACGATGTTCGTAATGTTGTCTTACTCGTGGTTGATCCCTCGAGCATACACCATTACATCTTTTGGTCTGACCAATACTATGACCGTGTTCACATGATGGTGGAAGTCCAGTGTTATGGAAATTCCGATGAGTTGCTATTGAGCCCATCAGCAGCATCTTGTCTCCTCCTTGATTCATGTTGAACATCAAGCTAGTGTTGGAAACTTTTGTAAGCATTATCTTCATGTCCCGTTTATGAAATACATGTTTGGTGTAAGAAGTGACTTTGTCCAAGTTCACGTGCATTAGGTGCAAGTTGCCGCCGTGAATTTGAGAAAGTTAGTTTTGCTTCCCCTGGAATCGTCCCAAGCCGGTCATGCATGTGCGAAGTATTATGTGGTTTGGTAGATTAATTACCTCCATTCCATATGTATTCTATAGCACACCAAGCCACTGGCTGATTTGTTCAAGGAAAAGAAGTTTCTTCATAAGAGCTAATCATATGACTTATGCAAGGACTTCGATATCCTTGATGATGGATCCTAACTAGGACTCGGTAGTGTTTCATTGTAAGACTACTATGTGGTCATGCTTGTCTGGGACAGCGTGTTCACATGTGTTTAGCAGAACCAGCTCATGTTTTGGAGCATGCTACCATAGTTCATTTCCCGAGAATCTCGCAATGTCATTCGTCGGTTTGTGTTGCAAACTTTGTTTTTCCGGAGATACTGTCTGAAATATTCCGTTACCAACCAGATCTGAATCTCAGGCAGATATGATGGTTGGATCATTCCCAGCATTTGCATTTTGTTCCCATCTTGCACCGCCATTGTGCCAATTTTCCCATGGGCTGCCCTCTCAGTAATTGATGTTCTGGATCATCTTCAAAAGTGGTCCTACCATGGGTCCCATCCATTTCCGACGATAAGTAAAAATCATCCATTGCGTTGTCCTCAACAAGGTAGTCCACATCATCTATTCTGGTCGGAGTATGCCATCCTTTCAGACTTCTTCAAACGGCCGATTGCGAATTGCCCTAGCTTGGTATAGAGAGTTTCAATGATCTCTATATCAAAAGTAATTCTTTCTGCCACTTCAGGGAATAATTCTACGAGTCACCTCTTACAAGGTGCCCCGTAAGGAATCATGGCAATCACTTCCTTGCTACTTTGAAATCTATGCACCATCTTATTCAAGCGCGGAATTGTTGCCTACCAATTGAACCCTCGTCATCTGTTCCACTCCATCCCTCTAGATGTGTGCTTCGTGTCTCAGCTCGAGTGATGTTGCTATGTCTCATTCCGTGAGTTAATCCTGAGTTGTTCGATCTTCGAGAAGATCGATCCTTCCAGAGTTATCCTTCTTTCTCGTTATCATGTTGAATGGAATTCTCAGAGCAAGACATCATGACAAAGATGACGAATGGATCAAAATCTTCGAGAAGGGCAATTGGATCATGAAGATCGTGTTAGCTTTGTGTCCCTCTGTCTTCTTACCTATGTCTTGAATCTCGGGACGAGATTCTTGTTTAGTGGGGGTGAGTTGTCACAGCCCTAGCTCAGCCCCTGTTGTCTTTGCTTGATCTCCATGTCATCATGTTTAAATTCAAGTGAAATTTGAATTGAGGAATTTTCAAAGCCTCAGAAACCTTTTAAAAATGATCAACATTAAAATCTGCTCAAAGAAGCCCAAGAAAATGTTCCTGTTAAACCTTGAAAAATATTGGCAAGAATAAAATTCAAACCAATATTTTTGGTGGCTTTAAAATATTTATTTTGGTCCTTTGAATTAAATCAATAACATATTTGAGTTGGACTTATTTCTGTTATATAATAGATAAAGTTCAAATAATTTTTGTAAGTTTGCATGTGGCCTTGGACAAGTTTCCTGAGCTCACATAAAAATTTATAGGAAGTTCTAAATGATTTGATGCTTCAAATCAAATCTAACAAACTACAGAAAATAGAAAACATAAAAGGAATGTTAGAGAGAGGAGAAAACCTTACCTGGTGCTTACCTCCTTTGCAGCCCACCTGACAGTCCTGCCACCTGGCGGCCCAACCCACCCGCAGCAGCCAGTCACCCCCAACCTCCCGCCAGAAGGATGAGGGGCGCGTGCTCGCATAGGGCGTCCACGCGGGAGGCCACCTCCTGCTTCTGCCGACGCATCAGAGGCTCCAGAAGCCGCCACGCGCCACCCTGGTCCCTCTCGCCCGCCGCTCGTCCTCTTCCCCTCCTCTGTCTCGCTCTCCTCCCCACAGCCGAGCACTGCCGTCGCCACCTACGCCATTCTCCGCGGCCACAGCCACCGCCTAGCCTCCCCAACACGTCCAGGAGCTCCGCCCCCGTCTTCTACGCGTCCTCAAGGACACGCGCACCGCCGGACGCCCCACAGCGTCGCCATCTTCAACGTCTTCATCGCCGGCCGCCGGAGATCCCCCTCACCGCTTCGCTCGCTCCGGAGCTTCCCCGAGCCATCTGACACCGCCAAACGACGCGCTGTGAGCCCCGCCGCCTTTCCCCCTGTTCTCCCACGCTCGTTCGTCCCCTAGTTATGCCTGCCACCGCACCCGTGAGCTCCCTGCCGCCATCCATGTCGCCGCCGAGCCCAGAGCTCGATTCACCCGAAGCCGAGCACGTCTGTATGCACAGCAGCCCCCCCAGAAAGGGAACGCCACCACCCAAGCCTCTCGCTGTGCACCCTAGCCTCGTCCCGCTCGAGCCCGTGGCTCCAGCCGCCGCCAAGCTCCCCGCCGACAGTGATGACCCACAAGTATCGGGGATCTATCGTAGTCCTTTCGATAAGTAAGAGTGTCAAACCCAACGAGGAGCAGAAGGAAATGATAAGCGGTTTTCAGCAAGGTATTCTCTGCAAGTACTGAAATAAGAGGTAACAGATAGTTTTGTGATAGGATAATTTGTAACGAGCAACAAGTAACAAAAGTAAATAAAGTGCAGCAAGGTGGCCCAATCCTTTTTGTACCAAAGGACAAGCCTGGACAAACTCTTATATAGAGAAAAGCGCTCCCGAGGACACATGGGAATTATCGTCAAGCTAGTTTTCATCACGTTCATATGATCCGCGTTCGGTACTTTGATAATTTGATATGTGGGTGGACCGGTGCTTGGGTGCTGTTCTTACTTGAACAAGCATCCCACTTATGATTAACCTCTATTGCAAGCATCCGCAACTACTACAAAAGTATTAAGGTAAACCTAACCATAGCATGAAACATATGGATCCAAATCAACCCCTTACGAAGCAACGCATAAACTAGGGTTTAAGCTTCTGTCACTCTAGCAACCCATCATCTACTTATTACTTCCCAATGCCTTCCTCTAGGCCCAAATAATGCTGAAGTGTCATGTAGTCGACGTTCACATAACACCACTAGAGGATAGACAACATACATCTCATCAAAATATCGAACGAATACCAAATTCACATGACTACTAATAGCAAGACTTCTCCCATGTCCTCGGGAATAAACGTAACTACTCACAAAGCATATTCATGTTCATAATCAGAGGGGTATTAATATGCATAAAGGATCTGAACATATGATCTTCCACCAAATAAACCAACTAGCATCAACTACAAGGAGTAATCAACACTACTAGCAACCCACAGGTACCAATCCCAGACTTGGAGACAAGAATTGGATACAAGAGATGAACTAGGGTTTGAGAGGAGATGGTGCTGGTGAAGATGTTGATGGAGATTGCCCTCTCCCGATGAGAGGAGCATTGGTGATGATGATGGCGATGATTTCCCCCTCCTAGAGGGAAGTGTCCCCGGCAGAACAGCTCTGCCGGAGCCCTAGATTGGTTCGGCCAAGGTTCTGCCTCGTGGCGGCGGAGTCTCGTCCCGAAAGGTTGCTTATGATTTTTTCCTGGATGAAAGACTTCATATAGCAGAAGATGGCCACCGGAGAGCCAACAGGGGGCCCACGAGGCAGGGGGCGTGCCCAGGGGGTAGGGCGCGCCCCCACCCTCGTGGACAGGTGGTGGCCCCCCTGATGTATTTCTTCCGCTCAGTATTTTTTTTTATTTCCAAAAATAACTTTCGTGGAGTTTCAGGACTTTTGGAGTTGTGCAGAATAGGTCTCTAATATTTGCTCCTCTCCCAGCCCAGAATTCCAGCTGCCGGTATTTTCCCTCCTTATGTAAACCTTGTAAAATAAGAGAGAATAGGCATAAGTATTGTGACATAACGTGTAACAACAGCCCATAATGCAATAAATATCGATATAAAAGCATGATGCAAAATGGACGTATCAACTCCCCCAAGCTTAGACCTCGCTTGTCCTCAAGCGGAAGCTGATAACGATAAATATGTCCACATGTTTAGAGGTAGAGGTGTTGATAAAATAAAATACGGACATGAGGGCATCATGATTATTCTTATAACAGCAACATATATGAATATTGTCATATGATTTCAAATGCTCAAGTAATAATCTATTCACAATGCAAAAGTATGAATCAGAAACTTTATTGAGAACTAACAAACTATAATCTTAGTCATTGAAGCAATTGCAATTTATCATAACATCAGAAAGAGTCTATGTCAGAGCTTTCTAGCAAGTCCACATACTCAACTATCATTTAGTCTTTCATAATTTCTAACACTCACGCAATACTTGTGGTTACGGAGTTTTAATCGGACACAGAGAAAGATAGGGGCTTATAGTTTCGCCTCCCAACCTTTTACCTCAAGGGTAATGTCAACAATAATAACTCATGCTAACTTACATCCAATTAGATATATATATCAGGATCTTTCCAACATCCTGTGCTTGCCAAAGGATAAAATGTAAAAAGGAAAGGTGAAGATCACCATGACTCTTGCATAAGGTAGAAGATAATAATAAAAGATAGGCCCTTCGCAGAGGGAAGCAGAGGTTGCCATGCGCTTTTAGGGTTGGATGCACAAAATCTTAATGCGAAAGAACGTCACCTTATATTGCCACTTGTGATATGAACCTTTATTATGCAGTCCATCGCTTTTATTTCTTCCACATCACAAGATCGTATAAAGCTTATTTCCTCCACACCAATCAATCATACATATTTAGAGAGCAATTTTTATTGCTTGCACCGATGACAACTTACTTGAAGGATCTTACTCAATCCATAGGTAGATATGGTGGACTCTCATGGCAAAACTGGTTTAAGGGTTTTTGGAAGCACAAGTAGTCTCTCTACTTGGTGCAAAGAATTTGGCTAGCATGAGGGGGAAAGGCAAGCTCAACATGTTGGATGATCCATGAAAATATACTTTATCTCAGATATAAGAAAACATAACCCATTACGTTGTCTTCCTTGTCCAACGTCAACTCTTTAGCATGTCATATTTTAATGAGTGCTCCCAATCATAAAAGATGTCCAAGATAGTGTATTTATATGTGAAACCTCTCTTTCTTTATTACTTCCTATTAATTGCAACGATGACCAAAGCTATGTTTGTCAACTCCCAAGAATTTTTAATCATCGTACTCTTTCTATGTGAAGTCATTACTCTCAATAAGATCAATATGATCTCTTTGTTTCCTTTTTTTATTCTTTTTCTCTTTTCTTTTATTCAATCAAGATCATGGCAAAATAATCAAGCCCTTGACTCAACACTAATCTTTATTATATAGCTCATGGACTCGATTACATAGAGAGATCATAAAGCAAAACTCAAAACTAGATCATACCAAAACTTTATTCTACTAGATCAAGATACTACTAATAGGATCGAACTAAGAAAACGGTAAAGATAGGAGTGTGATGGTGATACGATACCGGGGCACCTCCCCCAAGCTTGGCAGTTGCCAAGGGGAGTGCCCATACCCATGTGATTATGTCTCCTTTGCTGGTGAAGAAGGTGGAGGGGTTGTTGATGATGCGGGCTTGTCGTCCATCTTCCAAGGCATAGGCTCACCATCATAGAAGGATGATCGAGTCTCCGGGATCCTCAGATCTGTAGCCAAACTCATCCTTTTGAATCTATATTCATGCTCACAGTTTTGGTTTTGCAGGTCATAGATTTGGGCTTGAAGGTGCTCGATCTTCTCGTGAAGCTTGAAGATGGTCTCCCCAATGTTGTTGGCATCCAGCTTGTGGTTGTTGGTGAACTCCGCGATCATCATTTGGTTGGAGTTGAGTCCATGTTCCACCATCCCCTGGCACTTGAAAACTTGTTGCTCCATTGCTTCGAGCCTCGTCTCCACGCTTCCGGTCCCCTTTGGTCCCTCAACATCGTGGATGTGCAGCAACCCATCACGCATCTCAATGGTATGAGGGTGTGGCAGCACCTCCGCGAGGTAAGGGTTAATGACCTTCTCGAAGAACTTGTCCTTGGGGGCACTTGGGAGATGTCATGATAATCTAGATCTGTCAGAAAAATAGCTCGAAACAAGAACAGAGGATAATTGTGTGATACAGGAGTCAAAACCTTCGGGAGATTATATAATGAATTTTTACCGACCAAAATATGTATCGTGCAAGAAAACGGAGTCCGGAGAGCACACGAGGTGCCCACGAGGTAGGGGGGCGCGCCCTCCATCCTCGTGGAGCCCCCGTGTCCTTCCCGGACAGCTTCATATTTTTCTATTTTTCTAAATATTCCAAAACGGAGAAATAATGCCATTAGAATTGTTTTGGAGTCGGTTTACTTACCGTACCACATACCTATTCCGTTTCGGAGTCTGAAACGTTCCAGAAAGTGTCCCTTATGTATTCCTCCGGGTTACGGTTTCAATAACATTGGTTTCAACATTTATAGGATTACCTGAGATATAATGTTTGATTCTTTGACCGTTCACCACCTTAGGATTTGTGCCTTCGAAGTTGTTGATTTTTATGGCACCGGAACGATAGACCTCCTCGATAACGTAGGGGCCTTCCCATTTAGAAAGAAGTTTTCCTGCAAAAAATCTTAAACAAGAGTTGTATAGCAATACATAATCACCTACATTAAACTCACGTTTTTGTATTCTTTTGTCATGCCATCTTTTAACTTTTTCTTTAATCAACTTGGCATTCTCATAATCTTGGGTTCTCCATTCATCAAGTGAGCTAATATCAAATAACCTCTTCTCACCGGCAAGTTTGAAATCATAATTGAGCTCTTTAATAGCCCAATATGCCTTATGTTCTAGTTCGAGAGGTAAGTGACATGCTTTTCCATAAACCATTTTATACGGAGACATACCCATAGGATTTTTTATATGCAGTTCTATAGGCCCATAATGCATCATCAAGTTTCTTGGACCAATTCTTTCTAGATCTATTAACAGTCTTTTGCAAAATTAATTTGAGCTCTCTATTACTCAATTCTACTTGACCACTAGACTGTGGGTGATAAGGAGATGCAATTCTATGATTACAGGCTCACGAGGAGCGGAGATATCAAGGCGGGGCAAACCTCACGAGGCTCTCGTGATGTGAGCCATGACGAACGGCACCAGGCGGGCGCCAGCGCGCGCAGCGTCCTTGTTTCCTCTTTGGTGCTAAGGAGGCCAGCGCAGGCGAAGAGTACCGAGGCATCAGGCAAAGGTTGCTATATTGGTGCAACGAGACCAAGACCAGGAGGACGGCAAGGCGGAGGTCATCGTGGAGCCCAAGACAGCGTCACCCCAGAGCTTTTCGCAGGCGAAGACCACTTTTGTCAGGATAGCTTGTACTAGCTGTCCCCCTTCGAATTTGCCCGCCGTTGTTGGCTCCCTTCCCGCTCGATATTTGGGAAGAGGACCAGGGCCTATATAAGTAGAGCTAGCCACCATAGTGGGGAGAGGATCTCATCTCATCTTAGCTTGATCCAACCCGATCGAGAGCCTAGCCACAAGAACACCTCAACCTCAGGAGTCTGTTCTTGCCTCGTACTGTTCATCATTTAGCAAGCATTTTACGGAAAGCACCATGAATAAAATGTGAACCACCATCAGTCATTAAATATCTAGGGGACTCCAAAACCTTGGGAAAATAACTTCTTTAAGCATTTTAATAGAAGTGTTTATGATCAGCACTACTAGTTGGAATAGCTTCTACCCACTTAGTAACGTAATCAACAACAACTAAAATATGTGTGTATCCATTAGAGGCAGGAAAAGGTCCCATATAATCAAAGCCCCAAACATCAAAGGTTCAATAACAAGTGAATAGTTCATGGCATTTCTTGACGTCTGCTAATATTACCAATTCTTTGACATTCATCACAAGATAAGACAAACATATGGGCATCCTTGAAGAGAGTAGGCCAATAGAAACCGGATTGCAATACCTTATGTGCAGTTCTATCTCCAGCGTGGTGTCCTCCATAAGCTTCGGAGTGATACTTGCGTAGGATCTGTTCCTGTTCATGCTCAGGTACACAACGTCTAATAACACCATCTACTCCTTCTTTATAAAGATGTGGGTCATCCCAAAAGTAACGTCTCAAATCATAGAAAAACTTTTTCTTTTGCTGGTATGTGAAACTAGGTGGTATAAATTTAGCAACAATGTAATTAGCAAAATTAGCATACCATGGAGCACTACAAGAAGCATTTATGACATTTAATTGTTCATCAGGAAAGCTATCATCAATAGGTAGTGGGTCATCAAGAACATCCTCTAACCTAGACAAGTTGTCTGCAACGGGGTTCTCAACTCCTTTTCTACCAACAATATGCAAATCAAATTCTTGTAGCAGGAGAACCCATCTAATAAGTCTAGGTTTAGCATCTTTCTTTTCCATGAGATATTTAATAGCAGCATGATCCATGTGAATAGTTACTTTAGAATTGACAATATAAGGTATGAACTTATCACAAGCAAATACAACTGCTAAGAATTATTTTTCAGTAGTAGCATAATTTCTCTGAGCATTGTCTAGAGTTTTACTAGCGTATTGAATAACATTTAATTTCTTATCAACTCTTTGCCCTAGAACAGCACCTACAACAGAATCACTAGCATCACACATAATTTCAAAGGGTAAATTCCAATCAGGTGGCTGAACAATAGGTGCAGAGATCAATGCTTTCTTAAGTATTTCAAATGCTTCTACACAATCGTCATCAAAGACAAATGGTATATCTTTTTGTAATAAATTAGTCAGAGGCCGAGAAATTTTTGAGAAGTCCTTAATGAACCTCCTATAAAATCCGGCATGACCAAGGAAACTTCTTATACCTTTGATGTCCTTGGGACATGGCATCTTTTCAATAGCATCAACCTTGGCTTTATCAACCTCAATACCTCTTTCAGAAACTTGATGCCCCAAGACAATACCTTCATTAACCATAAAGTGGCACTTTTCCCAATTCAGGACAAGATTAGTTTCTTCACATCTCTGCAAAACTCGATCAAGGTTGCTCAAGCAATCATCAAAAGAGGATCCATAAACGGAGAAATCGTCCATGAAAACCTCACAAATCTTTTCACAAAAGTTAGAGAATATAGCCATCATGCATGTTTGAAAGGTAGCAGGTGCATTACATAAGCCAAAAGGCATATGTCTATAAGCAAAAGTACCAAAAGGGCAAGTAAAAGTAGTCTTTGATTGATCATTGGCTGACACAGGTATTTGAGAGAAACCAGAATAACCATCTAGAAAGCAAAAGTGTGTATGTTTAGACAACCTTTCTAGCATTTGATCGATAAAAGGTAAGGGGTAATGATCCTTTTTAGTAGCTTTATTTAATTTGCGGAAATCAATTACCATCCTATAACCTATAATAATTCTTTGCGGAATCAATTCATCTTTATCATTAGGAACGACAGTAATACCTCCCTTCTTAGGGACACAATGGACAGGACTTACCCACTGACTCTCAGCAACGGGATAAATTATACCTGCCTCAAGAAGCTTTAGTATTTCCTTTCTTAACACTTCCTTCATCTTAGGATTCAGCCATCGTTGATGATCACGAACTGGTTTGGCATCTTCCTCCAAATTTATTTTATGTTGACATAGAGTGTGACTAATGCCCTTAAGATCATCAAGAGTATATCCAATAGCAGCACGGTGCTTCTTCAGAGTTTTCAATAATCTCTCTTCTTCATGCTCTGAAAGGTTAGCACTAATAATAACAGGATATATCTTTTTCTCATCAAGATAAGCATATTTAAGAGTATCAGGTAACGGTTTGAGCTCAAACACGGGATCACCCTTGGGTGGAGGAGGATCCCCTAGGATTTCAACAGGCAAATTGTGTTTCAGAATGGGTTCCTGTTTATAGAATACTTCATCTATTTCCCTTCTTTCATTCATAAACATATCATTTTCATGGTCTAGCAAATATTGTTCTAAAGGATCACTAGGAGGCACGACAATAGAAGCAAGACCAATAATTTCATCCTTACTAGGTAATTCCTCTTCACGGTGTTGTCTACGAAATTTAGAAAAATTAAACTCATGAGACATATCACCTAGACCAATAGTAACAACATCCTTTTCGCAGTATATCTTAGCATTAACGGTGTTCAAGAAGGGTCTACCAAATATAATGGGACAAAAGCTATCTTGTGGGGAACCAAGAACAAGAAAATCAGCAGGATATTTATTTTTCCCACACAAGACTTCAACATCTCTAACAATTCCCATTGGTGAAATAGTATCTCTATTGGCAAGTTTAATTGTGACATCAATATCTTCTAACTCAGCAGGTGCAATATCATGCTTAATTTCTTTGTATAAATCAATAGGTATGGCACTAGCACTAGCACCCATATCACATAAGCCATGATAACAATGATCTCCTATTTTAACATAAATAACAGGCATGCCTACCACAGGTCTATGTTTATCTTTAGCACAAGGTTTAGCAATTCTAGCAGTTTTCTCACAGAAATAAATAACATGCGCATCAATATTATCAGACAAGAGATCTTTAAAAATAGCAATATTAGGTTCAGCTTTAATTTGCTCAGGAGGTGTATAAGTTCTAATATTGCTTTTACGAACCATAGTTGAAGCTTTAGCATGATCCTTTATCCTAACTGGGAAAGGTGGTTTCTCAGCATAAGAAGTAGGAACAATAGGATCATTATAAGTGACAGTCTTTTCTTCAACTTTAGTAGGTGCAGCTAATTTTACTTCTATGGGGGGATGATATTTAAACCACTCCTTGGGGAGATCAACATAAGTAGCAAAAGATTCACAGAAAGAAGCTACTATCTCAGAGTCAAGTCCATATTTAGTGCTAAACTTACAGAAAACATCGGTATCCATAAAAGATTTAACACAATGAAACTTAGGTGTCATACCTGACTCCTTACCTTCGTCGAGATCCCAATCTTCAGAGTTGCGTTTAATTCTATCCAATAAATCCCATTTGAATTCAATAGTCTTCATCATAAAAGAGCCAGCACAAGAAGTATCGAGCATGGTGCGATTGTTATCAGAAAGCCGAGCATAAAAACTTTGAATAATTATTTCTCTTGGGAGCTCATGATTGGGGCATGAATATAACATTGATTTAAGCCTCCCCAAGCTTGAGTGATGCTTTCTCCTTCGCGAGGCCAAAAATTATATATATAATTGTGATCATGATGAACAAGATGCATAGGATAAAATTTCTGATGAAATTCCAATTTCAATCGTTTGTAGTTCCATGACCCCGTATCATCACATAGCCTATACCATGTCAATGCATCTCCCTTCAAAGATAAAGGGAAGACCTTCTTCTTAATAACATCACCGGGAACACCTGCAAGCTTAAATAATCCACAAACTTCATCCACATATATTAAATGCTCACCAGGATGCTTTGTTCCATCTCCTGCATAAGGATTAGCTAGCAATTTTTCTAACATACATGAAGGAATCTCAAAATGGACATTTTCATTTTCAGTAGGTTCAGTAGGTTGAGGAGCAACTCTTTGCTCTAGTGGTCGGGGTGAAGATACCCCGAACAAGCCCCTCAGAGGATTACTTTCCATAGTAACAAGTGACAGTAAATTTCAGCACACTATATAATTTTTTCCTTACCAAATTCCACCTACCAAAGGCGCTTCACTCCCCGGCAACGGCGCCAGAAAAGAGTCTTGATGACCCACAACTATAGGGGATCTATCGTAGTCCTTTGGATAAGTAAGAGTGTCGAACCCAACGAGGAGCAGAAGGAAATGATAAGCAGTTTTCAGCATGGTTTTCTCTACAAGTACTGAAATAAGAGGTAACAGATAGTTTTGTGATAGGATAATTTGTAACGAGCAACAAGTAACAATAGTAAATAAAGTGCAGAAAGGTGGCCCAATCCTTTTTGTAGCAAAGGACAAGCCTGGACAAACTCTTATATAGAGAAAAGTGCTCCCGAGGACACATGGGAATTATCGTCAAGCTAGTTTTCATCACGTTCATATGATTCGCGTTTGGTACTTTGATAATTTGATATGTGGGTGGACCGGTGCTTGGGTGCTGTTCTTACTTGAACAAGCATCCCACTTATGATTAACCTCTATTGCAAGCATCCACAACTACAACATAAGTATTAAGGTAAACCTAACCATAGCATGAAACATATGGATCCAAATCAACCCCTTACGAAGCAACGCATAAACTAGGGTTTAAGATTCTGTCACTCTAGCAACCCATCATCTACTTATAACTTCCCAATGCCTTCCTCTAGGCCCAAATAATGCTGAAGTGTCATGTAGTCGACGTTCACATAACACCACTAGAGTATAGACAACATACATCTCATCAAAATATCGAACGAATACCAAATTCACATGACTACTAATAGCAAGACTTCTCCCATGTCCTCAGGAACAAACGTAACTACTCACAAAGCATATTCATGTTCATAATCAGAGGGGTATTAATATGCATAAAGGATCTGAACATATGATCTTCCACCAAATAAACCAACTAGCATCAACTACAAGGAGTAATCAACACTACTAGCAACCCACAGGTACCAATCCCAGACTTGGAGACAAGAATTGGATACAAGAGATGAACTAGGGTTTGAGAGGAGATGGTGCTGGTCAAGATGTTGATGGAGATTACCCTCTCCTGATGAGAGGAGCGTTGGTGATGACGATGGCGATGATTTCCCCCTCCTAGAGGGAAGTGTCCCCGGCAGAACAGCTCTTCCGGAGCCCTAGATTGGTTCCGCCAAGGTTCCGCCTCGTGGCGGTGGAGTCTCGTCCCAAAAGGTTGCTTATGTGTTTTTCCTGGACGAAAGACTTCATATAGCAGAAGATTGCCACCGGAGAGCCAACAGGGGGCCCACGAGGCAGGGGGGCGCACCCAGGAGGGTAGGGCGCGCCCCCACCCTCGTGGACAGGTGGTGGCCCCCCTGATTTATTTCTTCCGCTCAGTATTTTTTATTATTTCCAAAAATAACTTTCGTGGAGTTTCAGGACTTTTGGAGTTGTGCAGAATAGGTCTCTAATATTTGCTCCTCTTCCAGCCCAGAATTCCAGCTGCCGGTATTCTCCCTCCTTATGTAAACCTTGTAAAATAAGAGAGAATAGGCATAAGTATTGTGACATAACGTGTAATAACAGCCCATAATGCAATAAATATCGATATAAAAGCATGATGCAAAATGGACGTATCAGACAGCGTTACCGGCCACCCCACGACCAACGGCCTACGCGGTTGGATGCGGCGCCCCTTCAGCTACCCGTAGACGCAAACTACACGCAAAACCGAGCCCCGTAGCGGGTTTCCGGCAAACTTCCGCCGCCGATCGGGTCGTCGCCGGCCTAAATCCGACGATGATGACGTGGCGTCGTTATTAGCGCCTAATCCCCCAATTAGCGCTCTAACACACACTGACAGCGGGCCCCACCATAGGGTCAAACCCTAGTTAGCTCTGGATTTGACCGTGGTTTAGTCCCTGTGTCAATGACACGCGGGTCCCACTAGTCAGGTTTGACCCTGGTCAACTCGGCTGACCGGCTGACGTAGTAGTGACACAATGCTGATGTCATTAATCATTTTCTGGATTAAAACTAATTCAGGAAATTCCAGAAAATGACTTAAACTTCAAAAATTCATAGAAAATAAACTATAACTCAGAATGGAATAAATTATATATGAGAAATGATCAGAAAAATCCAATCTATCCATTGGTACTGGTTTCATGCATGATAAAGCAACTTAACCTTGCTGTATAGACCAGAACATGTTAATGCACTTTGGAAATTCATAGTTTGAATTTGAATTTGAACCTTTGGTTCAAATCAACTCAAACCCTTCTGTTGCTAGCTGCATTAGCTCAAATCACAGCATCTTGCCATGTCATGATCATGCATCATATTGTTGCATTGCATTGATTGTGTTCCTTCTCTGTTGCCGGTATTTGTCCCCTCTTAGTGGACGTAGTTTCGACGATGAGTTCGATGACACCGATGAAGAGCTATACTATCTTCAGAAGTGCCAGGCAAGCAAAACCCCCTTGTTCATTCCGATACAATCCCACTCTCTCGCTCTTGCTCTCTTTTACTGCATTAGGACAACAACAATTCAACTGTTACATGCTGCGGTAGTTGAACCCCTTTCCTCTGCATGACCTGTTATTGCCACAGTAAATAGATGAAACCCACTAGCATGAGTAGCAGTTGTTTGAGCCTTGATGTGCCTACTCATTCATGCTTGTTGTCATGCTTGCTACTGCTTAGAGTTGAGTCAGGTCTGATTCATTGGGATGAATTGGAGGTGTGTGAACATGTTCTACTATTGAGAGCTAAGTGTGTGAACACGATTTGGTAAAGGTAGCGGTGAGAGGCCATGCAGGAGTACATGGTGGGTTGTCTCATTGAAACCGTCCTCAGGAAATGAGTTCTGTGTTTGTGATCCATGAACAACTAATACCACGCGTTGGGACCAAAACCAATGGACCCTGTCGACTTATTAATTGGCTTGATCTCTGTCCAGGAGTTGCAACTAGTTTCTGGTGTTTGTAGGATATGTGTTGGAGGCTATGTGTAGCGCTGACCCTAGGGGTGGGCTATGATGCGGTAGATACATCGTGGCCCGGTGTACCGGGTGCCCGTTTGGTGTCTCGGGAACCCTGCACACATCGTTTGGGGCTGTGAGCGAAACCCCGGCCGGATATCCTCGCGGATGGAACCCGAATAGGCAATAAACCTGGACTAGAGACTTGTGTGGTTGGTCAAGTCGTGGCCGACTCCCTCGCCAGGCTTCCGCTTGAAGGTTGCCGAGATACACGACGTGTACATGGTGGTAAGTGCCGAGAGCGTGTGTGAAGAAGTACACCCCTGCAGGGTTATAAATGATCTATTCGAATAGCCGTGTCCGCGGTAAAGGACTTCTGGGTTTCCTATATAGTTCATAGACAAGTGAAAGTGACTCTAAAATGCGCAAGATAAGCGTGAGTGCTATGGATGGCGTTCTCATAGGGAGACGGGAGCGGATCCATAATGGTGTATTGAAATGGTGAATATGTGGACTCGTGTGCACCACGTCAAAAGAGTTACTTGCAGTCGTAGTTTAGGATAGCCACCGAGTCAAAGCTGGTTTGCTGCAGTTAAACTCCCCCCTTTGTTGATACCGATGCATATGTAGTTAGTTCTGATGTAAGTCTTGCTGGGTACATTTGTACTCACGTTTGCTTAATTTATGTTTTTGCGGAGAGACTTCAGTCTCGCTAGTAGTTCCGTGTGGACTTCGACGTTTAGCTTGATACCTCAGCTACGATCTTGTGCCCTCGGCAGGATCTGGTAGATAGTCAGGCTTCTCAGCCTTTTTCATTTGTAGATGTCTGTACTCAGACATGTTAAGCTTCCGCATGTGCTTTGACTTGTATGCTCTGAATGTTGGGTCATGAGACCCATGTTTGTAATATCTCGCTCCTCGGAGCCTATTGAATAAATACTTGAGTTGTAGAGTCATGTTGTGATGCCATGTTGTATTTGCACATATCGAGCATATTGTGTGTATGATTGAAATGCTTGGTATGTGCGGGATCCGACAACCTAGTTGTCTATCCTTGGTAGCCTCTCTTATGGGGAAATGTAGTCTAGTGCTTCCACTGAGCCATGGTAGTCTGCTACAGCCCGGTTTACCGGAGTCCTGCTAGCCCAGTTGCTACGGCTCCGGAACATTTAGACTAGCCGGCATGTGACTTGGTTCCTGTGTCTGTCCCTTCGGGGAAATGTCACGCGGTGACTTCCGGAGTGCTGCTAGCCTACTACAGCCCGGGTTCCCGGAGTACTGTTAGCCCAGTTGCTACAGCCCTGATTCACACGCTGATGACCGACACGTTCGATGTTGGTTCATGTATGCCTGTCCCCGTAAGTTAGTGCCACTTTGGGTTCACGACTAGTCATGTCGGCCTGGGTTCTCTGTCATATGGATGCTAGCGACACTATCATATACGTGAGCCAAAAGGCGCAAACGGTCCCGGGCCAGGTAAGGCGACACCCGTGGGAATACCATGCGTGAGGCCGCAAAGTGATATGATGTGTTACATGCTAGATCGATGTGGCTCAGGATCGGGGTCCTGACATTCATCAAGCCATTATTTCTCTAGAATTTTTCCAAGATTCTGGACAGAAATGATGTTTGTAAAGCAAGTACCATTTTGGATGGTCCATTTGGTATGAGCTTTTTACAGCATCTTTATATGTCCATATCATAAGGATTTGCCAAGTGCATCACATTCCACAACTCCATGTGAGTGCATCATCCAAATCAAGTTTCTGGACCAAAAATGCAGTTGCAAAGCAACCCTATTATTTATTGGTCCATTTATTCTCTAAACCTCCAGGATTGTAGTTCTTCCTTAGTTAAACCTCCAAGAGAACTCCATTTCTCCCAATCAAGTTTCTGTGGGTCACCAGTGCACGGCCAAGTTTACTGCAGTAAACTTCAGAGGTTAATTACCATTCAACCAGAGCTATTTTCATTGTTCTACCACCTCAGTTGTAACCTCCACTGGAAGGACTTACCACTAGACAACAAGTTCTAGCCCCTCTCCCCCACTACATGCCAGTGCACGCGGTGACCGCGACAATGGCGTGCATGTGCACGCGCTCTGTGTGTAGTGGCCGCGTCTAGTGACTGTTTGTGCTGGACCCCCTCCTCCTCTCGTCGCCTTCGCGTGCGTGAGCGTGTCCAGCAGCTGGCCCGCGTCGTCACCGTTCCCCTGGACCCCTCTCCCCCTCCGTCCATTTCCTCACCGACGCCCACCGACACTCGCCGCCGAGCGCCCACGGGTGCACTGTGGCCGACCGAGATTTAATGGCGCTCGGATTCTTCCTCTGATTCTCCTTTGGCCTCCTCCTCCCCGTGAGCTCTTCCCTGTGACTCTCCATCACCTTCCGTCCAGCCCATGCGTGAGCACACGCGTCCGCGGCGCCGGCCACGCATACGCGGCGATGACAGCTCGGCCTCCTCGCCCCCGGCTATATATAGGCCTCCCTCGAGCCATTCAACCTCACCAGCCTCCTCACCGATCTCCTCTACGCCGCCCCGACCACCAAACCGAGCTCAAGGAGCTCCCGTTCCACTCCTCTGTCCGCCATTGCCGCCATCAGGCCTCGCTCAAATTCGAGCTAGGCAGAGCCCCTCCCCACCTCTTTTCCTCTCTAGGCCCCTCCTCCACCACCTAGAAGCCTCCCCGGTTCCCCCTCCTCCTCCGGTGGCTGTCTGCCGCGAGTTCGCCGATGCCAGGAGACCCCGTCCGCCGCCGTCGAAGCCGTCGTCACCTCAGCCCACCACGCTAGTCGCTAAGGGGACCGAGGGATGCGGCTCGACGCGCTGATCTTGCCGGTGTGCAGAACGTCCCGGGAGGTAGCCTACATCACCGGCAATCACCGTCGGGGTGCGCCCCTGCCTCGGCCACGCGCGGGCTAGAGATTGAAGGCGACGACCCAGCTGGTGGTCCCCACCTGCCCGCGGGCCCCGCGCGTCAGCGCCTCTGCCGTTGACCCGCCTCTGCCACGTCAGTAAGTGGAAACGTATTTTGGTGAAGTGCGCTTTCGGTTAGCACAAACGTAGTTCTTCTCTTCTTTGGACAGAATGCGTTTGCCGCTTCCGAAAGCGTATTTTCGTTCCTCTTCGGCTGCAAGTATGTTTCTTCGTTCTGAAAGCGTATTGTCTGAAATACGTTTTCTCTTTTTCAGCCCAGGGGTCTGTATGTAGAGTTTATTTTGCATATTGGTCCCTGGAGCGCTTATATCTTTTTGCTCGAGACTCCGATTAAGGTGAATCCAAAGCTCACTTCTTCGTCTCGTCGAGCTCTATCTTTTGGTAACATTTTCACTAGGTGGTCCCACAGTGAAAATGACCTTTTTGCCCCTGCACTTAAACAGCCCCTCCGAGAGAGAACTGTTTCTGGCAAATCTTTTCGCGGCTTCACCGCACTTCTTCCCGGTGCCTTCTTCATCCCCAGGCAAGCCACAATACCCACTTGCATGATAGTCATGCAACAGCCATGATTTTCAACTTGAATATTTATTAAATGATTGCTTGTTTAAAATATGGTTATCGTTGTTTCGATAATGCTTCTGGGTTAGTGCTTACTTGCTTGCTATGTTGTTATGCACCTGGTTATCAAGCCCTACTAGTTGCTAGTATGACTTTCATATTGCCATGCTTGATAGTAGTGCTTATTGGGTTGGTCATGTTCTTCGGTGCATGACTAACGTCGGTTACCGAGTACTGTTAATATGCGTTGTTCCTTTGCTGTTAGTTGGTTAAGTGTTACTCGGTAATGTTATTGATGAGTTCTTGCATGGTATTTATGGTTGATGCTAGTGGTCATATTATGCTATGAGTAGTGTTGCACTTGTAATATTTATGCTTGTCATTATGCCATGTTCAGTTGGAGATTATTCATAGTTGATATGGTGGATAGTTATGTTGCATCCCGTGCTTATGTTGATATCATGCTCATGCTTTGTATATGCATCATCTTATTTTATCATGGCTCAGCATATTGCATTCAAGTTTAACCGGATTAAATTGAACTTGAACAACTATTGGCTGAGTCATGGTGCCACCATATCGAAACTGACCAGTGCAACCACGCTTACCTTTATGGGAAGGTCCTAACTGGGTCTATTGTCATGCCTCTCGCCGGTGCCTCCAACTAGGGAAGGTTATGGGCGGCCTACCCTGATCAGGTAGGCGAACATAAGCCTTGTGTGCCCGTTGTTGTTGTTATGGATCCAGTCCCCGTGAGGGACGTTTTGGCCACGACGGTGGTCGTTGTGTCTTTGGTAGACACAGGGCCACCCAGGACTAGCCCAGTTGGGAGTGGGTCGGAGTGGCCGGGAGAGTGTCATGGCAGTAGAACGGTTTTGTCAGAACGCTGTTGGTCCACCCGAATGGGAGTACGAGGCCATGGGTTCCGTAGTGTGGGTACAATGTACTAACCTCTGCAGAGTGTATTAAATCTATCGATAGCCGCGCCCGCGGATAAGGGCCCAGTTCGTGTCGGTCACACCGTGAGCCAACAGTATTAATAATAATGTGCTCAATAGCAACCCGGTTGTGATCGCCGGAATGATCACGGTTTCAGACAAAGTGTTGGTCATGGTTGTGATCGCCGGAATGATCACCGTGGTATCGAGGATACCGAGTTGTTGGATGTTCGTGATATTGTGCGACAATCATGGGTAAAGATCAAGCTCCTTTTGGTCATTTAATGATTACTACGGTATTGTTTATACCAAGCTTGATTTGATCCTGAGATAATCGTGTGATGTCCGAGGTTGGTAAGTGATGCATGTGATGGTTACGTAGTAACCCGAGCAGAATAAGTAGTGCATATAGTGTCATCATGTTGCATGCTAGTATCGTCAGATTCATATGTTCATGCCGTGCTCATGTTGTTCTAGCTGTATCATGTTCATGTTGCTCATGTCATGTAGTTATGAGGACCTCATGTTAATTCCTGCTTAACCTATAAATGCCATGCTGATGTTTGTCTTGAATGCTTCTGGTTATTGTGAGATTGCAAGTACATTCAATGTACTGACCTGGGGTGTCATGCTACTTTGCAGGTTGTGCCTGGATTGCTTGATTGTTTGGTGTGGTTCCTGTGTTCGCGAGCTAGGATAAGCGTTCCAGCCAGAGTCCTTGCGGAGTGGAGTTCACCACCGTCGTCGTTGTTCCGCTGCCAGTAGTATTTCCGCTGCTTCGAGTTGTTCTGCTACTTGCATAGAGCAACTAAGGATGGCGTAGTGTCGCCGTGCCGATGTTATTTATTGTAATATCGAAGACCTTGTATTCATATTCGTGTAATAATAGAAAGATGGTTTGTTCTATGCTAAGCAGTGCCGTATTCCAGAAGACTTCTCCTCGATCTCTGGGCTGGAATACGAGGCGTTCCGGTTTCTCTGAGCCGGGGTGCCACACCCTCCGTGATCGATGCCCCCTCCAGCGGAGCTCCGGAACAGGCCCCAAGATGGGATCTCACGGGTATAGAAGGTTGCGGCGGTGGAATTAGGTTTTTGGCCCCGTATCTGGTAGTTTGTGGGTACGTAGGTATATATATGAGGAAGGGGTACGTCGGTGGAGCAACAGGGGGCCCACGAGGGTGGAGGGCGCGGGGGGGGGGGGGGGGGTAGGCGCGCCCCCTACCTCGTGCCCTCCTGGTTGATGTCTTGACGTAGGGTCCAAGTCCTCTGGATCACGTTCGTTCCAAAAATCACGTTCCCGAAGGTTTCATTCCGTTTGGACTCCGTTTGATATTCTTTTTCTGCGAAACTCTGAAATAGGCAAAAAACAGCAATTCTGGGCTGGGCCTCCGGTTAATATGTTAGTCCCAGAAATAATATAAAAGTGTATAATAAAGCCCAATAATGTCAAAAACAGAATAGAATATAGCATGGAACAATCAAAAATTATAGATATGTTGGAGACGTATCAAGCATCCCCAAGCTTAATTCCTACTCATCCTCGAGTAGGTAATTGATAAAAACAGAATTTTTGATGTGGAATGCTACTTGGCATAATTTCAATATAATTCTTCTTATTGTGGCAAGAATGTTCATATTTGATATGATTCAAGATAAAAGTTTAATGTTGACATAAAAACAATAATACTTCAAGCATACTAACTAAGCAATTATGTCTTATCAAAATAACATAGCCAAAGCAAGTTATCCCTACAAAATCATATAGTCTGGCTATGCTCCATCTTCCCCACACAAAATATTCATATCATGTACGACCCCGGTTTTGGCCAAGCATTTGGTTCATACTGCTTCAGCCTTTTCAACTCTTACGCAATACATGAGCGCAAGCCATGGATATAGCACTATGGTGGAATAAGGTATAATGGTAGGGGTTATGTGGGAAGACAAAAAAGGAGAAAGTCTCACATCAACGAGGCTAATCAACGGGCTATGGAGATGCCCATCAATTGATGTTAATGCGAGGAGTAGGGATTGCCATGCAACGGATGCACTAGAGCTATAAGTGTATGAAAGCTCAAAAAGAAACTAAGTGGGTGTGCATCCAACTTGCTTGCTCATGAAGACCTCGGGCATTTGAGGAAGCCCATCATTGGAATATACAAGCCAAGTTCTATAATGAAATTTCCCACTAGTATATGAAAGTGACAAAATGAGAGACTCTCTATTATGAAGATCACGGTGCTACTTTGAAGCACAAGTGTGGTAAAAAGATAGTAACATTGTCCCTTCTCTCTTTTTCTCTTTTTTTTATTTGGGCCTTTTCTCTTTTTTTATGGCCTCTTTTTTTTATCCCGGAGTCTCATCCCGACTTGTGGGGGAATCATAGTCTCCATCATCCTTTCCTCACTTGGGACAATGCTCTAATAATGATGATCATCACACTTTTATTTACTTACAACTCATGAATTACAACTCAATACTTTGAACAAAGTATGACTCTATATGAATGCCTCCGGCGGTGTACCGGGATATGCAATGAATCAAGAGCGACATGTATGAAAGAATTATGAGCGGTGGCTTTGCCACAAATACAATGTCAACTACATGATCATGCAAAGCAATATGACAATAATGGAGTATGTCATGATAAATGAAACGGTGGAAAGTTGCATGGCAATATATCTCGGAATGGCTAACCCTAATCCTAACCCTAACCGATCCGCGCCGCCGCCGCCGGATCCGCCGCCGCCGTTGCCGACCCCGCCGCCGTCGCCCCGCCGTCACCCGTCGCCCGACGCCGCCGCCCGACGCAGCCCGCCGGAGCCCCGCCGCCCCTCGCCCGACGCCGCCCCGCCGGAGTTGCTCGCCGCCGCCGCCGTCACGCGAACCGAGGTAGCCGCCAGTTTTCTCGAAAAACCGTTCGGTTTTATTTCGAAACCGAGATGCATTTTTTTATTAGATCGGTTTTTTTCCGGTTTAACTAAATAGCGAACGCCCGTTTGTACGTTCGTTTTAACGAACGGTTTTCATCATTTAACCGCAGACAGCGAACGTTCGTTCGTTAGCCTGTTCATCAGTTTTTCTTTTTCTTGGATTTTCCGCGATTATTTTCGATCGCGATTTCTGATCCGATTTTCGTTTTAGTTTATCTTTTCGATCGTTTATCGGAATCAGGCGATTCAAGCGCCTAGAGTTTCATCTCGAAACCCTCTTTCTGTTTAACCAACTCAAACAAGTTTTTGCTACTATAAAATTTGACTTAGGTCCAGATTAGTAACGAAGCTTGTTTCGTTCGCCGTTTGAGTTTCGTTGCTTTGCTCGATTTGATTATTTTTTGCAAACCGGAGTTCTTAAGTTGAACTTTCTAGTTAGATCTCTTATTCTGAGTTTTATCCATGCACCCTTGCTTGATTGGTTATGTATGTATTGTTTGTTTGCGATAGAGTACCCAGAGTGCGAAGCGTGCTACTACGAGTCTCTAGGTTTCACGGATCATCAGCAAGGCAAGTAACACTTTGATCATACCTCTTTACCACCCAGTTTTATTGCATTAGATCAATCCTCAAACTATTGCATGATTAGGATCTGATTAATATGTGGGTTTTGGGAAGTAGATGAGGTAGTACCTATTGCCTTGTTCACTATCAAACCTTGGGAGTTACCTCTACGTTTGCTTATATTGCTATGCTATGCTCGTAAACGTGGTTTGGGTTTGAGTGTATTTCATGACAGATGTGAGATTGTTAATTAATGGATCAACTTAAGGTGGCTACTTTAATTTACATCTGGGTGGATTGAGGCACCTGGAGAACCCAGTGTTGCCTGTATTTTTGGATATCCCGGAGTACCCGTGTGATCATCCTATGGACCGCCACCCAGGCTCAAAGGGATCATGAGATTATTCATGCTAGAAACTTCCGTGTGCAGCTGATGTAGGGGAAAGTAGGTGTAACTGTCCACCCGGAGTAAAGAGTATTGTTTCTGAAAGACTGTGTCTCGGTCATCCGTTTCTCAAACACCATGTAGTGCGAGAAATCAAGCGGAGGCGATCGAGTCTTGTGGGGAAAAGTGCACAAACCTCTGCTGAGTGTACAAAATAATCATGGTTAGCCGTGTCCCCGGTTATGGACATCTTGTGTATCTAGTTCTTGGATTATCATGTGAATCTCATCATCATTCTACTTAATTGAATTTGATTGGGGTAATCACGTTCTTAATTGGGATTGAGTTGGAGGTACCTTCTCAATGTTTAACAACCACCATGATAGTTAAATAAAATGTATTCCTTTGTGGTAGGGAAAAATTGGCTTTTCGCAAAACTGTAACCATAGAGCTTTCCACCAGCCAAATATGCATGTAGTGATAGCATTATTCTGTTCATTACTCTCTATGTGTTACATTGCCAGCATATTCCATGTGCTGACCCGTTTTCGGGCTGCAACGTATCATGTTGCACACTTTTCAGACGACGAGTAAGGAGCCTTAGGTCGTGGTCTTATACTAAGTGATGTCGTTGGAGTTGATGGACTCACTTTATCTTCCAAGCCTTCCGCTGTTATCGTTTTTAGATGGCCTTAAGCCATAGTTATTTGTATTGAGTTCTCTTGAACTATTCGATGTAATAAGTGTGTGATTGCTACTCTGGTATAAATCCTTCAAGTACTGTGCGTGTCAGCATTACCGATCCAGGGATGACACTGATGCACAGAGACTAGACTCTTTGAGGTCTGGTCGCTACAAAGATGGTATCAGAGTCCACGCTGACTGTAGGACACGACCACTAAGCTAAAGCCCTAGATCACTACCCTCTTCTCATTTCTGACCCCTCTCCTTTCTTCCACTCTTTTAGGATGGCGAATGCAAGGAACAAGTTCGCGCAACCAGATGAGGATACACCTTTTGGACGACACTTGAACGAAGTTACTAAGTACCTGAACATCGGAATACCAAGCTTCACCGGAACCTACAACGCCACACTACCAGAAGAGGAGCGCTGGATGATTCAAGTTCAAGTTCCAGGAAGGACGTTCACGCCAGTCACTGAGCCCATAGAGTTTTCCTTTGATGCACCAACCTGGAGTCTAGGAAAGAGCGTGGCAGCCCACATCACCATGGGACGCATTGGAGAAGTGTACCACAATGATCTCAAGGATACTATCTATCAGATTTGTGGGCGCCGAGACGAGCAATGGGAGATGATCAGCACCAGGAAGGATAGATCTATTGCAGCTTTCATTCAGGAGTTAAACCAGCACATTCGTCGCCAGGAGAACCAGATGTGCGCAGACATGATAGAACTGAAGAAGGCAAAGGCTAGGATCATGGAACTGGAGGAAGAACTCAAGGCTACACGCGAGGATTATATGGAGGAAATCGTCGCACTAGTGGAGAAGAACGGCGACCTGACACAGAAGCTAGGAGTTTTCATGGGAGACCCCGCACCAGGAGCAGATGATGACGATTCTACTTGCCCGGAGAACTACATCATCATCGACGACACCGACTCGGACCCCAGTGATGATGATTGGGAGGATGAAGCCGGGGCAGATATCATGGAGTCTTCGACTGAGCAATTTTTCTAGTAGACCACCAAATTAGTAGTAGTATTCCACCATGTATATAGTATAGTCCAAGCACTTTGTAACGATAGTTAGATCGATTGTATGCCTTGTTTGAATTGATTGGAGTGATATGATTGTGTTTGTCTCATGTGCATATGAGTAGTGTTTTCCCTCTAGACCTCATTCTATCCTATTTTCTCATCTTTTCTAAACCCATCAGATGCCTCCGAGACGCGACACCGGATTTGTTTTCCCACCGGAGATCACTCAGTTGATTCAGCAGCAGAATGCCCTGATGCAAGTGCTAGTTCAGAACCAAGGCAACAACAACAACACCAACCCACCACCACCACCACCTGTTGATCACTTAGCCCGTTTTCTTAGGCTGAATCCGCCGGTTTCTCCAGTAGCACCGAGCCGATTGTGGCAGATGATTGGCTCCGCAAGGTTGGAAGGGAGCTGACCACTGCAGGATGCACAGATGCGGAGAGAGTGCGTTTTGCTGCACATCAGCTCGATGGACCCGCATCATCATGGTGGGAGAATTACATAGCCACTCACCCCATTGACACTGTCACATGGGACCAGTTTCAGCAAGCTTTCCGTACTGCCCATGTTTCAGCAGGAGCTATGGCCATGAAGAAGCATGAGTTTCGCAACTTACGCCAAGGAGGACGTACCGTTGGCCAGTACGTGGAGGATTTTAGTAAGTTAGCACGTTATGCCCCAGATGACGTTGCTACGGATGCAGCTAAGCAGGAGAAGTTTCTGGAAGGACTGAATGATGAGCTGAGCATGCAGTTGATGGTGGCAACTTTTAACAACTACCAGGAGTTGGTAGATAGAGCTCTCATGATTGAAGGGAAGCAGCAGTAGATTGAGAGCCGTAAGAGGAAGTATGGACAAGGAAAGTACAGTACAGGAGCTCACCGAAAGCCATGTTTTACCCCGAACTCGGGAGGACACCTTCAGCATAACCATGGAGGTCACAATCACAATGGAGGGATCTCGCACAATCATAGTGGCCCCAAGAATGGCAATGGAAACGGAGGAAGCAATGGACAGAACTGTACCAACCCAACAACCCCAGCCAAGAGGGATCTAAGCCACGTTACTTGTTTCAAGTGCCAGAAGACTGGACATTATGCAACTGAATGTCCGGAAGCTAAGAATGTTAATGGCAATGGAAGCTCGGGGAAGAAGCCGAACCCTTTCAACAGGGGACAGGTGAACCACGTTAATGTGTAGGAGGTTGAAGCACAGCCTGATGCAGTAATAGGTAAGTTTTTGGTTAAGTCATTTACTGCAATCGTTCTTTTTGATACTGGTGCATCGCATTCATACATATCAAGGGGATTTTTGGATAAGTTTAAGTTGCCTACCAAAGTTCTCAGAACACCTATGTTAGTAACCTCGCCAGGAGCAGAGTATATGGCAAGCCAAGGATGTTTTCAGATGCCATTGGCCATAGGTACGCATGTTTTCCCCTCAGACCTAATAGTTTTGGAGTCGCAAGGTTTGGATGTGATTTGGGGAATGGATTGGCTATCGATGTATGGAGAAAACATCGATTGCGCCAGTAAGACGATTTTGCTTACTACCCCAGAAGGAAGAAGGATTAAGTATGTATCCCGGCATGTGCCGAAGAGGACTCAAGTAAATTCCTTATCAGGAGTTGTACAGGAGGAAGTACCAGTGGTGAAGGATTTCCCTGACGTATTTCCAGAGGAGTTGCCAGGCATGCCACCGGATAGAGACATTGAGTTTTTGATTGAGCTTTTGCCAGGCACTGGGCCAATATCTAAGAGACCGTACAGGATGCCCGCTAAGGATTTGGAAGAAATTAAGAAGCAGATTAAGGAGTTACTGGATAAAGGATATATTCGCCCAAGTTCGTCACCTTGGGGATCACCAGTACTTCTAGTGGAGAAGAAAGATGGATCGTTGAGGATGGTTGTTGATTATCGTGGATTGAATGAAGTAACAATCAAGAACAAGTACCCACTGCCGATGATCAATGATCTGTTTGACCGACTACAAGGAGCTAAAGTATTTTCCAAGATTGATTTGCGATCAGGATACCACCAGTTGAAGATTCGAGAGCAGGATATACCCAAGACAGCTTTTACCACAAGGTATGGGCTATATGAGTACACCGTTATGTCATTTGGCCTGACTAACGCACCCGCCTATTTCATGAACATGATGAACAAAGTGTTTATGGAGTTTTTGGATAAGTTCGTCGTAGTGTTCATTGATGATATTCTGGTCTATTCGAAGAATGAAGAAGAGCATAAGGAGCATTTGCGTTTGGTACTTGGAAAGCTCAGAGAACATCAGTTATATGCCAAGTTCAGCAAGTGCGAGTTTTGGTTAAAGGAAGTTGGATTCCTTGGACATGTTATATCCGGAGAAGGAATAGCAGTAGATCCCACCAAGGTTAACACTGTGACAAATTGGGAGTCACCCACGACAGTTGGAGAAATCCGGAGTTTTCTGGGACTCGCAGGATATTACCGGAGATTCATCGAGAATTTCTCGAAGACTGCAAAGCCTATGACGGAGTTGTTGAAGAAGGACACCAAATTCAAATGGACTGAGGAATGTGAGGCTAGTTTCCAGGAGTTGAAGAAACGTTTGGTTACAGCGCCAGTGTTGATTTTGCCAGATCAACGCAAGGATTATGAAGTATATTGTGACGCTTCTCGTCGAGGACTTGGAGCAGTGCTAATGCAGGAGGGAAGAGTTGTTTCATATGCCTCACGACAGCTTAAACCCCATGAGTTGAATTATGCTACACATGATTTGGAGTTAGCAGCCGTAGTGCATGCGTTGAAGACGTGGAGACATTTTCTCATCGGAAACCATTGTGAGGTGTACACGGATCACAAGAGTTTGAAGTACATTTTCACGCAGAAGGAGTTGAATCTCAGGCAAAGGAGATGGTTGGAGCTCATTAAGGATTATGATATGAGATTGCATTATCACCCGGGGAAGGCTAACGTAGTAGCCGATGCGTTGAGCCGCAAGAGCCATGTCAACACACTCATGACCGGAGAGTTACCCAAGGAGTTAGCAGAGGATCTTCGTGAACTATGTTTGGAAATAGTTCCGAGAGGCTATGTAGCAGCATTGGAGATTCAGTCTACTTTGATGGATAAGATCAGAGAAGCCCAGAAGACAGACAAGGAAATTGCTGAGATAAAGGAAAGGATGAGTAAAGGAAAAGCCAAGGGATTTCGTGAGGATGAGCACGATACCTTATGGTTTGAGGACCGCGTTTATGTGCCCAATGATCCGGAGATCAGGAAGTTGATCTTGCAAGAGGCCCATGATTCACCATATTCGATTCACCCAGGAAATACCAAGATGTACCTGGATTTAAAGGACAGTTTCTGGTGGACCGGAATGAAGAAGGATATTGCGGAGTATGTAGCAGTTTGTGATGTATGTCAGAGAGTAAAGGCAGAGCATCAGAAGCCAGCAGGATTGTTACAACCATTGCCGATACCCGAATGGAAGTGGGATAAGCTAGGCATGGATTTTATCACAGGATTGCCCAGGACTCGTTCAGGCTATGACTCGATATGGGTTGTAGTCGATCGTTTGACGAAGGTAGCTCATTTCATCCCAGTAAAGACCACTTATACAAGTGCTAAGTTGGCAAAGATATACATGACCAGGATCGTATGTCTGCATGGAGTTCCGAGGACCATTGTATCAGATAGAGGAACCCAGTTTACTTCAAAGTTTTGGAATCAGTTGCACGAGACTTTGGGTACCAGGCTAGAGTTCAGTACAGCCTTTCATCCACAGACAGACGGACAGACCGAGAGAGTCAATCAGATTTTGGAGGACATGCTGAGAGCTTGTGCGCTGGATTATGGATCTAGTTGGGATGAAAATTTGCCATATGCAGAGTTCTCTTACAACAACAGTTATCAATCCAGTTTGAAGATGGCCCCTTTCGAAGCTCTGTACGGAAGGAGGTGCAGGACACCGTTGTTGTGGGACGAAGTTGGAGACCGCCAGTTGTTTGGACCAGATTTGATTAAAGAGTCTGAACAGAAAGTGAAGTTGATTCGCGATAGGCTCAAGGTAGCCCAGTCCAGACAGAAGAGTTATGCGGATTCTAAACGCAAGGCGATAGTTTACGAAGTCGGAGACAGAGTTTATCTTCGAGTATCACCACTTCGAGGAGTGAAGCGCTTTGGAGTTAAGGGAAAGTTAGCGCCACGTTTTGTAGGACCATACAAAGTTTTGGAGCATATGGGTGAAGTTGCTTACAAGTTGGAATTGCCCGGAGGATTGTCAGGAGTTCACAATGTGTTCCATGTTTCTCAGCTGAAGAAGTGCCACGCAGAGATGGCTGAGATACCACTGAGAGATACAGTGCCACTGGAAGTGATTCAGCTGGATAGTGATTTGACCTATGAGGAGAAACCAATCAAGATTCTCGAATATGCCAGCCGAGTCACCCGCAGCAAGGTTATCAAGTTTTGCAAAGTCCAGTGGAGTCACCATACCGAGGAGGAAGCCACCTGGGAGCGAGAGGAAGATCTACAGAAGGACCACTCTCACCTAGTTTCTAGCCAACCCGAATCTCGAGGGCGAGATTCATCTTAAGGGGGGTAGGTTTGTAACATCCCAAATATGTTATACATAGATCATTCTTGCATATCATATTTTATTGCATTTTGTTTTGCGATCCTAGAAATTCTACGCAACTCAAGGACCCACGGAGAGAGTTGGGGATTTCGTTATTTTCATATTTGGGTTTTCTCAAATTTTGAAAATATGATCATTTGTTTTAATTATTTTTCTCTCCGAAAATATTTCATATCAAAATATATGAGAGGAGATAATACGACTTCTCCACAAATAATGAAATATTGGGGAAAATATTAAAAACAAATATTTGATTTTATTTGGATTTTATTTGAATTTGGAAAAATACAGGTTTTTCAAGATTGCATTTTAGGCCCAAATAAATGTTCATCTTGTCCGGCTTATTTTTGGAGGACGGGGAAAATTTATTTCGGGATTTTTGGTGTCTGTTTACTATTTCTTTTGTTTGTTTTTCTGCGTGGAATTATTCAAAAATAAATAAAAAATCGTGAACCGCCTTACGGGTCGTGTCCGACCCGGACACCTCAGCCCGGCCGGCCTTATAAGCCGCGGCCCCAGCCCGGCCATCCCAAGTCGCTGCCGCCACTTAACCCTAACCCTAACCGATCCGCGCTGCCGCCGCCAGATCCGCCGCCGTCGTCGCCGACCCCGCCGCCGACGCCCGATGCCGCCGTCCGACGCCATCACCCCGCCGTCGCCCGTCGCCTTCCCCGCCGCCCGACGGCGCCGCCACTGCCGCCCGTCCCGCCGCCCGACGCCGCTCGCCGGAGCCCGACGCCGCCCCGCCGGAGTTGCTCGCCGCCGCCGCCGTCACGCTAACCGAGGTAGCCGCCGGTTTTCTCGAAAAACCGTTTGGTTTTATTTCGAAACCGAGATGCTTTTTTTATTAGATCGGTTTTTTTCCGGTTTAACTAAATAGCGAACGCTCGTTCGTACGTTCGTTTTAACGAACGGTTTTCGTCGTTTAACCGCAGACAGCGAACGTTCGTTCGTTAGCCTGTTCGTCAGTTTTTCTTTTTCCCGGATTTTCCGCGATTATTTTTGATCGTGATTTCTGATCCGATTTTTGTTTCAGTTTATCTTTTCGCTCATTTATCGGAATCAGGCGATTCAAGCGCCTAGAGTTTCATCTCGAAACCCTCTTTCTGTTTAACCAACTCAAACAAGTTTTTGCTACTGTAAAATTTGACTTAGGTCCAGATTAGTAACGAAGCTTGTTTCGTTCGCCGTTTGAGTTTCGTTGCTTTGCTCGATTTGATTCTTTTTTGCAAACCGGAGTTCTTAAGTTGAACTTTCTGGTTAGATCTCTTATTCTGAGTTTTATCCGTGCACCCTTTCTTGATTGGTTATGTATGTATTGTTTGTTTGCGATAGAGTACCCGGAGTGCGAAGCGTGCTACTACGAGTGTCTAGGTTTCACGGATCATCAGCAAGGCAAGTAACACTTTGATCATACCTCTTTACCACCTAGTTTTATTGCATTAGATCAATCCTCAAACTATTGCATGATTAGGATCTGATTAATATGTGGGTTTTGGGAAGTAGATGAGGTAGTACCTATTGCCCTGTTTACTATCAAACCTTTGGGAGTTACTTCTACGTTTGCTTATATTGCTATGCTATGCTCGTAGACGTGGATTGGGTTTGAGTGTATTTCATGACAGATGTGAGATTGTTAATTAATGGATCAACTTAAGGTGGCTACTTTAATTTACATCTGGGTGGATTGAGGCACCTGGAGAACCCAGTGTTGCCTGTATTTTTGGATATCCCGGAGTACCCGTGTGATCATCCTATGGACCGCCACCCAGGCTCAAAGGGATCATGAGATTATTCATGCTAGAAACTTCCGTGTGCAGCCACAAGCTATTATGGGCTCTAGCATAGTTGAGTAGGTTACATGATCTCTTGAAGAGGTGGGCTAGCAGATGTAGGGGAAAGTAGGTGTAACTGTCCACCCGGAGTAAAGAGTATTGTTTCTGAAAGACTGTGTCTCGGTCATCCGTTTCTCAAACACCATGTAGTGCGAGAAATCAAGCGGAGGCGATCGAGTCTTGTGGGGAAAAGTGCACAAACCTCTGCTGAGTGTACAAACTAATCATGGTTAGCCGTGTCCCCGGTTATGGACATCTTGAGTATCTAGTTCTTGGATTATCATGTGAATCTCATCATCATTCTACTTAATTTAATTTGATTGGGTTAATCACGTTCTTAATTGGGATTGAGTTGGAGGTACCTTCTCAATGTTTAACAACCACCATGATAGTTAAATAAAATGTATTCCTTTGTGGTAGGGAAAAATTGGCTTTTCGCAAAACTGTAACCATAGAGCTTTCCACCAGCCAAATATGCATGTAGTGATAGCATTATTCTGTTCATTACTCTCTATGTGTTACATTGCCAGCATATTCCATGTGCTGACCCGTTTTTGGGCTGCAACGTATCATGTTGCACACTTTTCAGACGACGAGTAAGGAGCCTTAGGTCGTGGTCTTATACTAAGTGATGCCGTTGGAGTTGATGGACTCACTTTATCTTCCAAGCCTTCCGATGTTATCGTTTTTAGATGGCCTTAAGCCATAGTTGTTTGTATTGAGTTCTCTTGAACTATTCAATGTAATAAGTGTGTGATTGCTACTCTGGTATAAATCCTTCAAGTACTGTGCGTGTCAGCATTACCGATCCAGCGACGACACTGATGCATAGAGACTAGACTGTTTGAGGTCTGGTCGCTACAAGCACATAGAGTATTCTAATAAATTCCGAATCAAGTGTGACTCTCTCAAAAGGTGTGTACAGCAAGGATGATTGTGGTAAATTAACAAATAAAGACTCAAATAATACAAGACGCTCCAACCAAAACACATATCATGTGGTGAATAAAAATATAGCTCCAAGTAAAGTTACCGATGGAAGTAGACAAAAGAGGGGATGCCTTCCGGGATATCCCCAAGCTTTGGCTTTTAGGTGTCCTTAGATTATCTTGGGGTGTCATGGGCATACCCAAGCTTAGGCTCTTGCCACTCCTTGTTCCATAATCCATCAAATCTTTCACCCAAAACTTGAAAACTTCACAACACAAAACTCAGCAGAAAATCTCGTAAGCTCCGTTAGCGAAAGAAAACAAAAGACCACTTCAAGGTACTGTGATGAACTCATTCTTTATTTAGATTGGTGTTAAACCTACTGTTTTCCAACTTCTCTATGGTTTATAAACTATTTTACTAGCCATAGATTCATCAAAATAAGCAAACAACACACGAAAAACAGAATCTGTCAAAAACAGAACAGTCTGTAGTAATCTGTAACTACCGCAAACTTCTGGAATTCCAAAAATTCAGACAAAATAGGAAGACCTAGAAAATTTCTTTATTGATCATCAGAAATTGGAACCAATATTTTATCACGTTGTGGTGATTTTTAACAATTATTTTCGTGAACAGAAAGTTTCTGCAATTTTCAGCAAGATGAAATAACTATCATCCAAGAAGATTCTATAGGTTAAACTTGGCACAAACACTAATTAAAACATAAAAACACATCTAACCAGAGGCTAGATCAAAGATTTATTCCTAAACAGAAGCAAAAAGCAAAAAACTAAAAATAAAATTGGGTTGCCTCCCAACAAGCGCTATCGTTTAACGCCCCTAGCTAGGCATAGAAGCAAGGATAGATTTAGGTATTGCCATCTTTGGTTTTAGGGAAGAAAAGAGCATACTTGTTATCTATGGAATCAATCTTTCTATTTTGACAAAGTATGTGGCCATTAATGGTAGAAGAAAGATTAAGTATGTTGCGGAAATTGGCATCTAGGCTAGCCTTTATCTCTTTGATAGATTTGTTTTGGTAAGAAAGCAAAAGAGATGTGGTTTCAACTTTCTCTTTGATAGTATCTTTAGGTATCTATGGGGTCCCCTTCTAGAAAACCCTCTTCAAAAATAGAATCTAAAACTTGTTTGAATGAAGCGGGCAACCCAACATAAAAGCTCTTTAAGTAAACCTCAATTTGATATTGGGGTACATAGCTAGCCCGGATCCTTAACAGCCTATCCCAAGCATCTTTCAAAGATTCATCGAGTAAATAACGAAAAATTCCAGAATCATCTTCATCAAAATTACTATGGTTCTCATTGATAACTCCGGCAGGTTTTTCCATAGTATTTCTATTTATGAGTTTAGATAAGATAGCAGGATTGTCTAAAGCGCTAAAACTTGGGAGAGAAACCCCAACTCTTTTTGGTTCCGACATGGCGAGGGAAAAGCGAACGAAAAGAGGCAACTGGAAAAGAGAGGGCGAATAAAACGGCAAGGGTGAAGTGGGGGAGAGGAAAATGAGAGGCAGATGGCAAATAATGTAATGCGGGAGATAAGGGTTTGTGATGGGTGCTTGGTATGTTGACTTTTGCGTAGACTCCCCGGCAACGGCGCCGGAAATCCTTCTTGCTACCTCTTGAGCACTGCGTTGTTTTTCCCTTGAAGAGGAAAGGGTGATGCAGCAAAGTAGCATAAGTATTTCCCTCAGTTTTGAGAACCAAGGTCTCAGTCCAGTAGGAGGCCACGCACGAGTCCCTCGCACCTACACAAACAAATAAATCCTCGCAACCAGCGTGATAAGGGGTTGTCAATCCCTTCACGGTCACTTAAGACAGTGAGATCTGATAGATATGATAAGATAATATTTTTGGTATTTTTATGATAAATATGCAAAGTAAAATAAAAGCAAAATAAAAGGCAACGGAAATAGCTAAGTGTTGGAAGATTAATATGATGGAAAATAGACCCGGGGGCCGTAGGTTTCACTAGTGGCTTCTCTCAAGAGCATAAGTATTTACGGTGGGTGAACAAATTACTGTTGAGCAATTGACAGAATTGAGCATAGTTAGGTATGATCATGTATATAGGCATCACGTCCAAGACAAGTAGACCGACTCCTGCCTGCATCTACTACTATTACTCCACACATCGACCGCTATCCAACATGCATCTAGAGTATTAAGTTCATAAGAACAGAGTAACGCTTTAAGCAAGATGACATGATGTAGAGGGATAAATTCATGCAATATGATATAAACCCCATCTTGTTATCCTCGATGGCAACAATACAATACGTGCCTTGCTGCCCCTACTGTCACTGGGAAAGGACACCGCAAGATTGAACCCAAAGCTAAGCACTTCTCCCATTGCAAGAAAGATCAATCTAGTAGGCCAAACCAAACTGATAATTCGAAGAGACTTGCAAAGATAACCAATCATACATAAAAGAATTAAGAGAAGATTCAAATATTGTTCATAGATAAACTTGATCATAAACCCACAGTTCATCAGTCTCAACAAACATACCACAAAAGAAGATTACATCGAATAGATCTCCACGAGAGAGGGGCAGAACATTGTATTGAGATCCAAAAAGAGAGAAGAAGCCATCTAGCTAATAACTATGGGCCCGAAGGTCTGAGGTAAACTACTCACACATCATCGGAGAGGCCATGGTGTTGATGTAGAAGCCCTCCATAATCGATGCCCCCTCCGGCGGAGCTCTGGAACAGGCCCCAAGATGGGATCTACGGGTACAGAAGGTTGCGGCGGTGGAATTAGGTTTTTCGCTCCGTATCAGGTAGTTTGGGGTACGCAGGTATATATAGGAGGAAGGAGTTCGTCGGTGGAGCAACAGGGGGCCCACGAGGGTGGAGGGCGTGCCCAGGGGGGTAGACGCGCCCCCTACCTCGTGGCCTCCTGGTTGATGTCTTGACGTAGGGTCCAAGTCCTCTGGATCACGTTCGTTCCAAAAATCACAATTCTGGGCTGGGCCTCCGGTTAATAGGTTAGTCCCAAAAATCACGTTCCCGAAGGTTTCATTCCGTTTGGACTCCGTTTCATATTCTTTTTCTGCGAAACTCTAAAATAGGAAAAAATAGCAATTCTGAGCTGGGCCTCCAGTTAATAGGTTAGTCCCAAAAATAATATAAAAGTGTATAATAAAGCCTAATAATGTAAAAAACAGAATATAATATAGCATGGAACAATAAAAAATTATAGATACGTTGGAGACGTATTAGTGAACTTGCGACTTAACCCGGAGAAGTGCGTGTTTGGTGTCCCTTCCGACAAGCTGCTAGGTTTCCTCATATCGCACAGAGGGATCGAGGCAAACCCAGAAAAGATCAAGGCCATCGAAGACATGAGCCCACCTCAGACCCTCAAGAAAATGCAGAAACTGGCTGGTCGGGTGACTGCGTTGGGGTGCTTCATCTCCAAGCTGGGGGAGCGCGCCCTACCCTTCTTCAAGCTGATGAAGAAGAAGGGCCCATTCGGGTGGACCCCGGAGGCCGACCGAGCTTTTCAAGACCTCAAGAGCTACCTGACTAGCCCTCCAGTAATGGTGGCGCCGCAACCTCTCGAGCCCCTAGTACTCTACCTTGCCGCCACTCCGTACTCCGCCAGCGCAGCACTGGTGGCGGTTAATGAAGAGCACCAAGCCAGAGGCGCGTCGCACCGAGCTACAACCGGGGTGACGCAAGATCAGGAAGGTGCAGCAAGAGCCGTAGTGGCATCAACAGGGGACCAAGCTCGGCAGGACGCCGCCGCCAAGGTCCTGACAAGCGATCAAGCGTCGAAGGTTCCATCACCTCAGGAGACATCTCAGCTTCCGCAAGACACGAGCCTCACCAACGCGCCAGCCCTCGTCGAGCACCCGGTGTATTTTGTCAGCACGGTGTTGCGGGACGCAAGGGCGCGATACCCCATGCCCCAAAAGCTTCTCCTCGTGCTCTTGGTGGCCTCGCGCAAGTTGCGGCACTACTTCCAGGGCCACCCCATCAAGGTCGTCTCAGCCTACCCATTGGAAAGAGTGCTCAGGAGCCCCAACTCTGCTGGAAGGGTCACTGAGTGGAACATCGAGCTGCAGGCATTCCAGTTGGAGTTCAGCACTACCAAGGTCATCAAGGGAGCCGCACTCACTAATTTTGTGGCAGAATGGACGGATGCCCCGACGCTTGGAGGAGGCGAGGACCGGTCCACCTCACCAGGAAGTGAGGTGCCCGACGGTTGGGTCATGTATTTCGATGGGGCCTTCGCGCACCAGGGCGCGGGGGCTGGAGCAGTACTCGTCTCGCCCACTCAAGACAAGCTCTACTACGCTGTACAGCTCTGCTTTCAGCAGGGCGAGAAGGTCTCCAACAACATTGCAGAATACGAAGGCCTAATAGCTGGCCTGAAAGCTGCGGCAGCCCTGGGGGTGAAGCGTCTCACCGTCAGGGGCGACTCGCAGCTTCTCGTCAACTTTTCCAAAAAAGTATACGAGCCGAAGGACGAGCACATGGAGGCATACCTCGCGGAAGTGCACAAGATGGAAAAGCTGTTCCTGGGCCTAGAGTTGCAGCACGTGCCTAGTGGCACCAACAAGGAAGCTGACGACATCGCCAAGAGGGCATCCAAGCGGCAGCCCCAAGAGCCTGGCGTCTTCAAGGAGCGGCTCTTCAAGCCATCAGCAACGCCACCACTTTCAAGGACAGCTCAGCCTCGGGAGGAGCTCCTGCAGCTGCCTGCCACAGGACCCCCAGCCTGTGGCCCGACTTCGGGAGCGCGCCTACTCTTGGCGCCCGAGCCCCAGGAGGGATGCTGGACCAAGGAATTGAAGGAGTACCTGATGCAAGGGACGCTGCCGGAGAAGGAGGAGGACGCGGAGCGCGTGGCCCAGCAAGCCACGGCATACTGCATCCGGGACGGTGAGTTATACAGGAAGCGGCCAAATGACGTTTCATTGTGTTGCATCTCCAGAGACCAGGGGAAGGAGTTGCTATCCGACATACACGGTGGGGACTGCGGGCACCACTCGTCGTCGCGAACCCTCGTCGGCAAGGCATTCCGCAGCAGATTCTACTGGCCCACGACACTCAACGATGCAGCCAAGCTGGTGAAGTCCTGTGAAGCCTGCCAATTCCACACCAAGCAAATCCTTCAGCCAGCTCAGGGCCTCCAGACTATCCCACTCACTTGGCCGTTCGCGGTCTGGGGGCTGGATATCTTGGGCCCATTTCCTCAAGCGCCAGGGGCTACCGCTACCTCTACGTCGCCATCGACAAGTTCACCAAGTGGGCGGAAGTGGAAGCCATCCGCACCATGCCAGCTGGTTCCGCGGTCAAGTTCATGAAGGGTCTCGTGAGCCGTTTCGGGGTCCCCAACCGCATCATCACTGATAACGGCTCGCAGTTCACTAGTAATCTCTTCAGAACATACTGTGCTAACCTTGGAACACAGATCTGCTATGCTTCGGTGGCACACCCCAGGAGCAATGGTCAGGCCGAGCGCGCCAACGCAGAGGTCCTGAGGGGCCTCAAGACCAGGACTTTCAAGAAGAAGCTCGAGGCCTGCGGCAAGGGCTGGTACGACGAGCTCCAGTCCGTGCTGTGGTCCATCCGCACCACCGCCACCAAGCCAATAGGCGAGACCCCATTCTTCCTCGTCTACGGAGCAGAAGCGGTCCTCCCTCACGAGGCCAGTCATCTCTCCACACGGGTCCTGGCGTTTGATGAAACGCAACAGGACGCCACGCGGGGGATGGACCTCGTGCCGGGGGAGGAATGCCGCCGCGAAGCCGCACTACGGGCGGCAAGGTACCAGCAGGCGCTGCGGCGATACCACTACCGCAGCATCCGCTCCAGGACGCTCGAGACGGGTGACCTCGTCCTGAGGCGGGTCCTCTCCAGGGAAGGGCTGCACAAGCTCTCACCCATATGTGAGGGCTCGTTCAAGGTCATCCATGTCTCCAGGCCTGGCGCCGCGCGCCTGGAGACACAGGACGGGGTGCCCATCCAGAACGCCTGGAACATCCAGCACCTCCGGAAGTTCTACCCATGAAGCAAGGCCCATCGCCTGTGAAGAAAGGCCCAGTGCCTGTGAAGAAGGCCCAGTGCCTGTGAAGATCGCCGCCCGTGACACTCTCACGTAATAATGAGTGGGGCTGTACACGCCCCGGAGTCTCAGGAGTGCCTCCCTCGGGCCTCGGGGGCTCCCTGCCATGGCCAAGTGGCAGCACTTAGCTCCGCGCTGGTGAGAAGACTTGAAGACTAGACTAGGTGCCGGACGCGGCTTTACATTTGCTTTCTGTAGTTGGCTCGCCTCCTTTTAGTTGAAATTTGCTCCTGGTGTTCCTTGCTGGTTTGGTTCTGTCACTTTTTGCCGCCGTTTCCGATTCTGGTTTAAACTTGTTCTCTCTCTCTCTCTCTCGCCCACCTCGCGAGGGGGCTGGGCAGGTCCCTTCGCAAGCGTTTTCCCCTTTCTCTGCCCCTTGTCCACTTTTTCGCGAGGCATCCTCGTTCGAGCCCACAAGCAGGCGCACCTCTCCCAATCCGTGCCCCTCGGGTATCGTGATACGAAGCGCTGGGTCAAGTCTCGGGTGAACGATAAGCCTCCTAGCGAGCCTCCTAATGAATTTTTTGCAGTTCCTAAAACGATCACTGAGTCAAGGAAGGCCTCGACAGGCACCAGGAAGCAAGTCCCTCGCGAGAAGGAGGCTACCCCAAGCGTGCCGAGCTAAGTTACCTCTACGCAAAATAACTGGCACAACACGGAAACCACAAACAACAAACACAGCACGAAAATCATACACGCCCTCCGGGGCCCATACTGGTTTCTCTTTTGATGCGGGAAGGAAAGGAAGAACAAAACAAAAGCAGCGCCTGCCTCTACAGCGGTCCACGGGGGCAGGCCCTAGGCGTCGCCCTGAGCTCAGCCGAACCCCTCCTCACGCTTCACGAAGGCGCGGCGGCGAGTCGACCCGCTGCCACCTTCGAAGTGGGCGCGGCGGTGTGGCGGCTGGTCGTAGCCACCACTGCTGGAGCTGTCGCCGAGGGAAGAGCCACCGTAGCTGCGCGAGACGCGGTCGGCACCAAGGGCGGGTTCGCCTTCCTCCTCGTCCCGACCATCGCCAAGGCCGAGCACCTCCTCGCCGTCGTTCACCTCAGGGCAGCACCCGGCGCGGCAACCATCTTCTCCAAACACCCTCACGTAGAGGGTCGCGTCACCATCATACTTGAAATGGAGGGTGCACCGCCTGCCCAGGCCGCGTGCCCGGGCGAACGTTTGCCAGCCGCGATCCAGAGCTATGTTGCCCGCGGCGGAGACCTCGACCATGACCCAAGAAGCCCTGTTGCAGCAACCGTCCGCCTGCAGCCAGAGCCCGCCTGTACCAGAGGCTGGCAGCTCGTCGACAAAGAAGCGCGGGAGCTGAAGCCAGTTGCCGGCCGGGTCCTCCGACCAGATGACGAACTCCGGCAGCACCTCTGCCGAATGGAAGCGCGGCCGGGGAGGTCACGCAACCATGACACGTCTCCCTTCATCGACGGGGCTGCCCCGACCGGAGCAACCCCTGCCACGCGCAGCGGCGCCACCCTGGGGGCGGGGGGCCGCGGCGGGGGTCGCGGTTTGCTTACGGGGACGGCCGCGCCCATGCTTGGGCATCAGGGAGCCGGGCCCCTCGCGAGGGGCCTTCCCCTTCTCTGCGGCGGAGAACCTCTTCGACAGCGCCATTGGAGTCGGTGGTGGAGCAGAAGAAGAAGCAAGCGGAATGGGAAGAAATGGGCGACGGGGGCTCTGCCCCCTCCTCATTTATACCAGGAGAAGGCCAACCAGCGCCCCCCACGATCACATGTAATGATGGTTTTCCTTGCATGTCGCATGGACTTGTCAAGTCGGGCAGTTGTCGAGGTAGCGTGGGGAAGCGGAGACGCCCACGTCCAATCAACCGCCACGTGTCGACCAAGGCCGCAGGCTGTTGGGGCCCACGGCGCTCCGCACTTGACCTTTGGCTTCGCCTCGAAACCAAGCTCGAGCGCGCCTTGGGCCCGGGGGCTACTGTCGGCGTCCTGGGAACGGGGGTCCCCAGACTTGCCTGCCTGCGGCCCACGGCGTGGGTCTGCTAGCAGGCCTGTACGACCCATCTTCATCAACAAGGCATTCAAGACCCTTGCGAGGGGCCAAACCTCGCGAGGCGGACGACGCAAGACCTCCTCAGGAGCGGCCTCGCCAGGCAGGCTCGCGAGGGGCGGAGAGATCAAAGCAAGGCAAACCTCGCGAGGTTCTCGTGACGTGAGCCATGACGATCGAGACCAGGCGGGTGCCAGCGCGCGCAACGTCCTTGTTTCCTCTTTGGTGCTAAGGAGGCAAGCGCAGGTGCGGAGTACCGAGGCATCCAGCAAAGGTTTCCATATCAGTGCAACGAGACCAAGACCAGTAGGATAGCAAGAAGGAGGTCACCATGGAGCCCAAGGGGGCGTCACCACCAGAGCCTTTTGCAGGCGAAGACCGCTTTTGTCAGGATAAGCTGTACTAGCTGTCCCCTTTCAAATTGGCTGTTGTTGGCTCCCTTCCCGCTCAATATTTGGGGAGAGGACCAGGGCCTCTATAAATAGGACAAGCCACCATAGTAGGAGGCATGTCATCTTGAGTAATCCTCACCCACACAAGTCCACCGAGCAAAAGAACACCTCGCCTCAGGAGGCCGTTCTTCCCCTTGTACTGTTCATCTTCAGCCCGAGAGGCAATCCACCGCCACCACACTGGAGTAGGGTATTACACCACAACGGTGGCGCGAACCAGTATAAATCTTGTGTCCCTTGTGTTGTGAGTTCGTGGAGTTCTTTCTTGAGATCTTAGCAAGCTAGGACGTGGATCGGTAGGGGAAGAACTTCACGCGCACCCCAGTGTTCGAACCTTAAGGGTTTTGCCAGAACCCGTGATCCGACACAGCTGAGGCCGAGGGAGAGTTTCGTCAGCACGACCGCGTGATGACGGTGATGATGAAGCTACCGGCGCAGGGCTTCGCCTAAGCATTGCAACGATACGACCGAGGTGAAAATCTGTGGAGGGGGGCACCGCACACGGCTAAACAATCAACTTGTGTGTCTATGGGGTGCCCCCTCCCCCGTATATAAAGGAGTGGAGGAGGGGGAGGGCCGGCCCTCTCATGGCGCGCCCAAGGGGGGAGTCCAACTCCTGGTGGGAGTAGGATTCCCCCTTCCCAAGTTGGAGTAGGAGAAGAAGGAAGGAGTAGAGAGGGAGAAGGAAAGGGGGGCCGGCCCCCACCCCAATTCGGATTGGGCTTGGGGGGGTGGGGGCGCCCCCACCTTGGCCGCCTCCTCCTCTCTCCCACTAAGTCCCAATAAGGCCCATAGACTCCCTGGGGGGTTCCGGTAAACCCCCGGTACTCCGGTAAATGCCCAAACTATCCCGGAACCATTCCAATGTCCAAACATAGCCTCCCAATATATCAATCTTTATGTCTCGACCATTTCGAGACTCCTAGTCATGTGCATGATCACATCCGGGACTCCGAACTACCTTCGGTACATCAAAACACATAAACTCATAATACCGAACGTCATCGAACGTTAAGTGTGCGGACCCTACGGGTTCGAGAACTATGTAGACATGACCGAGACTCATCTCCGGTCAATAACCAATAGCGGAACCTGGATGCTCATATTGGTTCCTACATATTCTACGAAGATCTTTATCGGTCAAACCGCATAACAATATACGTTGTTCCCTTTGTCATCGGTATGTTACTTGCCCGAGATTCGATCGTCGGTATCCTCATACCTAGTTCAATCTCGTTACTGGCAAGTCTCTTTACTCGTTCCGTAATGCATCATCCCACAACTAACTCATTATTCACAATGCTTGCAAGGCTTATAGTGATGTGCATTACCGAGAGGGCCCAGAGATACCTCTCCGATACACGGAGTGACAAATCCTAATCTTGATCTATGCCAACTCAACAAACACCTTCGGAGACACCTGTAGAGCATCTTTATAATCACCCAGTTACGTTGTGACGTTTGATAGAACACAAAGTGTTCCTCTAGTATTCGGGAGTTGCATAATCTCATAGTCAGAGGAACATGTATAAATCATGAAGAAAGCAATAGCAATAAAACTAAACGATCATTATGCTAAGCTAACAGATGGGTCTTGTCCATCACATCATTCTCTATCCCGTTCATCAAATGATAACACATGTCTATGGCTAGGAAACTTAACCATCTTTGATTAATGAGCTAGTTAAGTAGAGGCATACTAGGGACATTCTGTTTGTCTATGTATTCACACATGTACTAAGTTTCTGGTTAATACAACTCTAGCATGAATAATAAACATTCATCATGAAATAAGGAAATAAATAATAACTTTATTATTGCCTGTAGGGCATATTTCCTCCAGTCTCCCACTTGCACTAGAGTCAATAATCTAGTTCACATCGCTATGTGATTTAACACCAATAGTTCACATCACCATGTGATTAACACCCATAGTTCACATCGCCATGTGACCAACACTCAAAGGGTTTACTAGAGTCAGTAATCTAGTTCACATCGCCATGTGATTAACACCCAAAGAGTACTAAGGTGTGATCATGTTTTCCTTGTGAGAGAAGTTTAGTCAACAGGTCTGCCAAATTCAGATCCGTATGTATTTTGCAAATTTCTATGTCTACAATGCTCTGCACGAAGCTATTTTAGCTAATTGCTCCCACTTTCAATATGTATTCGGACTGTGACTTAGAGTCATCCATATCAGTGTCAAAGCTTGCATCGACGTAACTCTTTACGAAGAACTCTTTATCACCTCCATAACCGAGAAATATTTCCTTAGTCCTCTAAGGATAATTTTGACTGCTGTCCAGGGATCTACTCCTAGATCAGAAATTGTACTCCCTTGCCAAACTCACGGCAGGGTATACAATAGGTCTAGTACACAGCATGGCATACTTTATAGAACCTATGGCTGAGGCATAGGGAATGACTTTCATTCTCTCTCTATCTTCTGCCATGGTTGGGCTTTGAGTCTTACTCAACTTCAGACCTTGCAACACAGGAAAGAACTCTTTCTTTGACTGTTCCATTTTGAACTCTTCAAAAATTTGTTAAGGTATGTACTCATTGAAAAAACTTATCAAGCGTCTTGATCTATCTCTATAGATCTTGATGCTCAATATGTAAGTAGCTTCACCGAGGTGTTTATTTGAAAAACTCCTTTCAAACACTCCTTTATGCTTTCCGTAAAATTCTACATCATTTTCGATCGACAATATGTCATTCACATATACTTATCAGAAAGGCTGTAGTGCTCCCACTCACTTTCTTGTAAATACAGGCTTCACCGCAAGTCTGTATAAAACTATATGCTTTGATCAACTTATCAAAGTGTATATTCCAACTCTGAGATGCTTCCACCAGTCCATAGATGGATCGCTGGAGCTTGAATATTTTGTTAGTAACTTTAGGATTGACAAAACCTTCTGGTTGCATCATATACAACTCTTCTTTAATAAATCCATTAAGGAATGCAGTTTTGTTTATCCATTTGCCAGATTTCATAAAATGCGGCAATTGCTAACATGATTCGGACAGACTTAAGCATCGCTACGAGTGAGAAAAACTCATCCTAGTCAACACCTTGAACTTGTCGAAAACCTTTCGCGACAAATCGAGCTTTGTAGATAGTAACACTACCATCAGCGTCCGTCTTCCTCTTGAAGATCCATTTATTCTCAATGGCTTGCCGATCATTGGGCAATTCCACCAAAGTCCATACTTTGTTTTCATACATGGATCCTATCTCAGATTTCATGGCCTTAAACCATTTTGCGGAATCTGGGCTCATCATTGCTTCCTCATAGTTCGTAGGTTCTTCATGGTCTTGTAACATGACTTCCAGAACAGGATTACCGTACCACTCTGGTGCGGATCTTACTCTGGTTGACCTATGAGGTTCGGTAGTAACTTGATCTGAAGTTACATAATCATCATCATTAGCTCCCTCACTAATTGGTGTAGGAGTCACAGGAACTGATTTATGTGATGAACTACTTTCCAATAAGGGAGCAGGTACAGTTACCTCATCAAGTTCTACTTTCCTCCCACTCACTTCTTTCGAGAGCAACTCCTTCTCTAGAAAGTATCCATTCTTAGAAACGAATATCTTGCCTTCAAATCTATGATAGAAGGTGTACCCAACAGTCTCCTTTGGGTATTCTATGAAGACATATTTCTCCAATTTGGATTCGAGCTTATCAGGTTGAAGCTTTTTCACATAAGCATCGCAGCCCCAAACTTTAAGAAACGACAGCTTAGGTTTCTTGTCAAACCACAGTTCATGCGGTGTCATCTCAACGGATTTTAGATGGTGCCCTATTTAACATGAATGCAGCTGTCTCTAATGCATAACCCCAAAACGATAGTGGTAAATCGGTAAGAGACATCATAGATTGCACCATATCTGATAAATTACGGTTACGATGTTCAGATACACCATTACACTGTGGTGTTCCAGGTGGCGTGAGTTGTGAAACTATTCCACATTGTTTTAAATTAAGGCCAAACTCGTAACTCAAATATTCGTCTCCATGATCAGATCGTAGAAACTTTTATTTTCTTGTTACGATGATTTTCCACTTCACTCTGAAATTCTTTGAACTTTTCAAATATTTCAGACTTTTGTTTCATCAAGTAGATATACCCATATCTGCTCAAATCATCTGTGAAGGTCAAAAAATAACGATACCCGCCACGAGCCTCAACACTCATCGGATCGCATACATCAGTATGTATTATTTCCAATAAGTGAGTTGCTCGCTCCATTGTTCCGGAGAACGGAGTCTTAGTCATCTTGCCCATGAGGCATGGTTCGCAAGCATCAAGTGATTCATAATCAAGTGATTCCAAAAGCCCATTAGCATGGAGTTTCTTCATGCGCTTTACACCAATATGACCTAAATGGCAATGCCACAAATATGTTGCACTATCATTATCAACTTTGCATATTTTGGCATCAATATCATGAATATGTGTATCACTACGATCGAGATTCAATAAACCATTCACCTTGGGTCTGTGACCACAGTAGGTTTTATTCATGTAAACAGAATAACAATTATTCTTTGACTTAAATGAATAACCGTATTGCAATAAACATGATCCAATCATATTATGCTCAACGCAAACACCAAATAACATTTATTTTAGGTTCAACACTAATCCCGAAGGTAAAGGGAGTGTGCGATGGTGATCTTATCAACCTTGGAATCACTTCCAACACACATCGTCACGTTGTCCTCAACTAGTCTTTGTTCATTTTGTAACTCCTGTTTCGAGTTACTAATCATAGCAACTGAACCAGTATGAAATACCCAGGGGCTACTATGAACACTAGTATCATATATACTTTTGTTCACTTTGCCATCCTTCTTATCCGCCAAGTATTTGGGGCAGTTCCAATTCCAGTGACCATTTCCTTCGCAGTAGAAGCACTCAGTTTCAAGCTTAGGTCTAGCTTTGGGCTTCTTCACGGGAGTGGCAACTTGCTTGCCATTCTTATTGAAGTTCCCTTTCTTTCCCTTGCCCTTTTACTTGAAACTAGTGGTCTTGTCAACCATCAACATTTGATGCTTTTCTTGATTTCTACCTTCGCCGATTTCAGCATCGCGAAAAATTCGGGAAATCGTTTTCGTCATCCCTTGCATATTATAGTTCATCACGAAGTTCCAGTAACTTGGTGATAGTGACTAGAGAACTCTTTCAATCACTATCTTATCTGGAAGATTAACTCCCACTTGATTCAAGCGATTGTAGTACTCAGACATTCTGAGCACATGCTCACTGGTTGAGCTATTCTCCTCCATCTTGTAGGCAAAGTACTTGTAACAGGTCTCATACCTCTCAACTCGGGCATGAGTCTGAAATACCAATTTCAGCTCTTGGAACATCTTATATGCTCTGTGGCGTTCAAAACGTTTTTGAAGTCCCGGTTCTAAGCCGTAAAGCATGGCGCAGTAAACTATCAAGTAGTCATCATACTGAGCTTGTCAAATGTTCATAACGTCTGCATCTACTCTGCAATAGTTCTGTCACCTAGCGGTGCATCAAGGACATAATTCTTCTGTACAGCCACTGGTGCGCGTTGGTCCTAAACAAACGATTTTTAACCCCTTTCCGTGACGGCATTCGGAACCGTCGCCAAGTGAGTGTGGGTGATAGGGGGGTCCTTCCCACATGACCCAGAAACCGTTGGGGATATGCCCTCCTGGCACACACGCTCGGCAAAATGAGGTCGTGTGCGACCGGCGAGCACTCAAATACAGAAATAGGTACAGTAGTGCTAAAAAATACAATTATACAGGCGAAATCATTGCCGGTCGTAAGTACATCCCACACAGTCAGTCACCACTAAACGTTTCCGTTCGTCTATACATCCCACACAGTCACTACAAGGAAAACGTTTGCGCAAGGTGGCGTAACGCAAACAGTTTTGAAGAGAACGCCGTGTGTGATTGTTTTGATCCAACACGGTTTATTCCTAGAAACTGTGTGCGTTGCCTGAGGTCATCGCCCACGGTGGTTTGTCATTAACCGTTTGCAATAGGAAAACCCAATTAGCAAGCTAATTGGCCAATTAGCGGGCTAATTGCCCTATTATTAATAATCCATTTACTAATGTAATTGACATTCATATTAAGCACATAATATATTCCATTTCCATATTAAGGAAGCAGGATTTCATAATTGAAATACATCAGAGTACAACATGATATAGCTTCAGCACTCAGCTACCCCATTACACAACTGCACCAGCAGCAAGTTTCACATGCAACATCTTGAACCTTTCGAAATTAGCATCATAGACGGTACATAGAGAGATGCATCTCATCTGGAAAACTGCTGAAGCGGAAGGCGAATATTGAGCCTTCATTCATGTTGAAGGTCTTTGCAACTTTAGGCCAGTGCCTGTGGATGATTGACCGTCCATCCTTCGACCTCTTCAGGAACACTTCAATATTGAACCGTGGGTGTTGTATGAAAACTTTCCTCGCCTCCTGACCACAGAGGTGGTTTGAGAGGTAATCATCAGGGAAGCCTGAAAACAAGGATGCGCATAAATATCTTCTCTATATTGGAAATGAGGAAAAGGAATACAAAAAGGCAAGGTATAATAGTTAGCACCATCTTGTAAACCTCAGTGCTTCCCATTGTTTCTGTGCAACACATATAAGGTAGTTAGTCATCAGGTTAAGTAAGGGTTCGCATGCTATCAGTAAAATATGTTGATGATAAATAAGCACATTGCAGATTCATCAGATTAATTCAAGCCACATGGAAAACCCATTTATCCAAACCAAGCATGATTAAGAACTAGGAAATATAGCACTTGTATATGTTTCTCATGTATTAAGTGTAGCCAAATTCGATTTATTCCTCACATGGTATACAATAATAGAATGCAGCCACAACAATTGAACATCGCATTGCAGAATTGAACCAAGCAGTTAACTAAACACCACAACAAATGAACCAAACGTTAACTGAGCACCACATTGCACAATATAACATACTCCTAATAGAAGATCGGACAGTTAACCAAACCAAGCATGCTTAACAACCTGGAAATATAGCAATTGTATTTGTTTCTCATGTATTTAGTACAACCAAATTCGATTTATTCCTCCCATGGTATACAATAAGAGAATGAGCCACAATAATTGAACATCGCATTACAGAACTGAACCAAGCAGTTAACTAAACACCACAACAAATGAACCAAATGTTAACTGAGCACCACATTGCACAATATAACATACTCCTAATAGAAGATCAGACAGTTAACCAAACCAAGCATGCTTAACAACTTGGAAGTATTGCAATTGTATTTGTTTATCATGTATTTAGTACAGCCAAATTCGATTTATTCCTCACATGGTATACAATAAGAGAATGCAGCCACAACAATTGAACATCGCTTTGCAGAATTGAACCAAGCAGTTAACTAAAGACCACAACAAATGAACCAAACGTGAACCGAGCACCACATTGCACAATATAACATACTCCTAATAGAAGATCAGGTAGTTAACCAAACCAAGCATGCTTAACAACTTGGAAATATAGCAATTGTATTTGTTTCTCATGTATTTAGTACAGCCAAATTTGATTTATTCCTCACGTGGTATACAATAACAGAATGCAGCCAAAACAATTGAACATCACATTGCAGAATTGAACCCAGCAGTTAACTAAACACCACAACAAATGAACCAAGCCACAACAAATGAACCAAGCAGTTAAGTGATACGTCTCCAACGTATCTATAATTTTTGATTGCTCCATGCTATATTATCTTCTATTTTGGACATTATTGGGCTTTATTATTCACTTTTATATTATTTTTGGGACTAACCTATTAACCGGAGGCCCAGCCCAGAATTGCTGTTTTTTTGCCTATTTTAGAGTTTCGCAGAAAAAGAATATCAAACAGAGTCCAAACGGAATGAAACCTTCAGGAGCGTGATTTTTGGAACGAACAAGATATAGGAGACTTGGACCCTACATCAAGAAACAAAAGAGGAGGCCACGAGGTAGCGGGGCGCGCCTACCCCCCAGGGCGTGCCCTCCACCCTCGTGGTCCCCCTGTTGCTCCACCGACATACTTCTTCCTCCTATATATACCTACGTACCCCCAAATGATCAGATACGGAGCCAAAAACCTAATTCCACCGCGGCAACCTTCTGTACCCACGAGATCCCATCTTGGGGCCTGTTCCGGAGCTCCGCCGGAGGGGGCATCCATCACGGAGGGCTTCTACATCAACACCATAGCCTCTCCAAGTACTTGTAACAGGTCTCATACCTCTCGACTCGGGCATGAGTCTGAAATACCAATTTCAGCTCTTGGAACATCTTATATGCTCTGTGGCGTTCAAAACGTTTTTGAAGTCCCGGTTCTAAGCCGTAAAGCATGGCGCAGTAAGCTATCAAGTAGTCATCACACTGAGCTTGTCAAATGTTCATAACGTCTGCATCTACTCTGCAATAGTTCTGTCACCTAGCGGTGCATCAAGGACATAATTCTTCTGTACAGCCACTGGTGCGCGTCGGTCCTAAACAAACGATTTTTAACCCCTTTCCGTGACGGCATTCGGAACCGTCGCCAAGTGAGTGTGGGTGATAGGGGGGTCCTTCCCACACGACCCAGAAACCGTTGGGGATATGCCCTCCTGGCACACACGCTCGGCAAAATGAGGTCGTGTGCGACCGGCGAGCACTCAAATACAGAAATAGGTACAGTAGTGCTAAAAAATACAATTATACAGGCGAAATCATTGCCGGTCGTAAGTACATCCCACACAGTCAGTCACCACTAAACGTTTCCGTTCGTCTATACATCCCACACAGTCACTACAAGGAAAACGTTTGCGCAAGGTGGCGTAACGCAAACAGTTTTGAAGAGAACGTCGTGTGTGATTGTTTTGATCCAACACGGTTTATTCGTAGAAACTGTGTGCGTTGCCTGAGGTCATCACCCACGGTGGTTTGTCATTAACCGTTTGCAATAGGAAAACCCAATTAGCAAGCTAATTGGCCAATTAGCGGGCTAATTGCCCTATTATTAATAATCCATTTACTAATGTAATTGACATTCATATTAAGCACATAATATATTCCATTTCCATATTAAGGAAGCAGGATTTCATAATTGAAATACATCAGAGTACAACATGATATAGCTTCAGCACTCAGCTACCCCATTACACAACTGCACCAGCAGCAAGTTTCACATGCAACATCTTGAACCTTTCGAAATTAGCATCATAGACGGTACATAGAGAGATGCATCTCATCTGGAAAACTGCTGAAGCGGAAGGCGAATATTGAGCCTTCATTCATGTTGAAGGTCTTTGCAACTTTAGGCCAGTGCCTGTGGATGATTGACCGTCCATCCTTCGACCTCTTCAGGAACACTTCAATATTGAACCATGGGTGTTGTATGAAAACTTTCCTCGCCTCCTGACCACAGAGGTGGTTTGAGAGGTAATCATCAGTGAAGCCTGAAAATAAGGATGCGCATAAATATCTTCTCTATATTGGAAATGAGGAAAAGGAATACAAAAAGGCAAGGTATAATAGTTAGCACCATCTTGTAAACCTCAGTGCTTCCCATTGTTTCTGTGCAACACATATAAGGTAGTTAGTCATCAGGTTAAGTAAGGGTTCGCATGCTATCAGTAAAATATGTTGATGATAAATAAGCACATTGCAGATTCATCAGATTAATTCAAGCCACATGGAAAACCCATTTATCCAAACCAAGCATGATTAAGAACTAGGAAATATAGCACTTGTATATGTTTCTCATGTACTAAGTGTAGCCAAATTCGATTTATTCCTCACATGGTATACAATAACAGAATGCAGCCACAACAATTGAACATCGCATTGCAGAATTGAACCAAGCAGTTAACTAAACACCACAACAAATGAACCAAACGTTAACTGAGCACCACATTGCACAATATAACATACTCCTAATAGAAGATCGGACAGTTAACCAAACCAAGCATGCTTAACAACTTGGAAATATAGCAATTGTATTTGTTTCTCATGTATTTAGTACAACCAAATTCGATTTATTCCTCCCATGGTATACAATAAGAGAATGAGCCACAATAATTGAACATCGCATTACAGAATTGAACCAAGCAGTTAACTAAACACCACAACAAATGAACCAAATGTTAACTGAGCACCACATTGCACAATATAACATACTCCTAATAGAAGATCAGACAGTTAACCAAACCAAGCATGCTTAACAACTTGGAAGTATTGCAATTGTATTTGTTTATCATGTATTTAGTACAGCCAAATTCGATTTATTCCTCACATGGTATACAATAAGAGAATGCAGCCACAACAATTGAACATCGCTTTGCAGAATTGAACCAAGCAGTTAACTAAACACCACAACAAATGAACCAAACGTGAACCGAGCACCACATTGCACAATATAACATACTCCTAATAGAAGATCAGGTAGTTAACCAAACCAAGCATGCTTAACAACTTGGAAATATAGCAATTGTATTTGTTTCTCATGTATTTAGTACAGCCAAATTTGATTTATTCCTCACATGGTATACAATAACAGAATGCAGCCAAAACAATTGAACATCACATTGCAGAATTGAACCCAGCAGTTAACTAAACACCACAACAAATGAACCAAGCCACAACAAATGAACCAAGCAGTTAAGTGATACGTCTCCAACGTATCTATAATTTTTGATTGCTCCATGCTATATTATCTTCTATTTTGGACATTATTGGGCTTTATTATTCACTTTTATATTATTTTTGGGACTAACCTATTAACCGGAGGCCCAGCCTAGAATTGCTGTTTTTTGCCTATTTTAGAGTTTCGCAGAAAAAGAATATCAAACAGAGTCCAAACGGAATGAAACCTTCAGGAGCGTGATTTTTGGAACGAACAAGATCCAGGAGACTTGGACCCTACGTCAAGAAACAAAAGAGGAGGCCACGAGGTAGCGGGGCGCGCCTACCCCCCAGGGCGTGCCCTCCACCCTCGTGGTCCCCCTGTTGCTCCACCGACATACTTCTTCCTCCTATATATACCTACGTACCCCCAAACGATCAGATACGGAGCCAAAAACCTAATTCCACCGCCGCAACCTTCTGTACCCACGAGATCCCATCCTGGGGCCTGTTCCGGAGCTCCGCCGGAGGGGGCATCCATCACGGAGGGCTTCTACATCAACACCATAGCCTCTCCGATGAAGTGTGAGTAGTTTACCTCAGACCTTCGGGTCCATAGTTAGTAGCTAGATGGCTTCCTCTCTCTTTTTGGATCTCAATACAATGTTCTCCCCCTCTCTCGTGGAGATCTATTCGATGTAATCTTCTTTTTGCGGTGTGTTTGTTGAGACCGATGAATTGTGGGTTTATGATCAAGTTTATCTATGAACAATATTTGAATCTTCTCTGAATTCTTTTATGTATGATTGGTTATCTTTGCAAGTCTCTTTGAATTATCAGTTTGGTTTGGCCTACTAGATTGATCTTTCTTGCAATGGGAGAAGTGCTTAGCTTTGGGTTCAATGTTGCGGTGTCCTTTCCCAGTGACACTAGGGGCAGCAAGGCACGTATTGTATTGTTGCCATCGAGGATAACAAGATGGTTTTTTATCATATTGCATGAATTTATCCCTCTACATAATGTCATCTTGCTTAAGGCGTTACTCTGTTTTCATGAACTTAATACTCTAGATGCATGCTGGATAGCGGTCGATGAGTGGAGTAATAGTAGTAGATGCAGGCAGGAGTCGGTCTACTTGTCTTGGACGTGATGCCTATATACGTGATCATACCTAGATATTCTCATAACTATGCTCAATTCTGTCAATTGCTCAACAGTAATTCGTTCACACACCGTATAAATACTTATGCTCTTGAGAGAAGCCACTAGTGAAACCTATGGCCCCCGGGTCTATCTTCATCATATTAATCTTCCAACACTTAGTTATTTCCTTTGCTTTTTTCCTTTGCTTTTATTTTACTTTGCATCTTTATCATAAAATTACCAAAAATATTATCCTATCATATCTATCAGATCTCACTCTCGTAAGTGACCGTGAAGGGATTGACAACCCCTTATCGCGTTGGTTGCGAGGATATATTTGTTTTGTGTAGGTGCGAGGGACTCGCGCGTAGCCTCCTACTGGAGTGATACCTTGGTTCTCAAAAACTGAGGGAAATACTTATGCTACTTTCCTGCATCACCCTTTCCTCTTCAAGGGAAAAACCAACGCAGTGCTCAAGAGGTAGCGAGAAGGATTTCTGGCGCCGTTGCCGGGGAGGTCTACGCAAAAGTCAACATACCAAGTACCCATCACAAACCCTTATCTCCCGCATTACATTATTTGCCATTTGCCTCTCGTTTTCCTCTCCCCCACTTCACCCTTGCCGTTTTATTCGCCCTCTCTTTTTCGTTCGCCTCTTTTTCGCTTGCTTTTTGTTGCTCGTGTGTTGGATTGCTTGTTTGTCGCGATGGCTCTACCTAGATTTGGTGATCTTCACCTTAAAAGATTAGAAGAGATCGAAAGCAACGTCAGGAGTTTTATGGTTTTGCAATTTGAGCATAACAATTTTTCAGAAACAAGCTTAAGGAACAAAAAAGCTTTATGAGTTATATGAATAAAGAGCTCGATGATATGTCTAAAGAATTTGATGGTTTGAGATCCCAAATTGCTCGTCTTGAGAAGTTGATAGCTGAAATATCGGATAAGCAGGCTACCTTAGTTAATAAGATGGCCGCTAAACCGGATTTCTATGAAAATAAGATGAAGATCTAAAAGTTATTGATGTGTCCCCTATTAAATCTTTGTTTTGCAATATGAATCTTGATAATGATGGGACTGAATATGATACACCTTTACCTAGAAGGCGTTCCAAAAATTCGGAGTTTTTAGATCTTGATGCTAAAATTGATAAAAGTGGGATTGAAGAAATCAAAACCCTAGATGATAATAAACCCACTATTTTGGATTTCAAGGAATTTAATTATGAAAATTGCTCTTTGATAGATTGTATTTCCTTGTTGCAATCCGTGCTAAATTCCCCTCATGCTTATAGCCAAAATAAAGCGTTTACTAAACATATCATTGATGCCTTGATGCAATCTTATGAAGAAAAACTTGAGTTAGAAGTTTATATCTCTAGAAAAATTTATGATGAGTGGGAACCTACTATTAAAATTAAGATTAAGGATCATGAGTTCTATGCTTTATGTGATTTGGGTGCTAGTGTTTCCACTATTCCCAAAACTTTGTGTGATTTGCTAGATTTCCGTGATTTTGATGATTGCTCTCTAAACTTGCACCTTGCGGATTCCACTATTAATAAACCTATGGGAAGAATTAATGATGTTCTTATTGTTGCAAATAGGAATTATGTACCCGTAGATTTTATCGTTCTTGATATAGATTGCAATCCTTCATGTCCTATTATGCTTGGTAGACCTTTCCTTAGAACGATTGGTGCAATTATTGATATGAAGGAAGGGAATATTAGATTCCAATTTCCACTAAAGAAAGGCATGGAACACTTCCCTAGGAAGAAAATAAAACTACCATATGAATCTATCATGAGAGCCACTTATGGATTGCCTACCAAAGATGACAATACCTAGATCTATCCTTGCTTTTATGCCTAACTAGGGGCGTTAAACGATAGCGCTTGTTGGCAGGCAACACAATTTTATTTTTAGTTTTTAGTTTTTTGCTTCTGTTTAGGAATAAATATTTGATCTAGCCTCTGTTTAGATGTGTTTTTATGTTTTAATTAGTGTTTGTTCCAAGTTAAACCTATAGGATCTTCTTGGATGATAGTTATTTGATCTTGCTGTAATTTCCAGAAACTTTCTGTTCATGAACATAATTGTTAAAAATCACCAGAACGTGATAAAATATTGATTCCAATTGCTGATGATCAATAAACAAATTTTCTAGGTCTGCCTATTTTGGCTGATATTTTGGAGTTCCATAAGTTTGCGTTAGTTACAGATTACTACAGACTGTTCTGTTTTTGACAGATTCTGTTTTTCGTGTGTTGTTTGCTTATTTTGATGAATCTATGGCTAGTAAAATAGTTTATAAACCATAGAGAAGTTGGAATACAGTAGGTTTAACACCAATATAAACAAAGAATGAGTTCATTACAGTATCTTGAAGTGGTCTTGTTTTCTTTCGCTAACGGAGCTCACGAGATTTTCTGTTGAGTTTTGTGTTGTGAAGTTTTCAAGTTTTGGGTGAAAGATTTGATGGATTATGGAACAAGGAGTGGAAAGAGCCTAAGCTTGGGGATGCCCATGGCACCCCCAAGATAATCTAAGGACACCAAAAAGCCAAAGCTTGGGGATGCCTCGGAAGGCATCCCCTCTTTCGTCTACTTCCATCGGTAACTTTACTTGGAGCTATATTTTTATTCACCACACGATATGTGTTTTGCTTGGAGCGTCTTGTATGATTTGAGTCTATGCTTTTTAGTTTACCACAATCATCCTTGCTGTAGACACCTTGTGAGAGAGACACACATGATTTGGAAATTATTAGAATACTCTATGTGCTTCACTTATATCTTTTGAGTTATATAGTTTTGCTCTGGTACTTCACTTATATCTTTTAGAGCACGGTGGTGGATTTGTTTTATAGAAACTATTGATCTCTCATGCTTCACTTAGATTATTTTTAGAGTCTTAAATAGCATGGTAATTTTCTTAAATAATCGTAATATGCTAGGTATTCAAGAATAGTAAAAACTTTATTATGAGTGTGTTGAATACTAAGAGAAGTTTGATGCTTGATGATTGTTTTGAGATATGGAGGTAATAATATCAAAGTCGTGCTAGTTGAGTAGTTGTGAATTTGAGAAATGCTTGTGTTGAAGTTTGCAAGTCCCGTAGCATGCACGTATGGTAAACGTTATGTAACAAATTTGAAACATGAGGTGTTCTTTGATTGTCCTCCTTATGAGTGGCGGTCGGGGATGAGCGATGGTCTTTTCCTACCAATCTATCCCCCTAGGAGCATGCGCGTAGTGCTTGGTTTTTGATGACTTGTAGATTTTTGCAATAAGTATGTGAGTTCTTTATGACTAATGTTGAGTCCATGGATTATACGCACTCTCACCCTTCCATCATTGCTAGCCTCTTCGGTACCGTGCATTGCCCTTTCTCACATTGAGAGTTGGTGCAAACTTCGCCAGTGCATCCAAACCCTGTGATATGATACACTCTTTCACACATAAACCTCCTTATATCGTCCTCAAAACAGCCACCATACCTACCTATTATGGCATTTCCATAGCCATTCCGAGATATATTCCATGCAACTTTCCACCATTCCGTTTATCTTGACACGTTCATCATTGCCATATTGCTTAGCATGATTATGTAGTTGACATAGTATTTGTGGAAAAGCCACCGTTCATAATTCTTTTATACATGTCACTCTTGATTCATTGCATATCCCGGTACACCACCGGAGGCATTCATATAGAGTCATACCTTGTTCTAGTATCGAGTTGTAATCATTGAGTTGTAAATAAATAGAAGTGTGATGATCATCATTTTCAAGAGCATTGTCCCATGTGAGGAATAAAAAAAGAGAGAGAAAGGCCATAAAAAGAAGAGAAGGCCCAAAGAAATGAGAGAAAAAGAGAGGAGGGACAATATTACTATCCTTTACCACACTTGTGCTTCAAAGTAGCACCATAATCTTCATGATAGAGAGTCTCTTGTTTTGTCACTTTCATATACTAGTGGGAATTTTTCATTATAGAACTTGGCTTGTATATTCCAACAATGGGCCTCCTCAAGTGCCCTAGGTCTTCGTGAGCAAGCAAGTTGGATGCACACCCACTTAGTTTCTTTTGTTGAGCTTTCATACATTTATAGGTCTAGTGCATCTGTTGCATTGCAATCCCTACTCCTTACATTAACATCGATCGATGGGCATCTCCATAGCTCATTGATTAGCCTCGTTAATGTGAGACTTTCTCCTTTTTTGTCTTCTCCACATAACCCCCATCATCATATTCTATTCCACCCATAGTGCTATGTCCATGGCTCGCGCTCATGTATTGCGTGAAGGTTTATAAGTTTGAGATTACTAAAGTATGAAACAATTGCTTGGCTTGTCATCAGGGTTGTGCATCATGAGAGCATTCTTTTGTGACGGAAATGGAGCATGACTAAACTATATGATTTTGTAGGGATGAACTTTCTTTGGCCATGTTATTTTGAGAGGACATAATTGCTTAGTTAGTATGCTTGAAGTATTATTATTTTTATGTCAATATGAACTTTTATCTTGAATCTTTCGGATCTAAATATTCATACCACAATTAAGAATAATTACATTGAAATTATGCCTAGTAGCACTCCGCATCAAAAATTCTGTTTTTATCATTTACCTACTCGAGGACGAGCAGGAATTAAGCTTGGGGATGCTTGATACGTCTCCAACGTATCTATAATTTTTGATTGCTCCATGCTATATTATCTTCTGTTTTGGACATTATTGGGCTTTATTATTCACTTTTATATTATTTTTGGGACTAACCTATTAACCGGAGGCCCATCCCAGAATTGTTATTTTTTTGCCTATTTCAGAGTTGACAGAAAAACAATATCAAACGGAGTCCAAACGGAATGAAACCTTCAGGAGCGTGATTTTTGGAACGAACAAGATCCAGGAGACTTGGACCCTACGTCAAGAAACAAAAGAGGAGGCCACGAGGTAGGGGGCGCGCCTACCCCCCAGGGCGCGCCCTCCACCCTCATGGGCCCCCTGTTGCTCCACCGACGTACTTCTTCCTCCTATATATACATACATACCCCCAAACGATCAGATACGGAGCCAAAAACCTAATTCCACCGCCGCAACCTTCTGTACCCACGAGATCCCATCTTCGGGCCTGTTTCGGAGCTCCGCCGGAGGGGGCATCCATCACGGAGGGCTTCTACATCATCACCATAGCCTCTCCGATGAAGTGTGAGTAGTTTACCTCAGACCTTCGGGTCCATAGTTAGTAGCTAGATGGCTTCCTCTCTCTTTTTGGAGCTCAATACAATGTTCTCCCCCTCTCTCGTGGAGATCTATTCGATGTAATCTTCTTTTTGCGGTGTGTTTGTTGAGACCGATGAATTGTGGGTTTATGATCAAGTTTATCTATGAACAATATTTGAATCTTCTCTGAATTCTTTTATGTATGATTGGTTATCTTTGCAAGTCTCTTTGAATTATCAGTTTGGTTTGGCCTACTAGATTGATCTTTCTTGCAATGGGAGAAGTGCTTAGCTTTGGGTTCAATCTTGTGGTGTCCTTTCCCAGTGACACTAGGGGCAGCAAGGCACGTATTGTATTGTTGCCATCGACGATAACAAGATGGGTTTTTTATCATATTGCATGAATTTAGCCCTCTACATCATGTCATCTTGCTTAAGGCGTTACTCTGTTTTCATGAACTTAATACTCTAGATGCATGCTGGATAGCAGTCGATGAGTGGAGTAATAGTAGTAGATGCAGGCAGGAGTCGGTCTACTTGTCTTGGATGTGATGCCTATATACATGATCATACCTAGATATTCTCATAACTATGATCAATTCTGTCAATTGCTCAACAGTAATTCTTTCACCCACCGTAAAAGTACTTATGCTCTTGAGAGAAGCCACTAGTGAAACCTATGGCCCCCGGGTCTATCTTCATCATATTAATCTTCCAACACTTAGTTATTTCCTTTGCTTTTTACTTTGCTTTTATTTTACTTTGCATCTTTATCATAAAATTACCAAAAATATTATCCTATCATATCTATCAGATCTCACTCTCGTAATTGACCGTGAAGGGATTGACTACCCCTAATCGCGTTGGTTGCGAGGATTTATTTGTTTTGTGTAGGTGCGAGGGACTTGCGCGTAGCCTCCTGCTGGATTGATACCTTGGTTCTCAAAAACTGAGGGAAATACTTACGCTACTTTGCTGCATCACCCTTTCCTCTTCAAGGGAAAACCAACACAGTGCTCAAGAGGTAGCATTAACTAAACACCAATTGAACAATATAACATACTCCTAATAGAAGATCAGACAGTTAACCAAACCAAGCATGCTTAACAACTTTGAAATATTGCACCCTGAAGAATTGAACATCACATTTGCAGAACTGAACCAAGCAGTTAATTGAACACCACATTGCACGACATATAGAACATATACACTATAGCAGAAGATTGCATGGTGAAACTAGATAGCACAATTCACTAGAATTTGTTAAGGAAAGGCAGTAGCTAGCAAACTGAACATGGGTCCTTATAGTGAGCTAATAAGACAAGCTACTCCTCATTGTCGGAGATATCGATGATGATTGGCTCATTGGAGATGGAAGAGGGCGAGGCCTCCGCATCGTGGTTGCCCTCGTTGTAGTGGTGAGTTGCCCTATCCGCTCCGGGCACCAACCTGCTGGCTCTCGAGATGAGGTAAGCACGTGCACGCTGATAAAACACCTCGTAGTCTTCGTCGAAGGCACCGACGATGGCCTCGAGAAAACGCCACGAACTGTTGTTTAAAGTAGCCAACCACATCACAGCGTCGGCGCGCGAGGTGTCAACGGTGGCCTCGACGGCGAGGTGCTCCTCCAAGATCTAGGGGTCGGCACGAATGGCAGCCATCGCGACCTCATCCGCGCGTGCGGCCACGATTTGCTTCTCCGCTGCCAAATGCTCCTTGAGGTCCTGGCTATACTGCGTGCACCATGGCTTAGGCTGGCGCTTATTTGGTGGAGGGGTCGGTGATTTGGGTCGAAGGTGCCGCGCTCGCGCCGGCTGTTGGGGCATGTGGGATGTGGAAGGAGGAGGAGGATGGGGGTCGGGTGTGGATTACTTGCCTGGATAGGCGAGGCCGAGCAGCGTGAAGGAGGGTCGCCGACGAGGAGGCGGCGGCACTGCAAGCAAGGAGTGAAGGTTTCAACTTGGAAAGGAAGGTGGAAAGAGGGGAAATGTGGCTTTTGGTAAGGGGGAGGGGGTGGGGAGGTTGATATTTCCGCGGAAGCCGAAAATTTGGAATCGCTTCAGCCAAAAAACTGGCGCGCAAAGTGTCATCAGACACGGTCCCTTATTCAGGCACGGTCCGAAGATATTTTGTGCTACATCTCACACGGTTGGTTATAATACACTATGTGGGATCTACTTGATTTTTGGTCTTGATTTGAATTACATAATGGGGTCACAGCGGCCATGGACGGTGTTTGAATTGCTAGACCTTTTATCAGCAGTGATCATAAAAGAATTGGAAGTATTCAGGGTTCGTTTGGACATTTTTATGCATCAAGTGAGTTTTCAATGCATTTATGTGCATAATTCTAATTTGAACTACATGCACATGCTCCAGTGCATATAAATTCATTGAAAAATCAAATCTTTGTCCTTGGGTGCATGCTTAGGTCCCATGCAAGAAATGGGAATGAATTTCAAACACCATGGCACCGTTTATTGCCGGCAAAACATTGAGATGCCTGGTTTTTAAATTCTTGTAAATCCAAAACTCATCTGAAATTCATGAAACTTGGCATGCTATCATGGAGCGGCATCAAGATGCCATGGTACAAATTTTGTCCCATTTGGGGTAGATTTGGGTCTATGCTTCTCACAAACCAGAGCTTCTCATAACACGCATGATGGCTTTCGGTAGGGAACGTCCCACCATTGGGGACGAAACGATATCCATTGCCTCTTATTGCTTTCAAGTTTTTTTCTTGTGTCAACATAGAACAACAGGAGTGTTGTGTGAATTTTTGTGATTTTTCGGGGTTCGTTTGGACATTTTTATGCATTTACTGACTTTCAATGCATTTATGTGCATAATTCAAATTTGAATTACATGCGCATGCTCCAATGCATATAAATTCGTTGAAAATCAAATCTGTGTCCTTGGGTGCATGCTTAGGTCCCATGAAAGAAATGGGAATGAATTTCAAACACCATGGCACCGTTGATTGCCGGCAAAACATTGAGATGCCTGGTTTCCAAATTCTAGTAATTCCAAAACTCGTCTGAAATTCATGAAACTTGGCATGATATCATGGAGCGGCATCAACATGCCGTGGTACAAATTTTGTCCCATTTGAGGCTGGTTTGGGTCTATGCTTCTCACAAACCGGAGCTACTCACAACAAGCATGATGGTTTTCGGTAGGGAACGTCCCACCATTGGGGATGAAACAATATCCATTGCCTCTTATTGCTTTCAAGTTTTTTTCTCGTGTCAACATAGAACAACAGGAGTGTTGTGTGAATTTTTGTGATTTTTCGGGGTTCGTTTGGACATTTTTATGCATTAACTGAGTTTTCAATGCATTTATGTGTTGGGGAACGTAGTAATTTCAAAAAAATCCTACGCACATGCAAGATCATGGTGATGCATAGCAACGAGAGGGGAGAGTGTTGTCCACGTACCCTCGTAAACCGTAAGAGGAAGCGTTATGACAACGCGTTGATGTAGTCGTACGTCTTCACGATCGACCGATCCTAGCACCGAAACTACAGCACCTCCGTGATCTGCACACGTTCGGCTCGGTGACTGCTACCTCTTGAGCATGCGTTGGTTTTCCCTTGAAGAGGAAAGGGTGATGCAGCAAAGTAGCGTAAGTATTTCCCTCAGTTTTTGAGAACCAAGGTATCAATCCAGTAGGAGGCCACAAGCATGTCCCTCGTACCTACACAAACAAATAAGAACCTTGCAACCAATGCGATAAAGGGGTTGTCAATCCCTTCATAGCCACTTGCAAAAGTGAGATCTGATAGAGATGATAATATTTTTGGTATTTTATGATAAAGATTGAAAGTAAAGATTGCAAAGTAAAAATAGATTGGAAACTTATATGATGGAAAATAGACCCCGGGGCCATAGGTTTCACTAGTGGCTTCTCTCAAGATAGCATAAGTATTACGGTGGGTGAACAAATTACTGTCGAGAAATTGATAGAAAAGTGCATAATTATGAGAATATCTAGGCATGATCATGTATATAGGCATCACGTCCGCGATAAGTAGACCGACTCCTGCCTGCATCTACTACTATTACTCCACACATCGACCGCTATCTAGCATGCATCTAGAGTATTAAGTTCATAAGAACAGAGTAACGCATTAGGCAAGATGACATGATGTAGAGGCATAAACTCAAGCACTATGATATAAAACCCATCATTTTATCCTCGATGGCAACAATACAATACGTGTCGTTTCCCCTTCTGTCAATGGGATCGAGCAACGCAAGATTGAACCCAAAGCTAAGCACGTCTCCCGTTGCAAGAAAGATCAATCTAGTAGGCCAAACCAAACAGATAATTCGAAGAGACTTGCAAAGATAACAAATCATACATAAAAGAATTCAGAGGAGATTCAAATATTGTTCATAGATAATCTTGATCATAAACCCACAATTCATCGGATCTCGACAAACACACCACAAAAAGAGTTACATCGAATAGACCTCCAAGAAGATCGAGGAGAACTTTGTATTGAGATCCAAAAAGAGAGAAGAAGCCATCTAGCTAATAACTATGGACCCGAAGGTCTGTGGTAAACTTCTCACACATCATTGGAGAGGCTATGGTGTTGATGTAGAAGCCCTCTGTGATCGATTCCCCCTCCGGGGAGCGCCGGAAAAGGCGCCAAGATGGGATCTCACGGGTACAGAAGGTTGCGGCGGTGGAAATAGGGTTTCGTGGTGCTCCTGGTTGGTTTCGGGGTATATGGGTATATATAGGAGGAAGAAGTAGGTCGGTGGAGCTGCGAGGGGCCCACGAGGGTGGGGGCGCGCCCATGGGGGGCAGGCGCGCCTCCCTGCCTCATGGCCTCCTCGTTGATTTGTTGACGTCCACTCCAAGTCCTCTGGATCACGTTTGTTCCAAAAATCACGCTCCCGAAGGTTTCATTCCGTTTGGACTCCGTTTGATATTCCTTTTCTGCGAAACACTGAAATAGGCAAAAAAAAAGCAATTTCTACTGGGCCTTGGGTTAGTAGGTTAGTCCGAAAAATAATACAAAAGTGTATAATAAAGCCCATTAAACATCCAAAACAGAATATATAATAGCATGGAACAATAAAAAATTATAGATACGTTGGAGACGTATCAAGCATCCCCAAGCTTAATTCCTGCTCGTCCTCGAGTAGGTAAATGATAAAAACAGAATTTTTGATGTGGAATGCTACCTAACATATTTCTCAATGTAATTTTCTTTATTGTGGCATGAATGTTCAGATCCAAAAGATTCAAGATAAAAGTTTAATATTGAAATAAAGATAATAATACTTCAAGCATACTAACTAAGCAATCATGTCTTCTCAAAATAACATGGCCAAAGAAAGTTCATCCCTACAAAATCATATAGTTTGGTCATGCTCCATTTTCGTCACACAAGAGTGCTCTCATTATGCACAACCCCGATGATAAGCCAAGCAATTGTTTCATACTTTAGTAATCTCAAACTTTTTCAACTTTCATGCACTACATGAGCATGAGCCATGGATATAGCACTATGGGTGGAATAGAATATAATGATGGGGGTTATGTGGAGAAGACAAAAAAAGATAAAGTCTCACATTGACGCAGCTAATGAACGGGCTAGGGAGATTCCCATCAATTGATGTCAATGCAAAGAGTAGGGCTTGCCACGCAACGGATGCACTAGAGTTATAAATGTATGAAAGCTCAACAAAAGAAACTAAGTGGGTGTGCATCCAACTTGCTTGCTCACGAAGACCTAGGGCATTTGAGGAAGCCCATTGTTGGAATATACAAGCCAAGTTCTATAATGAAAAATTCCCACTAGTATATGAAAGTGACAAAACAAGAGACTCTCTATCATAAAGATCATGGTGCTACTTTGAAGCACAAGTGTGGAAAAAGGATAGTAGCATTGTCCCTTTTTATTTCTCCTTTTCTTTTTTTCTCTTTTTTTATTTTTTGGGCCTTTTTTTATTTGGCCTTTCTCTTTTTTTTTTCTAAATTTGGGACAATGCTCTATTAATGATGATCATCACACTTCTATTTATTTACAACTCGATGATTACAACTCGATACTAGAACAAAATATGACTCTATATGAATGCCTCCGGCGGTGTACCGGGATGGGCAATGAATCAAGAGTGACATGTATGAAATAATATGCATGGTGGCTTTGCCACAAATACGATGTCAACTACATGATCATGCAAGGCAATATGACAAAGATGAAGCGTGTCATAATAAACGGAACAGTGGAAAGTTGCATGGCAATATATCTCGGAATGGCTATGGAAATGCCATAATAGGTAGGTATGGTGGCTTTTTTGAGGAAGATATAAGGAGGTTTATGTGTGATAGAGCGTATCGTATCACGGGGTTTGGATGCACCGGCGAAGTTTGCACCAACTCTCAAGGTGAGAAAGGGCAATGCACGATACCGAAGAGGCTAGTAATGATGGAAGGTTGAGAGTGCGTATAATCCATGGACTCAACATTAGTCATAAAGAACTCACATACTTATTGCCAAAATCTACAAGTCATCAAAAACCAAGCACTACATGCATGCTCCTAGTGGGATAGATTGGTAGGAAAAGACCATCGCTCGTCCCCGACCGCCACTCATAAGGATGACAATCAAAGAACACCTCATGTTTCAAATTTGTTACACAATGTTTACCATACGTGCATGCTACGGGACTTGCAACCTTCAACACAAGTATTTCTCAAATTCACAACTACTCAACTAGCACAACTTTAATATCACTATCTCCATATCTCAAAACAATCATCAAGTATCAAACTTCTCTTAGTATTCAATGCACTTATATGAAAGTTTTTATTATATCCATCTTGGATGCCTATCATATTAGGACTAATTTTACAGCCAAAGCAAATTACCATGCTGTTCTAAAGGACTCTCAAAATAATATAAGTGAAGCATGAGAGATCAATAATTTCTATAAAATAAAACCACCACCATGCTCTAAAAGATATAAGTGAAGCACTAGAGCAAAATTATTTAGCTCAAAAAATATACGTGAAGCACATAGAGTATTCTAATAAATTCCGATTAATGTGTGTCTCTCCCAAAAGGTGTGTATAGCAAGGATGATTGTGGTGAACTAAAAAGCAAAGACTCAAATCATACAAGATGCTCCAAGCAAAACACATATCATGTGGTGAATAAAAATATAGCTCCAAGTAAAGTTACCGCACTACAAAAAAAGACACATCCGTGACATTTTGGGCCGAACGAAATTTTTTCTGTCATACTTATGACACTTCTATGATGATAATTGTGACAAAGCCCGGTATCATCATAGATGTGGTGGGCTCCTACTTCTATGAGAAAAAATCATAACAGAAAATGGGCTTTTCGTCCTGGGCGGGCCGGAGACGCAGCTGCATGACATTCTTTGGGCCGTCCATGACGGAAAAAACCGTGGTAGAAGCGAGGGCGGGGAAAATATCAGGGTGTTCCCGGTTACGGTGGGTGGTCGGGCCGAGCGATGCGCGTTTCTCTCATACAGGCACGCGCGTGGGTGCGAGGCGTTGGGCTCTAACTGAACCCAAGCGATTGCACTGCAGGCTACGCATTACTGAACCCGAGCGATCGATCGATGGCTGTTAACTGAACCCGATTGAGCGATTCCTTCGCTACTGCTGCTAACTGAAGCCGATCGATGCTGCCTCTGGATGAACAGTGAGCGTTGCTGGGGGGGTTTGGATGAACAGTTCCCGGTGGGGGTGTATGAACATGACCCCGTTGTGTTGCCTCTGGATGAACAGGACCCCGATCGATCGAGCCGGTTGGAGCTGGATGAACAGGACCACCACGTGGAGGGCTGGATGAACAGTAGACGGTGGAGGGCTGGATGAACAGTAGCCCATGGAGGGCTGGTTGAGCAGGAGCCCGTGGAGAGGGCTGGTTGAACACTAGCCGGTGGAGTAGCGCGCGGTGGAGGCCGGATGAACAGGAGCCCGTGGATGAGCAGTCGCAGGTGGAGGTTGGAGGAGGTCGATGGTGGATGAACAGTAGCCCGTGGAGGCTGGAGGGGGTCGACGGTGGAGATGAACAGTATCCTCTAGAGTCCCGTTTTGCGGTACGCCACACCCCTCCCGATGAACATGACCCCCGTTTCGACCGTAGCGCTCCAACACAAGTCTGTTTCCTCCGTTTTGCGGTACGCCACACCCCTCCCGATCAACAGGACCCCATTTCGACCGTAGGAGGTCCGTTTCCTCCATCTTGCGGTACGCCAGACCCCTCCCGATGAACAGGATCCCATTTAGAATGGGGCCGATCGGACACAAGGCCATTTCCTCCATTCTGCGGTACGCCGGGCCTCGTTTCCATCGGCTGTTTCGTGCAAGCCGGTTGGCTCCCACGCGTTCTGTTGCCTCCCGATGAACACGACACATTCCGTTGCCTCCCCATGAACACGACGACGACGCAGTTTCTCCGTTCCGACCCAGCCATGTACACGAGCCTTGGCCGTACGTACAAGTGAGTAGGCGTTCGAGACCCCGCCCGTATGTACGTACGTGGCCATATTTACTTTCTTGCACCCTGGCCGCTGTACGTACGTGTACATGCTACGTGCGCGCCTCTACTACGACACGTGCGTGCCTCTACATCGACCAGTATGTACGTACACGTTCGCGACCAGAATGACAACGCGACGTACGCTTCGACCAGGTGGGTCCCGACTGTCAGGCACTTCATTGCCTGCGAAGATGTAGCTGGTGGGTCCCAGCAGTCAGGGGGGCGAATCGTTTTTTTTTGCCCGGACGCACTTCCTTGCGTGCGAAGATGTAGCTGGTAGGTCACAGCAGTCAGGGGGGAACATTTTTTTCACGAAATACAGTTGCCCGTCTGGTGGGTCCCTGCTGTCAGGTGGAGGAATAATTATTTTGCGCGTAATAAGGAGGCACTTCCTTGCGGCCACCGTGGACCCAGCTGTCAGCCTCTCCACGTACAGTACTCTTCCGATGGAAGTCGTTCCTTGACCACGTTGACCACGCCGCGCCAAGAGCACCAGGGCGGTGGACGACGGCGAGGCCTAGGAAGGGGACGATGCGGGGCCGGGGAAGACGTGGCAGTGGATGCCCATGCGGAGTGGAGTACGAGGGTTCACTGGTTCGACTACGGTGTGAGGCTGCCATCGCCGCAGAATAACAGGGGGTGTGGGTGAGTAGAGGGATGCCCTGGCCAGCGGTGGGAATAGTAGGGGGCGGTGAGGCCTGCGCGGCAGCACAGCCGGCCACGGGAGGCAGAAGCAGGCGGCAAGACCGGCGCTGCTTTGGGCGGTTGGAGCAAGAAGATCAGAGGTTGAAGAAGCACGATGGCCGTTGGATGGACATCGTACGGTCACTGTAGCTAGAATCATTTATATTGACTAAGTTTACAAAGCCCTTGGTACGCGTCAACTTAGTAGGCCCACATGTGAGCTTCCGAAATGGTGCACCCCAGATGTCAGGGGGAGGAATCATTTTTTGGGCGGGTGAAGCTAGAATATCCGAGATTGAAGAAGAAGCACGGCATCCGTTGGATGGACATCCAACGGCCACTGCTGCTAGAACGGTGTGTTGACTATAAGTTGACAAAGCCTTGCATACGCGTCAACTCTCTTTTTTTAGGGGACGCGTCAACTTAGTAAGGCCACAAGTGTGTGGCAGAGAACTTATAGCCCATTTGAGATTTGTAAGAATGTGCAGCCAATTTTTGAATTCTAATGTAATTTACCACAGCCCATTTACAGTTTGTTAAAAGTACAACCCATTTCAACCAACCGTTCAAAATAGAATTCAATACAATTTCCCACATTTCGATGGGATCCGAAATATTTTTATCCCGAAATTTCTAGTCAGATTAAATACAATTTCAATATAAATTTATATTACGTAAAAATCCAACAAAACATTGCGCTCGCAAAAATTAATGAACTTAAAATTTTCAATATCCAAAAATAATATTTTATAAAGTAATTACGTGTTTGGTGCATTTTTATAGTTACTTCCCAGTTTTTATAATTACATCCCATTTATTATTTCTTAAAGCCCATTTTCTTGTTAAGCCTAATACATCCCTCCTAGGAAAGATTTGCAGCCCAGCGGGGCGGAGAATAACAACTTGACCTTGCCTGGGTATTCCTAAAAAAGTATAGCTGGGCTAGTCCTTTTCAGCTTGAAAAAAATTAATATCTGGGCTGGATATCTGGCCTAGGCTAGACGGGCCACAACCCACCCAGTTAATACCTGCAGCAATGTTTTCGTTGTTGTTAAGAGGAGAAAAAATTAATATCTGGGCTAAACATCGCTCAAGAAAAACTCTGCAGTGCTCACACCTCAAAAACACAAATATTGCTCGAGCTGCTTGGTCCCAGTTGTCGGCCGCTTCTTGTGCAATTCTCTCGTTTATTGAATACATAGGTTGACAATGGTGTGGGACCGTGATGTCAGGAAACCAGGAGGAAGCAAAAAAAATTATAATTTTATATACTAATAAGGAGGCACTTGCGTACGTGCGGCTATGGTCCTGGTGGGCCCCCACTGTCATCCTCTCCAAGTAAAGTCATCTCCTCATCCTCATGTCCGTTGACCATGTTGACAATGCGAGACGGCGGCGCCACGGTGAGCGCAACAGCTCGAAGGACGACGGAGAGGGCCTCGCGGGCCCTACGGATGGTCTGATATAGCGCTCGATGCTCATTCGGGAAGCCAGGATCATAGGGCCACATGTCCACGATGGCATTGTCGTTCGCTTGTTCATCGGTGCTCGTTGAGGAGACGGAGGTTGCAGCACAGGTCCTCCTGCGCTGGTAGCTCTTCCGCCATTAGGGCGTCGAAGTGCGGCCGCACCTGCTCAATGGTGAACACGGCATGAACCGGCTTGGACAGTGGCGCTGGCTCTTGGTCGGAAGCTACGTCCATCGTCTGATTGTCGTCGCTCAGCTCGGCGAGCTAGCTGGCAAGCGAGCATGTCCGGCTGCTGGACCGACCCGCTGCCAAGCACGAGTCTAACTGCCCTGGCCCACCCAGACCGCCTCCCTCGCCCGTGCGCGCTTTCTGCCCGAAACGGTCATCGCCGCCCGCCCCGCTTCCCGGTGCAGGCGATTGCTCCGCCTTCAAACGACACAAGTGCCGTCCGTCTGTCCTTCTACCGCCCACATTAATGATACGCAGTTGCCGATGCTGCTACTCCGGCGCCACACGCCCGTCCCTCCGCCGCCCACCATTGCTATATAAACTGCTGCGCTGGCCATAGCCGCAGTCACCCGCATCCGTTCCCTTTCACCTGTCCACACCACTACTGCCCACCATGGCTTCCTCGCGCTCCAGCGCTCTTCGGGACAGGCGGACGACAGACCATAAGGAGATGGCAGCCATTCCTGCCGACTAGCTGGCCGGCAGCCGGAGGACGACGACGTCCCAATGGAGAACATGGCAGTCGATGATCCGGCGCCAACCCCCTCCTCCACGCCATCCTCGCCGGTGCATTGCACCATGACCATCGGCAAGGCCCGTGCCCAATATATGGAGACGGTGAGGCAGAAGCCTGAGGAGCAGTTCCGGGAGGCACAGGCCGACGCCGCCTACAACCACCATCTCCTCCAGGAGCACCTGCAGGACGAGGAGCAGATCACCGCGGATCGGGCGGAGCAGGAGGCGCTGATCGACTCATACCGCTCCGCCCGCGAGGGCCGCCTCGAGCGCTCGCGGTATCGCATGCGGGTGGCGGAGGCTGCGGCCGCCTACAAAGAGGGCGATGAAGCGGGCGAGGCGCTGTTTGGCAAGACTGAGGACGAGGCAGAGGACAATGCCGGCTCCGACGAGTCCCCGCTCCGCTGGCGTCGATGAGGCCCTGCTCCGCCGAGGCCCCGCGGCGCCAACAACGAGGCAGAGGACACCGCTGGCTCCGCTGAGGCCCCACCCTGCCAGCAACGAGGGGGGGATTTCCCCCGCTCTGCCGAGGCGCCGCCTGCCGGCAACTAGACAGAGGGCATCGCCGGCTCCGTCGAGGCCCCGCCCTGCTGCCAGCGAGGCCGCGCCACACAAAAAATGTGGAAGAGGAACACGGTAGGTCACCACCGCTCGGGTCCAAGTAAGGCCACTGCTGCTACCCTCCGGTTGAAGCCAAGCTAGGCGGGTTGACCACTGACGGCCGGTTAGCTTCTTAGCGGCGACGTGGAGTGGGAGAGCTATGTTGGAGAAGGACGCTGCTTCTACTTAACTGTTGGTGCGGTTGGCTAACTTACACGTGGGCCCAACAGGCATCTGGGCCACATGTCAGTTACGCAACTGCACCTGCAGTTAAGTCACTGAAGCTTCTGTTCGGCTCAGTCGGACACAGGTGGGTAGCTTCGGTTAATTAATTATACCTCCAGTGCACCCCTTCTTAGTTGAAGAATGTATGAAATGTAATGAAATCCGACCGTGTATGAATGAATTTATTTCGATCTGTTCGAATTCTTGTATCACTGGCATTGGATGAACATGCAAAACAATACGTACTAGCATTATTCCCTGGGTGATCACCTCGTTTGCAACAGTTTCACATGTACTCCCTCCGATCCTTTCTAGTCTGCATACAAGTTTTGTCTGCAGTCAAAGTATCTCTACTTTGACCAATCTTATAGAAAAAAGTATGCACTTTCACAATGTGCGAAGTAAAAAGGAACAAAAGGAGTACAAAGAGTTTGAGCAGCTTTTTAGCGTTCCTGTACATTGCAATCAAACACACAGGCCTGGCAATTCATAGAGAACATTCAAAACGATTGATGATTATGCATCTCAGCGATTCACATGTCAGAGCCAATATTTACTTCACAACTAAAGAATAAAGAAAAAATGGATCGACGCTGCTGACAGCAAAGGGCGCCCCATTCGAAAATATCAAACGCATGTCTTCTTGCTAAAATCAATGATCAAAATTTGACAAGGTTTTCCCATTCCAAAATATCAAATGCCTATGATTGTGGAATGGGCAGGGTTTGCCATCAGTTCTGACATTGACATGGCACCTCGTGCTAAATAAACCATCTGTTCTTTTTGTGCAGTTCCACCAAAATCAACCAAATTCGCGCATAGCTTGTATGATTTCACCCTTATATGTTGCAACGCCTTGAACTTATCGGCACCTCCTTTCTTGTGGTGGAAATGAATGATTCGATGTATTCATGAATATTTTGTGCAGTTCCTATTGAAATCAAGCTGAGCACCCTTGTTTGCAGAAAAACAAAAAAAGGTGATTAGTATAAAGCAAACTGTACTATGAATTGACAGTTTAAACAGGCACCTGCATGGTCCATGTAGAGCACACTTTTAGAAAAATGGAACTCACCAGAAAGAATCCTAGAACAACATTGTACTCGCGCATCACAGCAAGAAAATGGAGATTGGTCAGTCCTTCTGAACTGAAGTTAGTTTGGTCTTGTGGGGAGTAATGTAACCATCCTTCAACTGCTCCTTGTGATGAGAAGATAGACAGGGCTTCTTCATCCTGGCGTAATCGGAACTAGTCACTTCACGTACTCCATATTCTTCTTCAGAGGAGGATGATCCTGTTATGCAAAGACAAGAGGACAACTAAATGCTAGCATCCCTGTTTGCTCGAAAAAAAGGAAGGAAATATTTAAAACAGCACAGATGAAGCACTTCTGAAGGACAATACCACTTTTTGATGACAGTATCTAAACAGTAGCACAACACCAATAGACATGATAAAGCTCAATCATATGGATGAAATCAGTGGGCGAGTACCAACCTTTGTCAGGAGGCTTATTGTGTAGAGCATACAGATGAAGCACTTCTCCGAAACCATCTGTTGCTATCTACTGTGGTGGCCATGCTTACTATATACTCCTCGATTAGTTTAATGTTTCCAACATCTTCTTGTGCAGTTCCACTAAAATATATGGTATCTTCAAAGAAGATCCCTGTTTGCACAAGTAGAGATAATTACGTATTACATTAAGAGTGGCATCAAATCAGTGGCCATTGCTCGTTCCAGCCATAGCAATAAATTAAGATGCAAAACTATATCATTACTTGTGTCATCATAGTTCCAGTGCTTCATTACAGCACCGGGAGTTGATTTTTGTTTTTATTCCGCTTGTTCTTCCCCTTCATCACTTGGTTCAATAACAGACAAGCTTTGCCTTCAATGTAAGATTTGGCATGTCAATTAGGTTGCACAAGTATAGCACAAAGCAATGACATTAATTTTCTGATGAAAGTGGCAAAATACAGGCCAACAGTTGTGAAATATCCTTATCTTACCTCAATGGGATATTACGGTGCACATATAGATTGGAAGTCTTGTCTCCATTTGTGCAGTTCACTAAAATCAAGCAACATTACCGTACAAGTAGCACAACATATGAAAGCACACTGCAGAATCATCTGAAAGAAGGCTAGTACTGACCTCTCATGACGCGGAATTCAAACAACTCACAAGAAGAAGATCTGAACCAAATTTGCCAACACAGATAGGAAGGAAGATCTCCTCTTGTGCAGTTCCACTAAGATCAAGCAATCAAGCAACGTTGTCGGTGTGACATTTTGGTTGAACTGCACAAAACACTCTTAAAACAAAAGTGTTTTGTGCAGTGCAACAAAAGGTCACAATGGCAACGAGGTGAAGTAGATAACCCTGTTTACACAGAGGGGCAAAGGAAACAACTAGTGGTCAATAACGGTGGATGACATAGAAGCCAACAAAAAGAAGCATCTACCTTATCTAAATGGGAAAGAAAGCAAGAAAGTAGCATTTCTCAAACGGTGGCATTGATTTATATTAACAGAGAGATTATTATAACACTAAAATTCGTTAAACATGTAATTTGCTTTTAACTGTGGCATTGCATCAATTTTCCAGCGGCATTATTAGAGGGTGTTTGTTTACAGGGACATTTTGGTGGAGGGACTAAAAAAACTGTGTGTCAGTCCCATCTAAACCAAACAGGAGGGACTTTTAGGGACTAACAGTGGGCATTTGGGACTAAAGAAAGAAGACCCCGAGGGAGAGTCTTTTTGGGACTTTTTCCAACAGTTACCCCTGCCACGCATCGCACCTTGTCTCTATTAGTTCATTACTAGGGGTAATATGGTCTTTTAGCATGTCATTTAATAACCTCTAGTCCATGTTTAGTCCCTGGAACTGAGCAGGTAGGGACTAGGGAGTTTTCAACCAAACAGGGCCTTAGATTAACGACAGCTAAAGAGTTGCACGGGACAGTGGACGCACCAGGACCATGTGCATCTACCGATGTACTGGGGTGATGCACAGTCTGTTGCAACAAAGAACAAACAACCGAGGAGCATATTTGTGTTGGTCCCAGTTTTGTTATCTTTAAACACCTTTCCCTATGTGACCACAACAAATCTAGTCCTTCTCAAACTCTACAGCCTTGTCCCCCAAAACAAAAGATCAGTTCGTTACAGATGTGCGTACTGCGTTTGTCATTGTTTTCCCTTTTCGACCAACGTAGGTGCTGGATAGCCAGTCTGTACTAGTACTTTCCCCACTTCCTTTCCTCTTTGAACCACGTCCTAGATTTATGCTATACAACTTTCCCCACTACTTTCCCCCATTCCTGTCCTCTTTGAACCACGTCTTAGATTCATGCGATACAACTTTCCCCACTACGTTCCCCCTTCCTTTCCTTTTTGAACCACATCCTAGATTCATGCTATACAACTTTTCCCAATACTTTCCCCCATTCCTTTCCTCTTTGAACCACGTCCTAGATTCATGGTATACAACTTTCCCCACTACTTTCCTGTTTGATCGAACACCTAGATTCGAGTGCAGAAGCGGAAAAAGCCCACATGCAGCTAGAGCAATGCATGTGGAATAAGTAAATTATACCTTAAGGTTCTTGGGGTGTGGTTCGGTGGGCGACCGAAGGCCGTTCGACCCACACTATGTACGGCGGCGAAGAAGAAGGGGTCGGAGGCCCTCCCGCGCCGCCGCTGGGTGAAAGTGAACAGCTGCGCCGGTAGTGGATTCCCTCCATCGCCAACGGCAACAGCGTTAAGCCTCCTTCCCTTCCCGGTGGACGGATCCTGCCGGCTCTTTGACCAGCTGTGAGGGGAGAGAGAGAGGCCAACAAAGTCTTGTTTAGATCTGGAGAGGGTGAGAGAGTGTGAAGAGAGCAACTACATGCAGACCAGCAGTGAGGGGAGAGAGAGGCCAACGAAGTCTTGTTTAGATCTGGAGAGGGTGAGAGAGTGTGAAGAGAGCAACTACAAGCATACCAGCAGTGAGGGGAGAGAGAGAGGCCAACGAAGTATTCTTTAGATCTGGAGAGGGTGAGAGAGTGTGAAGAGAGCAACTACAAGCGCTGAGGCTCCAGCGTGTATATACATACTGGAGAGAGTGTGAAGAGTGCAAACCCTAGAAAACAAGCGCCGAGGCTGCAGTTTATACGTGATTAGGTGATTATACGGTCACTACGAGATCGTATAGCTCCGTATCCATCCATTTTGACCAGTCAAAGAATCCTCCTCGCACGAATTATGCTCAAGTGTAGTTATCGAACCCGAGACCTCAAGTTTGCTGAGCGAACAGGCTAACCAGCTACACAACCCTCCCGTTATGTTCAACGTGAGGAAAATAACCTTTTATACATTCCTGCATTCGTGTGACAAGCAATCCGTGTATTTTTTGTGTGTGGGAGTCATTGGGATTTAAATCATAATCGTGTCATGTGGCTTTGGTGGTAAGACTATCCACAGTGGTGCAGAAATAATGCAGCCTTAGTCACCTTACCTCTCTCCATGTAGTACGTTGGGTCCCACCAGTCAGAGGGTGAAACAAACAAATTAATAATCAAATTAAAAGTGCCAGCGTTGTATCTTACCTCACACATCTCGCTACTGCTCGGGAACACTGTCCAATTGATCCTTCTGTTCGCTCACGTACTATTTTAAGTGAATCCTTATTATAACATGCACACAATTTTGGGCACCTGTATTCGACCTAAGTCAGTGTGCCACCGTATCTCGTACGACTCCCTCCGTCTAGGTGTAATAAGTCACGTTAGAAGGTGCAGCGGGACCAAGGTGCAAGCAGATTGGAGGAGAAGGAGAAACTTGACCGGTCATTCCTCCAATCAAAGCCCTGATTTCTGTCTCTAAACGCAAAAATTAATCCAAACAACTAAGAGATGCCGTTTTAGCTACCATGCAGGGCCACGTATTAACTCGCATGCAAGTCGACTTTGATTTCTTGACTGATCAACGCGTAGTTGCGCTCCATGCATTGGGTTTCTGGGGGAGATAACAAGGCAGAGTAAGGAGAGTTTGGTTACATTGCTTAGGCTGGTCATAGTGGTGAGTAACTTGGACTAGTAACATGCATATGTTACTAGTCTATGTTACTACTACGCGAAGTTTGCCGTTGGAAGCGAGCCGATCTGGCTCTCCTGAGCTAGCAAGGTTTTTCTAGCCCACAAAAGCTAACATATTTTAACATTTCCAAATGCCTAACCTTGCCCGGCTATGCTATAAGCTGTTCTTGCTAAGGATCCAAACACTCCCTAAGTAACAACGCTCGCTAGCAACGAGGCCAGGATGGGATTGAGATGCGAAGTTAATGGACGACGCCTAAACATTTTGGGAATATCTGATTTCCGTAGGATGACTTAACACCTAGACGGAGGGAGCACTACTCCTCAGTCCAGGTTTCATGGAATATTCGTCACCTCTTCTCTTCTTGTCCGTACTCCATTTGTATCTCACTTCCCATGGCTTCGCACTCGCAGGATTTTCCTATTCTATGAACCTGTGTGTGCGTCTGCGTGTGTGTGTTTAACAGCATGTGTGTGTTAGAGAGAGCGACAGATCGACCAACTCCTACAGAGAGATGGTGTGTAGTGTACGATTTTAGCCGCGAGAGTCAGTGCATCCTCTCGTTTCTGGGCGTCTGGTAGGGACAGGCGGACAGCTGCCACGCCCGCTACTGACCAGCCTGGCCCACCCAAAGCCCCTCCATCGCCCGCGCGCTCTTCCCGCCCGAAACGGTCAGCGCCGCTCCAAAGAATCGGGCTGCATTCATGCCCGGGCAGAGCGGACGCGACATCTCACTGGCACCTGCGTTGAAGGGAGAAGCGGATTCAAGAGTGATGGTTGCCTCGTCCGTCCAACTTACTGCTGGGTCTATGTGATTTGATGGCTCATTGGTCATTATTACTGAGGTGGTAGGACTGCTGGATGTCCCACGCTTTCAGCGAAAGGAGGTGCTAATAGATTACAATTTTCTCCATTCTTACGGCGGAGGAGTGCAAGAGCAGTGAAAACACGCAGGCTCAGTGATTACATGGCCCACCTCACACTATCACCATATTTTCTGGACATCGTGCGACACCTAACTCTTTACATAGTACTCCCTCCATTCCTAAATATAAGTCTTTGTAGAGATTGCACTAGGTGGACTACATACGGAACAAAATGAATGAATCTACACATAAAATGCATCTATATACATCCGTATGTGGTTCATGGTGAAATCTCTACAAAGACTTATATTTAGGAACGGAGGAAGTACTTGTATAGTATGTACTGTAATTTATCAGCGAGATAGTACAATGCTATGAAGCTTCCAGCTTCCGTTACATGTATCTTGTGTCCAAGGTTGCCCGTTGCAACATTTCATCAAATACAAAGGAGACTGACATGCATGCTATTGCATCTCAATGATTGACGGATCATAGCAAATATCGGTTCCTCAAAAAGATGATAACAAATATGTACTCCCTCCGTTCCAAAATAAGTGTCTCAACTTTATGCTCAATATGGACTACAAACGGAGCAAAATGAGTGAATCTACACTCTAAAATACGTCTATATACATCAGTGTTTGGAGTATGTACTAGTAGTTCATATTGAAATCTACTAAAGGACATATATATTTCAAACAATATGATAATCTCTCTAACCAAGGTAGTAGGGACGAGGAGTAAACGGAGGGAGTAGTAAAATTTTCTCCTCGTCCTGCGAGCCACCGCGCGCGTGGGCGAGGGAGTGGGCGTAAGGCGTACAGTACTACTACTAGTAAGCAAGCTTCACCTCATCCTGCGAGCCACCGCGCCCATGGGCGGGGGAGACAGCATACTAAGCAAGCTTCTCCTCGTTCTGCGAGTTGACGGGACACATCAAAAGTACTCCAGTGTATAGAGCCTTGCCTCTAAGGTAGGCCCCACATGGTTTGCCTCCTTTTTAGCATAACGCGTCAAGTCGCAATTTGTTTGTTCACCCATGATAGACGATCCTCCCTCCATCAAGTGGACAACCAGTACACGTGTCAAATTACCACGTGGGCTGCCTTTTTGTACAGAAATGAGCTCCACCGTGTACCAGCGCGGGTGTGGTTGGGAAATAGACGGGAGTACGTGCGCCGTACGTGCACCTCTTCTCCTCGTGCACGTCCCCCACCTACGTGGGTGTGTGTGAGAGATATAAACCTAGACAAATGGCTTGTGCGTTCATGAGTGTTTTTTGTTTTGGTGGGGGGGGGGAATTGATTTCGTGAATGTATTTGTGGGAATATGTGTCGATGACATCTCAAACAAAATTTTGCATGCAATGTCGTCTGTGAAATGGAGGCCTATCCATATCATATATAGAGGGCTGGGCGATCCATGAGAAGAGAGGGAGGGGTCATAGATATCGATAGAGTCTAAGAGAGAATCAAGTGGGTGGGTGCGAGATCGATGAAGAGAGCCATCGAAATTGTGTGTGTGTGCAAGTCAAAGATATAGGGCGACTGGCCTACCAGAACGTCAGAGGGCACATGTCAAGTTTGTGTGTGGCAGGGAGACATGACTAGAGCGCTCGATGTATCGGTGTGTGTGTGTGTGTGGGGGAGGGGGGTGGGGGGAGGGGTAGGCAGAGGCCTAACTATAGAGTTAGAACGACTCGTATATGTGTTGAGAAGGAGAGACCCAGCTATGTCTTGAGGGAGATCGGTCGACATCCATACATAACTGAAGGACGGGAAATAGGATGGGACGGAGAGAGAGAGAGAGAGGAGAGAGAGAGGGAGGGAGAGGGGTAGAGTGCTGGATGGGTGATGGAGTTGCTTCTCGAAGATGGTGGGAGAGGCCTACTAGACAAACCGAGGGTGGTACTGCAATATTATCAATAAGAGTGGGGATGTGCTTCTATGTGTGCCTGTGCGTGATAGATCTGTCGGGACGCATCCATGGATGATGAAGGGGAACCATGTGTTTGGTACGCAAACCTAACTAGATCGATAGATCAATTGTTGTTTGTCGGAGGAAGGGAGAGACATAACTAATGAGGTAGATCGATCGACGCGTGGGGAAAAACGAGTTATAAGGACCTAGCTAGCTAAATGTATAGCGGGAGATCGGTCGGTGTACGTCCATTTGTTAGAGGCAAGAAAGGCCCGGCGAGACGGATAGACAGAGAATGGAGCTAGGAGGTGGTGCGAGAGGCCTAGCTACTAGCTAGATAGGGGGAGGAGTGTGCGGTTGTGAGATAGATGAAAAGAGGGGCGAGAGTTTACACGTGTGTGGGACCGTATGAGAGACAAGAGGCAAGGACACATAAAGGAGGAGATTGAAGGTGTGTGTGTATGTTGTAGGCAAACATCAATGGAGAGGTTTATCGATTGGCGTATGTCAGAAAAAAGTTGTGGAGACTGTGGGAGAATGACCTAAAGAAAAAAACTGAATGTGCGTGATGGATAGAATGCTGAGGGAGGGGGAGGGTGAGGAGGGCGTTTGCATGCACGAGAGAAAGTTAGTGGTAGCTACCAAGGTTAGAGGATTGTGTGCGTGTAAGAGTCTAACAAAGATCATAATTTGATATGAAAGTGGATTCATATATTTGAATAGGATATCATAGTGTTTTAAACATATGCATGCATGAATATAGCGGTGATACGCGTGTTGTGGTTTTGCACATGTTATACCATAATGTGATAATGCATGGCGTTTGCAACTCACAGCAAAATGTCGAACAATCTAAACCATACTATACATCGAACAATCTCACATTTTATTTGAATTTGTGATAATGTGTGGCGTTTGCAGCTTATAGCTAAATATCGAACAATCTAAACAATATCGAACATTCTCACATTTTATTTGAATTTGTGGTAATGTGTGGTGTTTGCAACTCACATCTAAATACTTGTAGGCGTAGGGGGCGGGGCACCAGACATAATGTGATAAACACATTATACATATGAGACATGGTTTAGATTATGAAGATCTAGCTAGAGCTTGACTTGTACTGTGATTTGAAATCAACATAAAGTCGATTCAAAAAATTGAGTTCGAGTTCATATAGTACAAATAGTTCATATGTAACTCGAGACTAATCATGTGGTGTGCTGTGAAGATAATACACAAACAATGGTTTAACTTGACAATAATGATGATTGTAGATCTTATTAAAACAGAGAAACGAATTCAAATGCTTTGACTTCACAACAATCATTATTATAGATCTTATTCAAATAGAGAAACGAATTCAAATTTAGTTCATATTGAAGCGGTAGTATATACGTTTGGAATGCACTAAAACGTTCATTTGAGTAGTAGGTTGCATGCATTATACACGTAGCGAAATATTTTAACTGAACATAACATGAATTCAAAGTTTTGAATAACATTTGTAGTGCGAATTGATTTGGTACAGTACACGTTAGGCTTGTCCGGAATTTTCAACCCGCGCCTTGTTAGCCCGAAATGTTTAAGAGATATCTTTGTCTCGTTGTGCTCCGACAACACCCTCCATCTCAACCCGCGCCTTGCTATTCCAAAATTACAACGCGTGCGAAAACTCCCACCTCCTGTGAAATCCCGACATGCGAAATGCCCGTGATACCCCTGAACCGAAAGAACCGCCTCAATTCTTGTGAACCAAACACCCAGATTGGCAGAAATCTTGTGTTTTTAAATTCTCTGTTTTGCATGTGCATTCCTATCCTATTCCTGTCTATTTCCTATCCCTGCATCGTTAGAATCCTCAAATTCAAACAATCCCTTACACAATTACTTCTGTTACAGATATGTGTCAAAGAAAACCTTGTGTGGTTTGTCCTGCTCCTGCGGTGCTGTGTTCCACCCCAGCTCAGCTGCTCCAATGACGGAAGGGTTCACCACAGCAGGGATCCGCTCTCCAAACTGTCTTTCGCCGCCTCAGATCTTCTTCCCCGCCACCGGCAGCCACGACAACTGCATTACCATCATCAACTGAGCAGATGACCTTGAGGACTACACGGGTCCGCAAGAGAGGTCGCACTCTTCCGTGTCTGCTTACGTTATGCATCGCTTAATATGATGACATGCTACTTTATCGTCGTGTTCACCTATTAGACTCCGAGTCAGGTCCAAACTTATGCTGAAACTTGAGTTTTTAAACGGTTGTGGGGTACAAATTGGGGCAGCGATCAGTACTATCTGTCTACTATCTGGTCAATCTCAGGTGTCTACTATGAGTTTCATGTTGGGTGCAAACAAACATTAAAGGAGCCATTATCTATATTTTTTAACTAAAGCTATTATCTACCTGCTATCATTGGTTTTGGGTCTATCCACAATTTGCTACCATCACTCTGGATTTGTGCATGCACTCCTTACATAATCTCACTATGTTTTATTCCTATGCATGTCAGTTATTGCACACAATGGAGCTGGACATGTAGAGCAAAAGAGACGAGCCTTGCGTGGCAATAAAATTTCATGCAGACGTCGCTCCATGGTGGGCGCAAAGGCAGCCCCCCTCCACCCATTTCGGATCATAATCAAGAGGAAGATAATGTTTTGAGGGGGATTCAGAAGCAGAAGACCACTCCTATTTACCCCATGAGGTCTTCGCTCTAACTTGGCATGCTGATGTTGGTTATATCATGCATATGGTGCCTTGCATTGCTTACTTTATACATCAAATATGTCAACTGCTTAGTTTAGACATGCTTTGTGTGAATGTCATCTGTTTAGTTTATTCATCGTTTATGTGAATTATGCAATGCCATCTTGTTTAGACAGGCATCATATATGTGAATTTTGCAATGCCATCCTGCTTAGCCAGTCATCTTATATGTAAATTATATCAGGCCATCCTTTTTTTCCGTTACGTATTACATTTGTCAACAATGTTAGTACATTCAACTACTCTTCGTGTGCATCAGCCATTTGACACGGTGATGGAAAATTCTGGAGTGAAAACAAGGTCTTCAGAGCAGACTATGCTATCTGACGAAGCGCATATCTCGCTGGTTACAGATAGCTCCTCAGACGAGGATTCAGAGATAGATGACCAGTCCTATTTCCCCCCGAGGTGTATGCTCTAATTAACTTGGCAGGGTTATGTTGCTCATATCGTGCGTATAGTGTCTTGCATTGCGATGTCATTTGATTAGTTTAGACATGCTTTGTGTGAATGCCACCTGTTTAGTGTCTAATTACCATATATGTGAATTATGCATTGCCATCTTGTTGCAAGACATTATATATGTGAATTATGCAATGCTATCTTATTGCAAAGGCATTATATATGTGAATTATGCAATGCCATGCTGTTGAGCCAATCATCATGTATGTGAATTATATCATGCTATCATTTTTTGTATTATGTGTTCCATTTGTCGACAACGTTTGTATATTCAACTAGTCTTCCTATGCATTAGCCATTTGAAGCGGTGATGGAAGTATCTGGAGTGAAAACAAGGTATTCAGAGCAGACAATGCTACCTGCTGAAGTAGACATCTTGCTGGATACAGAGAGCTCCTCAGAGGAGGATTCAGAGACTGATGACCAGTCCTATTTCCCCCCTGAGGTCTATGCTCAAACTTGGCAGGGTTATATTACCCATGTCATGCATGTTGTCTTGCATTGCTTAGTTTTTACATCATATATGGATTGCCATCTGCTTACTTGCTTACTATATAAATCATATATTTGAATTATATCATGCCATCATGTTTACATACACAATATCTATCTGAATTATGGCATGGCAACCCATTTAATAAAGACATCATATAGTTATATCATCTCATCATGTTTAGTGTTTACAGTCATCATATTTTGAATTAAGTCATTCTATCTAGGAATTATATCATGCTATCATGTTTCCATAGGCGGCATGTATGTGAATTATGGCATGCCAACCTATTTAATAAACACATTATATAGTTATATCATGTCATCCTGCTTACATAGTCATCATATTTTGAACTATGTCTTTCCATCTTTTTTAGTTAGCCATCATAATGTGAAATTCTATCATGCTATCGTGTTTAGTTAGCCAACATATATGTGACATTGTGTCATGCTATCCTGTTTGGTTAGACAACATAAATCTGAATTATTTCATGCCCTCTTTTACTCCCCACTATCCATTGCACCTGTCTATCATACAATGTCTGTACATTCAATTACTTCTCTTGTTTATCAGCCATTTGAATTGGAGAGGGTGATGGCAGTATCTAAGGGAGTAACAACATGGTCTTTAGAAAAGATAGTGCTACCAGTTGATGCAGATAGAACCACGGTTGTACTTGCCCAAGAACCAGCCCCACCACACATAACCCAGACTCTCGCAGATTGTACCCCTACCCAGTTGGACAGAGAACTAGCTACACCCCTTCTAACCCCAACCCCAGTAGATAGTAACCCAGTTCCAGTTGACACAGCACCGTCTCCACCACAGAGCACCCAAACACGAGTAGTTAGTAAGGGAACTGCAGTGCCCAAAGCACGAGGACCACCACTCCGAATCCCAACTCAACGCTTAAAGGAGAAGAAGAATTGTTCTCAGGTCAGGTTCTGTAGCTATGGTTCATACTCCTTTGCTCTTGCATCACTGTATTTACTCAGACCAACTATTTTCAAATTTGAAGGATGGAATTGAAACTCCAATGGCGCAACAGGTATGTTTTAAACTTGTTTCTTTAATTGGTTTGCTGTTGTAACTTGCCCTATGTTGATTTCAGTTTCAATTGAATAAATAGTTATGTTCTCATGTCATGCACATTACAAGTGTCTCAATAGTTTCCCACACTTATATTCTGTCTATTCTGCTTTGTCTTGAACAAATATTATTTGAACTGTGTCTCTATCTTGATTTGGCAACAAAAACTAGAATGATATAGACCATAAAGTGACCATGGTACATAGATATATGTTTGTTTCATGCTGTTATCCTGTGCACTTTACTACTGAACTGATTTACCAAAATGAGTTTCATAGACAACATGGTAAACCTGTGATGTGTCTGCTTGTTTCTCTTTTGGAATGCAGACAAAATATTGGAGAACAGTACCCCGTTATGCAATGGTGAAGGAAGTAATGCAGATAAGGTTCAAGATAGTGAGACATCCCAGTTGGTCTCCAGGAAAGCTGATAAAAACTACCTTGACGACAGTGAGAGAACCCAAAAGTCATGTCTTGATGTAGTGTTCGAGTTACTGGCCACTACTGCTGGCACAAGCTCTTCGAACTCGCTGCCTGAATCAGTTCGTCTTCTTGAGTCTCAGCTTCAAGTTGAAAGACATCAATCAGATGTGTTGCGACAGGAAGGTGAAGGACTGAGGAAGTCCCTGCAGAATTCAGATGCATACTTTCTGGTGCAATAGCAAGCACTGGAGGATTTAAGCGCCAAACAAGAGAAAGTTAATAAGCTTGCTAAGCATCTTGCCAGCATTATGGGTACCCAGGATATTGTTTCTTGAGATCTTCTGAAGTGGTTTCAGTTCTGGACTTGTTTTGCTGCGGCGTTTATTTGCACTGGTCGCCAACTTTGACAACCAGTGTATATGATATGCTGCTTTGTTCCCTATATTTGCACTGGTGGCGAACTTTGATGCCCAGTGGATGTAATATGTGTAATAGCCGTGATAGCCTAGCGTAAGTTGCTTGCTTATTTATTTCCTTGTTGTCTTGTTTATTTGTTTGCTTGTAGTCAGTGCTATTCTTTTTCCGCGGTTTGCTAATGGCTGCAATAACCTATTTTTTAAAACTAGGCCACAATAACCATGGGCTACATACTTACTGTAGTGACACTGGGCCTTCTACGGGCCGTAGAAACAATGGGCCTTCTACGGGGCGTAGAAACAATGGGCCTTCTACGGGCCATATCATCAATGGGCCTTCTACGGGCCGTATCATCAATGGGCCTTCTACGGGTCATATGACCGATTGCCCAAACATGGGCCAATAACATACCGCTTTATGGCCGTAAACGGGCTAGAGTTGGAATCGTCCGTTCATGGGCCGACCATAATGGGCCGTCGTTAATCGTCCGTATTTGATGACGCTATGAAAATGGCCCAACGTATTAACGGGCCACAAACGGGCCGACTATAACCACGGGCTGAATTTGGCCTGCAAGCAGAAAATGACAGTAAGGGGCCGTAAGTAACCGAATGCTGGAAATGAGCCCAAGAATAAATGGGCCCTGAGAAGGCCAAAAGATAACATGGGATGAAAACAGCCCAACGGTATAATGGGCCGTTAATGGGTATAAAGTGATACACTGTTCATTACGGGCCAGTTTCACCTCGGGCCGTTAATGGGCCAAGAGTTACAAAGGGCCTCATATGGGCCGAAAGCCTTCATGGGCTATACATGGGCCGAAAGTTAAAATGGGCTGGAATCATATTGGATGGCCCAGATGACGCTACTGGGCCTAATTCCGATAGGTCGTAACGGGCCCTGGGTTAGCGGGCTGTAAATGGGCTATATGCGAACAGGCCATTAGTAGGCTTTTCATGGGCCGGCCCGCCACCTTTTGACCAGTCAAACGGGCCGGCGTTTTCACAGGAATGGCCTTCTATTGGGCCCTACCACGTGTCTATGTATCACAGGCGCCTTCGGTCCAATGAGTGGATGACATCTGTCCCAATGGTGAGCCGACACATGTTTCCTCCAGCCAATGATGATTTTACACGTGGAAAATCCCCATTGGTTGGGGCTGTTAACGGGTTATCGGATCCAAAATCGGACCTGATAGCGTAACGGCAAGCCGTTACGGTGGATGCCACATGTCGGTCACCCTTGACGAAAGCACTTCTATGACGCGTGATTTATTGTCATGGAAGTGGACACTTCCGTGATGATATTTTTGGTAATGTCATGGAACACTTCTATGACAGCACATGTATGACTATCTTGATTCTGTCATAAAATTGTCATGGATGTACATGCATGACAGAAAACGTGACCTACTGTGACAAACACGTATCATCACGGAAGTGTATTTTTTTGTAGTGCCGTTGGACGAAAACAAAAGAGGGGATGCTTTCCGGGGCATCCCCAAGCTTAGGATTTTTGGTTGTCCTTGGATTTTACCTTGGGTTGCCTTGGGCATCCCCAAGCTTAGGCTCTTTCCACTCCTTGTTCCATAATCCATCATCTTTACCCAAAACTTGAAAACTTCACAACACAAAACTTAGCAGAAAATCTCGTGAGCTCCATTAGCGAAAGAAAACAAAACACCACTTCAAGGTACTGTAATGAACTCATTCTTTATTTATATTGGTGTTAAACCTACTGTGTTCCAACTTCTCTGTGGTTCATAACCTCCGATACTAGCCATAGATTTATCAAAATAAGCAAACAACACACGAAAAACAGAATCTGTCAAAAACAGAACAGTCTGTAGTAATCTGTATCAAACGCATACTTATGGAACTCCAAAAATTCTAAAATAAATTCCTGGACGTGAGGAATTTATCTATTAATCATCTGCAAAAAGAATCAACTAAATAGCACTCTCCAGTTAAAAGGTGTAGCTAATCTCGTGAGCTCTAAAGTTTCTGTTTTTTTACAGCAAGATCAAAAAGACTTCACCCAAGTCTTCCCAAAGGTTCTACTTGGCACAAACACTAATTAAAACATGAAAACACATCTAACCAGAGGCTATATCACAGATTTATTACTAAACAGAACCAAAAATCAAGAAACAAAAAACAAAATTGGGTTGCCTCCCAACAAGCGCTATCGTTTAACGCCCCTAGCTAGGCATATATAATTTTAATGATGCTCACATGAAAGACAAGAATTGAAGCACAAAGAGAGCATCATAAAACACGTGACAAACACATCTAAGTCTAACATACTTCCTATGCATAGGCATCTTATAGGCAAAAAAATTATCAAGGCAAGCAAAAACTAGCATATGCAAGGAAGCGGAAAGAAATAATAGCAATCTCAACATCACGAGAGGTAATTTAATAACATGAAAATTTCTACAACCATATTTTCCTCTCTCATAATAGTTACATGTAGGATCATAAGCAAATTCAACACTATAGCTATCACAAAACATATTCTTAACACGATCCACATGTATGCAAAGTTGACACTCTTCCAAAATAGTGGGATTAACATTAACTAAAGTCATGACCTCTCCAAACCCACTTTTATCAAAAACTTCATAAGATTGAACATTCTCCAAATATGTGGGATATAAAGTTGACACTTTTCCAAACCCACTTTCAATATTATTGCAAACATTATTATCAATCTCATATTCATCATGGGGCTTAAATAAATTTTCAAGATCATAAGAAGAATCACCCCAATCATGATCATTGCAACAAGTAGTAGACATAGAAAAATTAGAATCCCCAAGCTTAGGGTTTTGCATATTATTAGCACAATTGACATCAAGAGAATTTATAATAAGATTATTGCAATCATGCTTTTCATCGAAGAAACTGTCAAGTATGGGTGCAATAACAACGATCTCATGTTTAACATAAGGAACTATAGCAAATTCGTCTTCACAAATATTGGCATCATGGCCACAAGAATAGCAAGCATCATGTTCATCAAGGGATATTTCAATCAAATCATCAAAATCATAATTATCTATAGATTCATGCATATCATTATTTTCTTCCAAAGCAACGGTCATTCTCTCAATAAATTCCTTAACATAGACATTATGAGCATAGTTTTCATAGCAATATTTAAGTATGTCGGAATTTTCAGATTTGTAGAGAGTAATATCATAATTTTCAATCAAAGAAGCAACTTCATGAGCACCCTTAAAAACGACAAATTCTTCAATTTGTTCAATATCATAGTAACTATAAACACCCTTTCCATAACAAGATAATATTTCATTATCATTAAACTCACATAGGTAGGGAAGGTGTTTTTTAGGGCTCTTAGAGCAACAAGTAAAGTCATGAATTTCACAAAGACTCCAAGCATAGCATAGCAAACTATTTATTTGATACCATAAGAGCTTCCCCTTTTCAGACAAACGGTGACGCACAAAATGAGCATGCTCATATAAAGATTTCCAATCAACTAGGCTAGTTGGGGTTTCAGCACGAGCGCATAAGGATCGAAGATGATCCAAGTAGAACACTTTAAGTGGATCCATATCAATAGATTTTTAGCAAGCAAAGATACAAGGAAATAGAAGGCACATGGAAACACAAACAAAGATACATAAGGGAAGAGGGCGAAAGAAAAGGGCAAATAAAACGGAGAAGGTGAAGTGGGGGAGAGGAAAATGAGAGGCAAATGGCGAATAATGTAATGCGAGGGATAAGAGTTTGTGATGGGTACTTGGTATGTCTTGACTTGTGCGTAGACTCCCCGGTAACAGCGCCAAAAATCGTTCTTGCTACCTCTTGAGCATGCGTTGGTTTTCCCTTGAAGAGGAAAGGGTGATGCAGCAAAGTAGCGTAAGTATTTCCCTCAGTTTTTGAGAACCAAGGTATCAATCCAGTAGGAGGCCACACGCAAGTCCCTCGTACCTACACAAACAAATAAGAACCTTGCAACCAATGCGATAAAGGGGTTGTCAATCCCTTCACGGCCACTTGCAAAAGTGAGATCTGATAGAGATGATAATATTTTTGGTATTTTTATGATAAAGATTGAAAGTAAAGATTGCAAAGTAAAAATAGATTTGAAACTTATATGATGGAAAATTGACCCGGGGGCCATAGGTTTCACTAGTGGCTTCTCTCAAGATAGCATAAGTATTACGGTGGGTGAACAAATTACGGTCGAGCAATTGATAGAAAAGTGCATAATTATGAGAATATCTAGGCATGATCATGTATATATGCATCATGTCCGTGACAAGTAGACCGACTCCTGCCAGCATCTACTACTATTAGTCCACACATCGACCGCTATCCAGGATGCATCTAGAGTATTAAGTTCATAAGAACAGAGTAACGCATTAGGCAAGATGACATGATGTAGAGGGATAAACTCAAGCAATATGATATAAACCCCATCTTTTTATCCTCGATGGCAACAATACAATGCGTGTCGTTTCCCCTTCTGTCACTGGGATCGAGCAACGCATGATTGAACCCAAAGCTAAGCACTTCTCCCATTGCAAGAAAGATCAATCTAGTAGGCCAAACCAAACTGATAATTCGAAGAGACTTGCAAAGATAACAAATCATACACAAAAGAATTCAGAGGAGATTCAAATATTGTTCATAGATAATCTTGATCATAAACCCACAATTCATCGGATCTCGACAAACACACCGCAAAAAGAGTTGCATCGAATAGATCTCCCAGAAGATCGAGGAGAACTTTGTATTGAGATCCAAAAAGAGAGAAGAAGACATCTAGCTAATAACCATGGACCCGAAGGTCTGTGGTAAACTACTCACACATCATCGGAGAGGCTATGGTGTTGATGTAGAAGCCCTCCGTGATCGATTCCCCCTCTGACGGAGCGCCGGAAAAGCCCCCAAGATGGGATCTCATGGGTACAGAAGGTTGCGGCGGTGGAAATAGGATTTCGTGGTGCTCCTGGTTGGTTTCGGGGTATATGGGTATATATAGGAGGAAGAAGTAGGTCGGTGGAGCTGCAAGGGGCCCCCGAGGGTGGGGGACGCGCCCAGGGGGCAGGCGCGCGTCCCTGCCTCGTGGCCTCCTCGTTGATTTCTTGACGTCCACTCCAAGTCCTCTGGATTGCGTTTGTTCCAAAAATCACGCTCCCGAAAGTTTCATTCCGTTTGGACTCCGTTTGATATTCCTTTTCTGCGAAACACTGAAATAGGCAAAAAAACAGCAATTTGCACTGGGCCTTGGGTTAGTAGGTTAGTCCCAAAAATAATATAAAAGTGTATAATAAAGCCCATTAAACATCCAAAACAGAATATATAATAGCATGGAACAATCAAAAATTATAGATACGTTCGAGACGTATCAGTGACGTCCCACGAAGTCACGATCCAGCAGAGTGTCGAGGGTGAGCTTCGTCAGCATGACGGCATGATGACGGTGATGATGAAGCTACCGGCGCAGGGCTTCGCCTAAGCACTATGACGATATGATCGAGGTGGAATATGGTGGAGGGGGGCACCACACACAGCTAAGGGATCAATGATCAACTTGTGTGTCTATGGGGTGCCCCCTGGACACGTATATAAATGATGGAGGGAGGAGGAGGCCGGCCCTCATAGGGTGCGCCCAAAGTGTGTAGTCCTACTAGGACTCCCTAGTCCAAGTAGGATTCCACCTCCCACATGGAATAGGAAAAAGGGAAGGCAGAAGGAGAAGGAAGGAAGGGGGTGCCCCCTTTCCCTAGTCCAATTCGGACCAGTCCATGGGGAAGGGGCGCGGCCACCCTTGAGGCCTTTCTCTCCTTTCCCGTAAGGCCCATTAAGGCCCAATACGAATTCCCGTAACTCTCCGGTACTCTAAAAAATACCCGAATCACTCAGAACCTTTCCGATGTCCGAATATAGCCTTCCAATATATCGATCTTTACGTCTCGACCATTTCGAGACTCCTAATCATGTCCCCGATCTCATCCGCGACTCCAAACAAACTTCGGTCATCAAATCACATAACTCATAATACAAATCGTCACAGAATGTTAAGTGTGCGGACCCTACGGGTTCGAGAACTATGTAGACATGACCGAGACTCATATCCGGTGAATAACAAATAGCGGAACCTGGATGCTCATATTGGCTCCTACATATTCTATGAAGATCTTTATCGGTCAAACCGCAAAACAACATACGTTGTTCCCTTTGTCATCGGTATGTTACTTGCCCGAGATTCAATCGTCGGTATCATCATACCTAGTTCAATCTCGTTACCGGCAAGTCTCTTTACTCGTTCCGTAATGCATCATCCCGCAACCAACTCATTAGTCACATTGCTTGCAAGGCTTATAGTGATGTGCATTATCGAGAGGGCCCAGAGATACCTCTCCGATACACGGAGACAAATCCTAATTTTGATATATGCCAACTCAACAAACACCATCGGAGACACCTGTAGACAAGGTGTTCCTCCGGTATTCGGGAGTTGCATAATCTCATAGTCTGAGGAACATGTATAAGTCATGAAGAAAGCAGTAGCAATGAAACTGTAACGACCATAATGCTAAGCTAATGAATGGGTCTTGCCGATCACATCATTCTCCTAATGATGTGTCCCGTTCATGAAATGACAACACATGTCTATGGTTAGGAAACATAACCATCTTTGATAAACGAACTTGTCAAGTAGATGCATACTAGGGACACTTTGTTTTGTCTATGTATTCACACATGTACTAAGTTTCCGGTCAGTACAATTCTAGCATGAATAATAAACAATTATCATGAAATAAGGAAATAAATAATAACTTTATTATTGCCTCTAAGGCATATTTCCTTCATTATGTGCATAATTCAAATTTGAACTACATGTGCATGCTCTAGTGCATATGAATTCGTTGAAAAATCAAATATGTGTCCTCCCATGCAAGAAATGGGAATGAATTTCAAAGACCATGGCACCGTTGATTGCTGGCAAAACATTGACATGCCTGGTTTTTAAATTCTAGTAAATCTAAAACTCGTCTGAAATTCATGAAATTGGCATGCAATCATGGAGCGGCATCAACATGTCGTGGTACAAATTTTGTCCCATTTGGGGTAGGTTTGGGTATATGCTTCTCATAACAAGCATGATGGTTTTCGGTAGGGAACGTCCTACCTTTGGGGACAAAACGATATCCATTGCCTCTTATTGCTTTCAAGTTTTTTTCTTGTGTCGACATAGAACAACAGGAGTGTTGTATGAATTTTTGTGATTTTTCGGGATTCGTTTGGGCATTTTTATGCATTAAGTGAGTTTTCAATGCATTTATGTGCATAATTCAAATTTGAACTACATGTGCATGCTCCAGTGCATATAAACTGGTTGAAAAATCAAATCTGTGTCCTTGGGTGCATGCTTAGGTCCCATGCAAGAAATGGGAATGAATATCAAACACCAGGGCACCGTTGATTGCTGGCAAAACATTGAGATGCCATGTTTTTAAATTCTAGTAAATCCAAAACTCGTCTGAAACTCATGAAACTTGGCATGCTATCATGGAGCGGCGTCAACATGCCGTGGTACAAATTTCGTCCCATTTGGTGCGGGTTTGTGTCTATGCTTCTCACAAACCGGAGCTTCCCAGAACAAGCATAATGGTTTTGGTAGGGAACGTCCCACCTTTGGGGACGAAACGATATCCATTGCCTCTTATTGCTTTCAATTTTTTTCTCGTGTCAACGTAGAACAACAGGAGTGTTGTGTGAATTTTTGTGATTTTTGGGGGTTCGTTTGGACATTTTTATGCATTAACTGAGTTTTCAATGCATTTATGCACATAATTCAAATTTGAACTACATGCGCATGCTCCAGTGCATATAAACTGGTTGAAAAATCAAATCTGTAACCTTGGGTGCATGCTTAGGTCCCATGCAAGAAATGGGAATGAATTTCAAACACCAGGGCACCGTTGATTGCCCGCAAAACATTGAGATGCCTGGTTTTTAAATCCTTGTCAATCCAAAACTCGTCTGAGATTCAGGAAACTTGGCATGCTATCGTGGAGCGGCATCAACATGCCGTGGTACAAATTTTGTCCCATTTGGGGCAGGTTTGGGTCTATGCTTCTCACAAACCGAAGCTTCTCACAACAAGCATGATGGTTTTCGGTAGGGAACGTCCCACCTTTGGGGACGAAACGATATCCATTGCCTCTTATTGCTTTCAATTTGTTTTCTCGTGTCAACATAGAACAACAGGAGTGTTGTGTGAATTTTTGGTGATATTTCGGGGTTCATTTGGACATTTTTATGCATTAACTGAGTTTTCGATGCATTTATGTGCATAATTCCAATTTGAACTACATGCGCATGCTCCAGTGCATATAAATTGGTTGAAAAATAAAATCTGTCTCCTTGGGTGCATGCTTAGGTCCCATGCAAGAAATGGGAATGAATTTCAAACACCAGGGCACCGTTCATTGCCGGCAAAACATTGTGATGCCTGGTTTCTTAATTCTAGTAAATCTAAAACTCGTCTGAAATTCATGAAACTTGGCATGCTATCATGGAAGGGCATCCGACATGCTATGGTATTTTTGGTGTCCATTTCGAGAGAAGCGCACTCGAATAACGACAACCAACAAAGGTATTTTGAAAATAAAAATAGCTTCCACTTTAATATCTCAAACGTTTGTATATTTCAAAAGGTGTGTGTTCGGTTAACCATTCACGTGATGCCACGTGTATTGGTTTTAATGGCTATAGGAGGTGCCGTGTGGACAGCTGCTTGACTAAACGGGAGGCGCGCGAGCGTAGTCCAGTGCACAGGCTCACCGCGAAGCGTATAAGCTGTTCAACACAGGATCTGTGCATCTCTTCAACGCAAATGGTTCAGATTACGGTATGCAAATTAAAGCCAGACTTCGGCGCTAAGCCAAGAGACAATGCGATTTTTCAAAATATGCAGCTAAAAATCAATATCACTATCTATTTTTTGCAACTAAAATTCAGTAATTAAGCATAGATTTCATTCATACTAGAGATTAAGCAGTCGTTCTCACCGGGAAGCGAGACAGCCTTGGACTAACGCCCGCCTCGCTCCCACTGGTCTATATTAATGGCGCCACCGAGCGGTCGCACCCCCCCATCCTTGCCACACACACAATTCCTCTCTCTCTGCCCACATCCTCGATGCTGCTCTGAGTCCTCAAAGCCGTTAGTGTACGAGGATGTCGCCGAAGTGCCCCATCGGAGGGCGTGGCGACGCCGGGGCTGCTGAAGCACTGGAGCATGATAACCCACAAGTATAGGGGATCAATTGTAGCCTCTTTCGATAAGTAAGAGTGTCGAACCCAACGAGGAGCTAAAGGTAGAACAAATATTCCCTCAAGTTCTATCGACCACTGATACAACTCTACGCACGCTTGACGTTCGCTTTACCTAGAACAAGTATGAAACTAGAAGTACTGGGTAGGTTTTTTTGGATAGGTTTGCAAGATAATAAAGAGAGCGTAAATAAAAAATAGGGGCTGTTTAGATAAAGACACAACTAAATTAGTTTTAGTAGAGATCTTTTTGTTACGAGAAAGTTATTTGTCCCTAGGCAATCGATAACTAGACCGGTAATCATTATTGCAATTTTATTTGAGGGAGAGGCATAAGCTAACATACTTTCTCTACTTGGATCATATGCACTTATGATTGGAACTCTAGCAAGCATCCGCAACTACTAAAGGTCATTAAGGTAAAACCCAACCATAGCATTAAAGCATCAAGTCCTCTTTATCCCATACGCAAACAACCTACTTACTCGGGTCTGTACTTCTGTCACTCAGGCCACCCACCATAAGCAAATCATGAACATATTGCAAACCCTACAGCGGGGATCCCTCACGCTTGCGTGACACGGAGAGCACCATAGGACAGCACCAATAATAAAACATGCAACTCAAACCAATCTTGATCATCAAATAGCCCATAGGACAAAACAAATCTACTCAAACATCATAGGATAGCCATACATCATTGGGAAATAATATATAACACTGAGCACCATGTTTAAGTAGAGATTACAGCAGGTAAGAGAGAGGTTACACCACTTCATAGAGGGGGGAAGAGTTGGTGATGATGGCGGTGAAGTTGTTGGTGAAAATTAGGGTGATGATGATGGCCACGGCAGTGTTCCGGCACCACCGGAAGAGAAGGGGAGAGGGGGCCCCTTCGTCATCTTCTTCCTTGACCTCCTCCCTAGGTGGGAGAAGGGTTTCCCCTCTAGTCCTTGGCCTTCATGTTATGGGAGGGGCGAGAGCCCCTCCGAGATTGGATCTGTCTCTCTGTCTCTCTTTGTTTCTGCGTTCTGTTATGCTGCCCTTTCACCGTTTTGTATATATATGGAGATCCGTAACTCTGATTGGACTAAAACCTTCGTCGTGATTTTTTCCTAAAAATTAGCTTTCTTGCGGCCGAAGAAGGGCATCAACTGCCTTACGGGTGGACCACGAGGGTCAGGGGCGCGCCCAGGGGGGTGGGGCGCTCCCCCGTGCCTCGTGCCCACCTCGGACACCGTTTCGCGTTGATTCTTCCTCCCAGATTTTCCAAATATTCCAAAATAATCTCCGTCCATTTTTATCCCGTTTGGATTCCGTTTGATATGGGGTTTCTGCGAAACATAAAACATGCAACAAACAGGAACTGGCACTGGGCACTGGATCAATAAGTTAGTCCCAAAAATAATATAAAAAGTTGCCAAAAGTATATGAAAGTTGTAGAATATTGGCATGGAACAATAAAAAATTATAGATATGACGGAGACGTATCAGAGCACGACGTGAATATGGAGATAGAGGTTCCCGTCCCCGCCGGCGAGGTGGAGAACGGAATGCCAACAAGCGGAGGCGGGTCGAGAAAGAACCGCAATCGACTTCATCGTGCCTAGACTTCATCAACAACCTCCCCGATGATATGTTGATACTCATCATATCCCTCCTCCCAATCAGAAATCGGGCGACGACAGCCACCGTTTCCCGGCGGTGACGCACCCTATGGCTCCGCACCCCTGTCGACCTCCTCCACGCCCACAAGTTCTGCCATGGCTATCGCCAAAGCTTGGATGCGTTCTCCCAGATCCTCGGCAGTCACCATGGCCCAATCAAAGGCCTTATTGCGGGCAAGTTCCATTCCAATGGCAAGGAGTGAGCCAAGCTTGACGAGTGGTTCCGATCCCGCGCCGTAGATCAGCTCGAGAAGCTAAGTTATAATGATGGGCATATGAGCTTGCTGCCAACGTCCGCGCTCCGCTTCGCGCCCACGCTGCACCTCGCCAAGTTCATGAACTGCCATCCCCCCTTAATGACGCGCCCGCTCTTTTTCTACCATGACTGAAGCACCTCGAGCTCCTCGTCGTCCGCATCCCAAAGGATGACATGGAGCGCCTGCTCCATGGCTGTACTGCACTCGAGTTCCTTCGTCTTCAAGCGATGAATTGGTCGAGTTCCTTGCACATCACCTCCAGGACTCTCTGCACTATTTATGTGTGTTGCTGGTGCTGCAACGAGAGATCACAAAAGGTGGACCACAATATGGTCACCCAGGACACACCTTCACTTGAGAGATTACTTGTAGTTGATCAACAAGGTCCAACAAGAATCAATGTCATTTCTGCGCCGAAATTGAAAGTGGTGGGCTACTCGTCTGTCAAATACTACAACTTTTAGGTACAACAGTCGCCTTATATACCTCTCCTTCTTGATATCAATGTTATTTCTAGTTTTGAAGATGTATGTTCGTCTGTCATCTAGCGAAGCTTCACCCAGACTCTGGACACAGTGAAGGTCTTGGCACTAGAATCTGTCGTCCCCAACCTGGACCAAGTTTTTAGTTGCCTGAGATGCTTTCCGTGCCTGAAGAAGCTGTATATCAAGGTGTTGTTCATTTCCTGTTAAATGTTAACCATAAGGGAGTTCAATTTTTTGCACCTTTTCCCAAGTTTACAATGACTATGTACTACGATTTCTGAAGGAATTTTGGAGGATTTTAGGACATACACCCCCACCCCATATTGGTTGCTTCATTCATATGGTTACAATCGTCCATAAGCATTTCTCCTTTGGATTCATGTGTACTAGTTTTCTTAGGGAATTTTTCATCCAATCCAACCTCTTGTGAAGAAGGCTACATGTTTCTAGATTGTAATCAAATTAATGCCCATGTTAATCATGACAGATAGAAGATGGCACGTTGGTGCATTTTACAAATCCTGCAAACCAAATGGGTGTGTAGCAGTGTTCAAAACTGCATGTAGGCACTAACACGTTCTCTTCTTTTGCAGTGCATATTAGGCCCGGTGGAAGATGTTGGTAACGACAATCACATCGAATGCCTGGATCTGCATCTCTCAAATATTACTTTGAACTCCTATCGAGGGACCCCACCGAAGATTACACTCGCCATGTTCTTTCTTGCCAGAGCAAAGGTGCTGAGGGTACTAAGGTTGAACATGCATTTAATTAGGAAAGATCAATGGTATGATTATCAAAGGCGGCTGGTACTGCGGAAAGGAAGTGCCTCCAAAAATGCCAAACTTCGTATTGGAAGAGCATATGGAAAAGCAATTGGAAGTTATTGGGTCAAACCCATACATGACTTGTCAGCGGTTGATCCCTTTTCAGAAATTACACAGCTTGCAATGTTTGAATTTGGGTGTATTAATCTTTGAACTTGAACCTTGCAATATTTATGGTATTTGTTATATTCAACCATTTCTGTTCTGTTGTCTCAACGCAAACAGTTCATCCGGGTGAACCGCATGTCGTACATCGCACACACCTTGAACTGGCTGACCGTTTCTTTTGTTTTGCCTAATCAGAAACAGTTCATCCGAGTGAACTGTATGCTGTACATCGCACACACCTTGATCTGGCTGACCGTTTCTTTTGTGTTGCCTAATCACAAACATTTCATCCGAGTGAACCGTATGCTGTACATCGCACACGCCTTCATCAGGTTGCCCGTTTCTTTTGTTCCGCCTCATCGCAAACGGTTCATTGGACTGAACCGTATGCCCTGGATCGCACACGCAACTAAAATCTGAACCGTGTTTGATGCATCCTCCATTGCAAACGTTTTGCACCTTTTTTGACGTTTTTTTTACTTCCCCGTTTGTGATTAATGCATCGCACACAGTTTCATGAAAGGGTCTCTGATAGAAATGTCGCGTTAGCAGCATCCTGCAGTAGTGAGCAATGAGGATAATCCTCAGATCACAGACCTAGTACGCATCATTGCTACTATCATCTTTCAACTTAGTTTTCTCTAGGAACATATCAACAATAAACGGGGATCTACATCGCGAGCTATTGATCTACAACATATTAATGCAAATACTATCAGGACTAAGTTCATGATAAATTAAAGTTCAATTTAATCATATTACTTAAGAACTCCCACTTAGATAGACATCCCTCTAGTCATCTAAATGATCACGTGATCCATATCAACTTAACCATGTCCGATCATCACGTGAGATGGAGTAGTTTCCAATGGTGAACATCACTATGTTGATCATATCTAATATATGATTCATGCTCGACCTTTCGGTCTTAGTGTTCCGAGGCCATATCTGCATATGCTAGGCTCGTCAAGTTTAACCCGAGTATTCTGCGTGTGCAAAACTGGCTTGCACCCGTTGTATGTAAATGTAGATCTTATCACACCCAATCATCATGTGGTGTCTCGGCACGACGAACTGTTGCAATGGTGCATACTGAGGGAGAATACTTATACCTTGAAATTTAGTGAGAGATCATCTTATAATGCTACCGCCAAACTAAGAAAAATAAGATGCATAAAGTATAAACATCACATGCAATCAATATAAGTGATATGACATGGCCATCATCATCTTGTGCCTTTGATCTCCATCTCCAAAGCACCGTCATGATCACCATCGTCACCGGCTTGACACCTTGATCTCCATCGAAGCGTCGTTGTCGTCTCGCCAACTATTGCTTCTACGACTATCGCTACCACTTAGTGATGAAGTAAAGCAATTACATGGCGATTGCATTTCATACAATAAAGCGACAACCATATGGCTCTTGCCAGTTGCTGATAACTGTGTTACAAAACATGATCATCTCATACAACAATTTATATATCATCACGTCTTGACCATATCACATCAAAACATACCCTGCAAAAACAAGTTAGACGTCCTCTACTTGTTGTTGCAAATTTTACGTGGCTGCTATGGGTTTAGCAAGAACCGTTCTTACCTACGCATCAAAAACCACAACGATTTTTCGTCAAGTGTGTTGTTTTAATGTTCAACAAGGACCGGGCGTAGTCAGACTCTATTCAACTAAAGTTGGAGAAACAAACACCCACTAGCCACCTGTGTGCGAAGCACGTCGGTAGACCCAGTCTCTCGTAAGCGTACGCGTAATGTCGGTCTGAGCCGCTTCATCCAACAATAGCGCCGAATCAAAGTATGTCATGCTGGTAAACAGTATGACTATTATCGCCCACAACTCTTTGTGTTCTACTCGTGCATATAACATCTACGCATAGACCTGGCTCGGATGCCACTGTTGGGGAACACAGTAATTTCAAAAAATTCCTACGCACACGCAAGATCCATCTAGGTGATGCATAGCAACGAGAGGGGAAAGTGTTGTCCATGTACCCTCATATACCGAAAGCGGAAGCGTTATGACAACACAGTTGATGTAGTCGTACGTCTTCACGATCCGACCGATCGTAGCATCGAATGTACGGCACCGCCGTGATCTGCACACATTCAGCTCGGTGACGTCCCGCGAACTCTAGCTCCAGCTGAGGTCGAGGGAGAGTTTCGTCAGCACGACGGCGTGGTGACGGTGATGACGAGGCTACCGGCGCAGGGCTTCGCCTAAGCACTGCAACGATATGACCGAGGTGGAAATCTGTGGAGGGGGGCACCGCACATGGCTAAACAATCAACTTGTGTGTCTATGGGGTGCCCCCTCCCCCGTATATAAAGGAGTGGAGGAGGGGGAGGGCCGGCCCTCTCATGGCGCGCCCAAGGGGGGAGTCCTACTCCCGGTGGGAGTAGGATTCCCCCTTCCCAAGTTGGAGTAGGAGAAGAAGGAAGGAGGAGAGAGGGAGAAGGAAAGGGGGACTGGCCCCCACCCCAATTCGGATTGGGCTTGGGCGGGGCCCACCTTGGCCGCTTCCTCCTCTTTCCCACTAAGGCCCATAGACTCCCCGGGGGGTTCCAGTAACCCCCGGTACTCCGGTAAATACCCGAACTCACCCAGAACCATTCCGATGTCCAAACATAGCCTTCCAATATATCAATCTTTATGTCTCGACCATTTCAAGAGTCCTTGTAATATCCTTGATCACATCCGGGACTCCAAACTACCTTTGGTACATCAAAACACATAAACTCATAATCCCGATCGTCATTGAACCTTAAGCGTGCAGACCCTACGGGTTCGAGAACTATGTAGACATGACCGAGACTCATCTCCGGTGAATAACCAATAGCGGAACCTGGATGCTCGTATTGGTTCCTACATATTCTACGAAGATCTTTATCGGTCAAACCGCATAACAACATACGTTGTTCCCTTTGTCATCGGTATGTTACTTGCCCGAGATTCGATCATCGGTATCCTCATACCTAGTTCAATCTCGTTACTGGCAAGTCTCTTTACTTGTTCCGTAATGCATCATCCCACAACTAACTCATTAGTCACAATGCTTGCAAGGCTTATAGTGATGTGCATTACCGAGAGGGCCCAGAGATACCTCTCCGATACATAGAGAGACAAATCCTAATCTCGATCTTTGCCAACTCAACAAACACCTTCGGAGACACCTGTAGAGCATCTTTATAATCAACCAGTTACGTTTTGATGTTTGATAGCACACAAAGTGTTCCTCCGGTATTCGGGAGTTGCATAATCTCATAGTTAGAGGAACATGTATAAATCATGAAGAAAGCAATAGCAATAAAACTAAACAATCATTATGCTAAGCTAACGGATGGGTCTTGCCCATCACATCATTCTCTAATGATGTGATCCCGTTCATCAAATGACAACATATGTGTATGGCTAGGAAACTTAACCATCTTTGATTAACGAACTAGTCAAGTAGAGGCATACTAGGGACACTCTGTTTGTCTATGTATTCACACATGCACTATGTTTCCAGTTAATACAATTCTAGCATGAATAATAAACATTTATCATGAAATAAGGAAATAAATAATAACTTTATTATTGCCTCTAGGGCATATTTCCTTCACTTCCCCCTACCCTTCGCCATCCACCATGCTTTTTTGCCTTTTCAACCAATAGACCGGTTGGGTAGCCAGTATCTACTACTTTCCCCCGTTTCCTCTTAGAACCAAGTCCTAGATTCATTCTACAACTTTCCCACTTTCTTCCCTGTTTGAACCAACTCTTAGATTCGACTGTATGAACTACCTTTACCTCTAATAATAGTAAAAGTCTAGGTGGCTTTGGAACAGTCGACGGAAGTAGAAAAAGATCCACACGCATCCACATGGGGAACTGGGGCAGTAGAGCAAGGCAGTTTTCGAAGGAATATATACCTAAGGGTCGTCGGCATGTGGCAAAGATGGCATCGGGAGGCCGCATCTTGGCCACAAAACCTCTGGGAGGAAGAAGGGGTCGGAGGCCCTCCTGAGCCGGGGCTCTGCCGGAAAGAATGACACGACCGCCGATCGGGACGCGTGGGCAGCCGTTGGTCCCCTCCCTCGCTGCCGATGACAGCGTGAACGATGCGCCTACACCCCTGCCCCAGTCAAGGTGGTCCGGCCGGATTTGTGACCAGCCGTGAGCAAAGAGAGAGTGTGGCCACCTATGTCTTGCTTAGATCCGGAGAGCATGAGAGAGTGAAAGAGAGGAACCCTAGTAAAGCAAGCGCTAAGGCTCCTGCTTATATATATAGTGGAGTGATTTTGTTGTACCAGCTTCAGAAAATGCGCTCCTACATGTACCCGCGAGTGGGTGTGAGAGAACTAGTGCGTGCGTGCACCGCTTCTTTTCGTGAGAGTACAATATACTATGCCCAAAGAACGTTCGCCACAAGAGTAATAGTATAAGTGTGTGACGTGTGAGCTAAAATAAAAGGTGTGCGACGTCCTTTGTTTTTTAGAAGTTCTGAGGGTAGGGTGTGAAGAGCACATATGTGTGTGACATCTACCTGCAGATAGACGGTGGGTGCGAGAGGACTCGGGAGAGTCTTGACTCGTGAGGGTGCGTGTGTGCGTGAGAGAGAGGGAGCATGTATCAATGCAATGCATGTGTCCGTAAATCATTATCCGACAAACGTTCGCCACAAGCCATTTCCTGACGAACACCGTAAGAACCGTTAGATCGGCATCCGATAGTGTCAGTTTTGCCATGTCATTTAACAGAGCAGCCACTCCTCCTACACACAAATCTTCCACGTGAGTGTTAGCAACTGCCGTATGCTCCTCCATCCGTTTCAAAATGCAGTGCATATAGCTTTACTGAAAATTCGAACCTCGCAAACTTTTACCGAGTTTTCGTGTACCAAAATGCACATATAGTATACTCAGTATATACCATTTCATTCATCTTCGAGAGGTAACTATCAAGATGGGGGAGGAGTCTACAAAGAAATACCGTCATATCACTTGGAGCAATTTCAACCATCCTTTGGTGTGGAGGAATATCATAGGAACTCTATATGATATGATTTTTATAGGATTTTTTCATTCAGAGCCAATTGGTTCATAGGAATAGATTCATATACTCCACATTTCAAAGGAAATAAACATGATATCATTTTTATAGCTTTAGAGCCACTTTGTTCATATGAATGGATTCCTATACTCCCATAATTTCAAAGAAAAAAACATTAGTGTATATTCAATAGAAAAGTTCCTATGATGGGAACCAAATGACATCTGTTTTCTAATCCCTCCTCATAGGAATTGAGATACATGTCATCTCTAGATTCAATAGAAATGTTCCTATGATGTGAACCAAATGACATCTCTTTTCCAATCCCTACTCATGGGAATTGAGATACATGTCATCTCTTTCCCTACAACTTCCATGTATACATCTTCTATTCCTAAATAGCTAGTACAACCCACTAGTAGCTTTTTTCCTAGACATGCAACTATGGCACAAGAACACGTCATGCATGCAAGTCATAAATCACATTGTTTTTTCTAATCTATGCATGCAAGCACCACATCATCAATTCGTGCATGTTACTCATAAGTTATTTCTTGCATTAAATTTTGCATGGACAATGTATGTGCTGGTCATTGCACACAAATGTTCACATTCACATTTTTGTTAGAAATGCCATTCTTTTAACTGCAATTCATTTTTTCTCTTTGTACTCCCACCGTCTAGGTGTGTAAGTCATCTTCCGAAAACCAAATAATCTCAAAACACTTTGGCACGGTACATTAACTCCCTCCTTGTTTCTTGTTTCGTGACATATCAACCAATAAGAGATGTGGGCCGTGCATGCTTTCCCAAAACACAAGCACTTCTCCTTTGTTCTAGAATCTTCCGTATCATAATTGTCCAAACTTTTTTTTTCTAAATGAATTGCCATTTTTTTACTTTATGCTTTACAATGCACAATCCCATTAAGCTTAACCTTTTTATAAAACTAATTGATTTTGAATGAGATTAACTATAAGAACTAAACGAACATCTACATCATGCATATATGACTCAAAGCTTTACATTCTATAGTGTGTATTTATTCATAATTTGGTTTCCAAATCTCATGCGTTCAATGCATGTGTACCTTACTAGTTTTGAGTAGAGTAGCAAATTTCACGCGGCCGCGGGTATATGAAAATGCAGGGCCCATGCATCATTTCCTTTCGGTCGAACCTACGTCCATAATTTTTTGTATGTACGTATATCTCCACTGGTCCCCGAACCCAAAATGTTGCCTTGTTCCCGTAAAACCAAGCGGCCCACATATATTAAGGTATCGACTCAAACTCAATCCCTCTCCTGTTTACTACGACGTGGCCCCGCACGCCGTAGTACTCCTACAAACCCTACCACCGCATGCATCATCGGTTTTCTTCAAGAGGACGAGGGAGAAGCGGATTTGTAGTGGAGGCGCTTTAAAAAATGGATTTGTAGTGGAGGCCCCTACCCTAGGGTGCCCTAGGTAGCTGCCGCACGCATCATTGATTTTCTCTTTTCTTTATGCTCTTGCGCCCTAGAGTGAAATGATGGTTGCTTCGTCCGTCCACCTTAATGCGGGAAAGGTGGGGCTTTGTGATTTGACCCCTCATCACTCATTTACTACTACTGCGGCGCTACGACCGTGGTGCCTCCAAGTCCAACCGCTGCTCCGAACTGTAATTTCGTGCATCGCACGTGGAACAAGATGGTGGATGAGCCACATGTCGGCCAAAGGGGTCCTGTTAAGTGTGTCACCATTTCGTGTGCGGACTGACCCTGCTTGAGTTGCTACGCCAACACGACAGGAGCAGCCTACCACTTGGTTTTGCTCCTTGGTGAATCCCGACTATATTTATCTAAAAAGATATGTACTGTACTACCCTCTCCATCTCGGTTTATAGGGCGCACACGTAGTTCTCGGTCATCCATTTGACTAACTAAATATGAGTTACTATGTCACAAAAAGTATATCATTCGATTCTTAAGCGGATGTAGTTTCTAAACATATACTGTTCATCACATATATAGCCAGTTAAATTCTCAACCTAGAACGACGTGCATGCCCTATAAACTGATACAGAGGAAGTAGCAAAAATGATGTGATTTTACCGAGCGATGGGCGGGGTAGCATGGCCTGTCATGCGGTCCCACGTGTCATGATGTACCAAGGCGATGCGCGTGTCCCTCTTGAGGCAGAATAATGGCAGAAGCAATACTACGTGGTTTTCTTGAAGGAGATGATGGCGAAGCGAAGTGTGAAATAATGGCTGCTTCGTCCTTCTGGGAAGGTGCGGCATTGTGATTTGACGTCTCATTGCTCATTACTACTACTGGGGCGGTACGACTGGGGTGCGTCCCCCTGCTGTTCTACACTGTTATTTGGTGCATGACACGTCGACCCGGTTGCTATATGTCCCACATGTCGGCGAGAGGAAGTACAAAATTCATGAAAGCGAGCGTCGACGGAGGAGTACAAGACATGGCTTGGTTTTTGCTGCTTCGCGTGATCCATCGATACAAACCCGGACTAAGAAAAAGGCGAGGGCGGGTCTTTTCTCGCGCGGCAGGCAGGAGAGTTTGGCATAGTCTCTTCGAGGCAACGACGCAGGAAGGGAAACAAGCAAATAAAGGTTGAGCGACTTAGTTTTGGGAAAATCTGATTTTATGGAGTACGTACCCACTATGGAGGTAGTATACTACTTACTACTCCCTCCTTTCCAGTTTATAGGGCTCGTCTAAAAAAATTTGTTTTTCCGGTTTATAAGTCTCAATTCTACTAGTAGTAGTAGTAGTACCTTCACATGTTGGATTTCGAGGTGCGTTAAATCACCCGATGCAAGCATTGTCAAGAGAAAACTCACCAATGCATGTAGAAGTTCATGGAAATTTAGTGGTCATGCATGCATTCGTTCTAATTAATGCCTCGGTAAACATAACTTCTTGAGAAAAACGAGCATACATTACTTGTGCAAACTACGAAATTAATTCCGCCACTCACCGTCTACCTTGGTTGGAGAGATTTTGAAATTGAGCCATAAACTAGAAAGGATGGAGTGGTAACATAGCCTAGGGTAGCTTGCTGCACCACGGACTCCAAGGAAATTGCTGTAGTAGTACTACTCCTATATACTACTCCAAGGAAATTGAGCCATAAAGTGGAAAGGAGGGAGTACTACTAAAAGACATATATTCCAAACTATATGATAATCTCTCTAACCAAGGTAGGGACGAGGAGTAAACAGAGGGAGTAGTGAAATTTTCTCCTCGTCCTGCGAGCCACCGCGCGCGTCGGCGAGGAAGCGGGCGTAAGGCGTAGTACTACTACCTCCGTCCTGGTTTATAGGTCACCTTTGTAGTTCGTGCCAAATTTTGACCAAATATTTAGCTAACAAAATGTTAATGCATGTCAACAAAAATTATATCATTGGATTCGTATTTCAACATATTTTTCAATGATATAATTTTTGGTAACATGCACGAATGTTTTGTTAGTTCAATCTATAGTCAAAATTTGACACAATATACAATGGGGACCAATAAACCAGGACGGAGGTAGTTTCTAGGAGTAGTAGGCAAGCTTCACCTTGTCCTGCGAGCCACCGCGCCCGTGGGCGGGGGAGACGGCGTAGTAAGCAAGCTTCTTCTCGTTCTACGAGTTGACAGGACACATCAAAAGTAATACGCACAGAGCATCTCAAGTGTATAGAACCTTGCCTCTAAGGTAGGCCCCACATGATGCGTCAACTCGCAGTTTGTTTGTTCACCCGTGGTAGACGGTCCTCCATCAAGTGGAAAACCAGTACATGTGTCAAATTACCACGTGGGCAGCCTTTTCGTACAGAAATGAGCTCCACCGTGTACCCGCGCGGGTGTGGTTGGGAAAGAGACGGGAGTACGTGCGCCGTGCGTGCACCTCTTCTCTTCATGCAGGTCCCCCACCTACGTGGGTGTGTGTGAGAGAGATACAAACCTAGACATAATGCGCCATCCATCCCCATGCCTCCGCCCAGTTCGACCACCAGTCACCACCACGCCCCACTCCTCCTCACCTTATCTCTCATCTTTCTCGAGATATCATTTTTTCGATGAAATTCTTGAGATACCATTTTTCCGATAAAATTCTCGAGATATCATTAGTTCCCTTAGTTTTTACACATGGGATTACTCCTGTATGGGTCAATCACAACAGGTGTTTTGTAAAAAAATGCATCTTGATGTTCCGTGCAATGCACGGGCATCTTGATAGTCCATGAAAACAACACATGGCAATATTTCACGGCAAACGAGGGATTTGAATCTGCTGGGAGGGGTTGTTTAGATTTTGCCCGGGATAGCCAAAATATTGGCGACCCTTTTGTCCACTGCTGCCTTTGCCACCGATGAACGAGGAATGGTTCAGGTGCTCATGCATCCTCCAGTGCGCACGTTGGAGACGAGCTCGCACGAGCTGTGCTTTTTTTGTCCCACCACGCCGCCCGAGCCGGCCGCAGACCGACCGGCGACCCGCATATTACGCCATCCAACCGTAGCCGCACACATTCTGACAGCAACTCAACCAACCGGACAAAATTCATGCAAACACGACGATATTTCTCATAAACAATGATGGAATTCATATAAAATACCGGATTTTCATACAAACATGACGGATTTCATTACATTCAAATCAACTAAGCGGTGCTAGTTTTGGACATCACAGGTATATAATACCTGGCCTAAATGGTCGCCTGCCGATCCATTTGTGTTCCTCATGTCCGGCAGCACGATCACCGGACTGCCGGGAGCCCCGGAGGTATATGCTTCAGCGCAAAGGACAGCTCGCTTCCCCGCTGCCCAACTGATATGGTTGGCTGATGCCCGAGATGATGGTGGAAGGGGGCTTCTCCACTTCCGTGGAGCCCATACGGGGTCGACGAAGGTCCTCACAAAAAAAGGATCCAGCAAGACACCTGCTGTGTATGCCGGCGTCGCCTCCGCGGTGGCCTTCATGGGACCCAAGCGGCAGCGGCCTCCCGTGTTCTACTTCTCCTCAATGATGGCGGCGGACGCGGAGGCGCTGGCCACCGACTCGTCACTCTTAGCTCACCCGGCTTCTGTCTCTACTTGCATGGCGCGGCCGCCGGCATGGGAGTCTCGGCCATAGAAACGGGAGACGCGGTCGCAGACACGGGAGGCGCGGTACGAGGCGGCAGCGACAACGCCCGTGCATCACTCCTCGTTGAGCTGGCCTGGAGCGGCGAGTTGCTAAACCGCGCGCTGGCTTGGGGCAGCAACTGGCTCCGTCGGGCGAGGGGAGGGAGGTGGATCAGCGAGCTGCATAGCTCGTATCCGGCGGGCTCGGCGGGCCAGCCAGCCAGCTTGGATGCGGGATAACTACTCTTCGTAAGCCATTGTAAGAGTGGACAAAATGGTGAAGGAGGAGATAGGGGAGCGGCGGAGGGGTGCGATTCTTGGCCGGCGTTGGCCTTGTTTAAATAGGAGATTGAATAGACGGCGGGCGGGAGGAGCTCGGCCGGTGTTGCGTTTAATGCCAGCTCGGTCATGAACGGACATGTTTCCAGAGTGGGTTTCTCGGCTTCCACACGGGTTTCATGGAGGCGTTTGAATGCGGCAAGGAGGCGTGTTCAGACGGGCGTGCATCGAGTGGCGCCGCCGACTCTGACATACGACACCGCGCCGTTCTTCCACTAACGTGTGGGCTCTTTGGGTACATGGCCTACATGTCAGTGACCCAACATAGGTAGCGCACGACAGAGGAACTTTTGGTGGGCCAGGGCGGTCAGAAGCAGGCATTTCATAAACCGATGATTGTTCATTGAGTGTGACGTCATCTATTTCATCTAGATAAGCCTACTATATAATGTAAGAGAATTTTAAAATTTTCATATATACGTTGCTAGCCCGTTCGATACGTTATGATTCATAAGGACCACTGCAAACATCAATGTTCTGCTTAGCACAGATGAGATTGATTAACCTTGCAAAAAAAGATAAGATTGATTAATACTCGTAACAATCCATGTCCTTAACAAAGGGTGCATGCACGTATAGGTTGAGCGTGTGTCTTGCGTCGTGTGCGGTGTGCATGCAGGCATGCGAGTGTTGCGTGCGTGCATGTGCATGTTTCAGTGTGGCATGCATGTGTGCGTACGTGCGTGTGTTCGTGAGTGCATGTGAATGTGTCAGTGTTGCATGCTTGCATGCGTGCGTGTGTTCGTTATGTGTACGTGTCAGTGTTGCACGCCTGCATGCGTGCGTGTGTTCGTGCGAGTGTTGCGAGTGTGCATGGGTATGTGCGGGGTGAGGCTACACGTCAATTGACTGACTTTTTCATCTCTGGTCAGTAGATTTTCCAGTCGTTGGATACGAAATCAAGGGCCTACAGTTTATTTTCAACCTCCACCCCCTGAGCCGCCAGCCACCGCTGGCCGCCACCGCCCGCGGCTGGCCCGCGCAGCCATGCCGCCCCGCCCGCCCCGAAACCACTCCCCACCATCGGTCCGCCGCCGCCCCGGCCATCCCTCTAGGCCCCCCGCGCCGAGCTTTTTCTGCGGCGATCCCCACGCCACCGCCCAATCACCCCCCACCGCCAGCGACTGCCAACCAGAGGTCTCACGACTTAGAATCCCCATCGAACACTAATTTATTACCATTTCTGTCCTTCATATACGCGCTGACAGGTGGGCCCTATGGTAATGTGCGCTGCTGAATGTGGACCGTTTGACTGGTCAATTGATCATGTCATCAACAAATTACGGAGCTGTATGGTGAGCCAATGACCGTATGATCACCCTAAAATGTATTTTATAAACACAGTACAGACTCAAACTACCATTTCTTTCTTTCGTATACGCTTTGACAGGTGGGCCCCACAGTTACGCGCCCCGATGGTGCAACACTAGTTGCGCCATGTGGAACGTTTGACTGGTCAATTGATTGTGTCATCAACAAAATAGGGAGTTGTACGGGTGAGCCAGTGACCGTATAATCACGACATGTATTTTTTTAACACGGTACACACGCAAGCGCTCATATATACGCGCAAGCACTCACCGCTATAAGCGCACACACGCAAAACCTACCCCTATGAGCACCTTCGAGAGAGTGAGCCAGCATATGATCTTGAGATTTTACGAAGTCACCATAGGTGCCTCGTAGTCGAGTGGAACGTCTCCTCCCACTGAACGCACATCGCCGGAAAAATACTCAAATTAACCCATAAATGAGAGCACCAGGACTTTAACCCTGGTGGGCTCGAGAAACCACTGTCCTCCTAACCATCCAACCACAGGTTGGTTAGCACCACAAAATGTATGTGCTGACCGTGATGAGATTATTATGAAGTCCAGTGACCATATCGTGCTTTCGCTTCAAATACAATGACCGTAAGTGTCGTCGACAAAATACGGAGCACACATCAAATACAATGTCTGTCAGTGTCATCAACAAAATACGGAGACGTATCATGATCTAGATACCGTGTGATCACCATGAGAATATATACGATGACTGTAATGAGCATATTCTGAAGTCCACCGACCTTATAGTGCTTTCTCTTGAAATACAGTGACCGTGACGCGTGAATGTGTCATGGGCATGCATACTTTTAGAGGGCCGAGAGATAGTTTGTGTGCGTACATGAAAGTGTTGTAGAAAGAGGGGGTGTCCGGTGGAGACAAGGAGAGATATGCCCTTCGTTTATCTTTCTCGTGACTAATATTTTAGGAGAAAATATAAACATTCACAATGCAGAACAATTTTTTTTGGTTGCACCATGCAATTAACTTTCATGTATAACATTGTATTGTATATGCTTATTTTCTTAGTGGCCGATTGCGTGTGTGGTGTGGTGGGCACATCATTTCTAGTTGGGGTGGGCACATCATTTCTAGTTGTGGTGGGTCAACATGAGGACTCATGGGTCGGTTCCATCCTACGCCACATAGGTTAGACCGAGACGCATTATACGAAGACCCATGTGGAGGACTCGGCGTACAACACGAAGCTACCAGAGTCGTGGAGGACTCTATCCCGACTGGTGATAAGCCGACTATATATGATTTGTAACCCTAGGCCCCGAGTATGTTATAGAAGCCTGGGGGCTAGTTCGTCGATAGTATACACACACACAATGCCTGGTATTCACGTGTACTTTGTACACACCCCTATCACTAATATACAGTACCAGGAGTAGGCTTTTTCCTCAACTGCAAGGGTCCGAACTTGGGTAAAACTTTGCCTCGTATTACCATCCAGCCTAACAGTCATGGATATCCTACCAAATGATCTGATGGAATCATATCTGCCAACTACTAAGAGAGAGGTGTGTCTATGGGGGGGGCAATGTGTGCGAGAGAGGCATAAAGATAATGTGTGTGCGGGAGACACGTAGGCACATATATGTGCATATAGAGGGCTAGTAGAGACCGTGCGTGTGTATATATGCATGTGAGATAAATAGTCTTTTCCAACTGAGATTAGTGAAAAGAGTGGTACATAGTAGTCAGAAAGAGAGAGAGAGAGATACAGCGGGAGTTTGTGCGTGAGACACCCCGACACCCCGGGAGAGATTGTGAGCATGTGTGAAAGAGAAATGCCGATGTATATAAAAGTGTGTGCACTTATGCATTAGATAGAGAGACATATAGCACGTTTGTGAGAACGGGCCGAGGCATAGTGCATCTACGTGTAAAAGGCGGTTCTACGCATTAAATTAAAATATAAATGGCATTATTATTTTTGGATGAGATCATGAATTTTGCAATTTGCGTATGAACGAAAATCGGTCTATCATCCGCCCATACTCTATTGAATTCTAACATGTGCATGTGTTTATTTCATATTATCGATCCATAGAGTGAGAGCGGTTTGAAATACAGGCAATGCTTTGCTTTTGCAATTCATATATAAAGATTAATTAGTGCACTCCATGTTGTTAGTGTGAAGCACTTTATACATTTGTCACTTACATGGATACATTCCAAATTGCTAGCTACAAAATAGAATACATGTTGAATTCAACATAAAGGGGGTTTCGAAGATTCAAATTCATAGGAAGTGCATTCATCTATTTGAACCCGAGATAATGGCATTTGTAAATTAGATCTAAAAGGGGGCATCAATCTTTGTTGTGTGTTTGAACATGCTATATATTCATACACATGTCTAACTATTTTTTTGCAACCAAGGAGATTATATCTGGAACCATGAATGAACTAAGGTAAGTTGCATATTTTTTAATATATACTCATGTACAATTTATATTCAAATGTACCCCCTCCATTCCAAAATAATCGTAGTTTTAGGATTTTCAAGAGTAAAGATTTGTGAAGTTTGACAAATCCTGAAAGTTCAATTCAAGAGAACCGAAAATGTTAATGCTTTTGCTCCCAAATATTGAACGAAGCGCCAAATAAGCCTCTGGTCACCCGAAACCACTCGAGACTAATATTTGGTGGTAGGAAATTACTGCACTGACTCTGGCACCTGTAGCTTATCGGCCCGATGTCCAAAGGTCTAAACCGGGGTAGGTTTGTAACTGCACCAAGACACCAGTCTCAACCGCCTCCGAGAAGCATTCATACGCCGTGGGCGCCTAAACACCCATGCGCTCGGCCGAAATCTATCCTGACACCTGAGATTACTGTCCTACCCCCAACCCGCAATATGTCTAAAATTTTAGATGGGGGCAAAGTTTGTAACTTTACCCAAATTTCAAACAAGCACGTCCCAAACCGAAACATTGTTCACCCTTAGTTCCCCCTCCCTACGTTTCCCCATTCATACTCCGTGGGCGCCAAAACGCCCTCTCCACCAGCCGCGAAACCCCAGCTTCCTCCGTCCTCCACCCCATCGCGCCCAATCCACCGCCGCCCTCCTCCATCACACCGGAGCCGGTACCCCGACGTCGTCGTCCAACACAACCGAAACCGCAATGCCCTCAAGGACTTAGCAACTTAAGCCGAGGCTGAACTGCCTCCATGACGCCGACGCCGGCATGCGCCGTACCAGAACCACTTCAACCACGCCGTCCTGCGCCTCACCGGTGCCGCTCCACTGTCGCAACCGTCCACCGCACCGGAGCTGTTCCCGCAATGCCGTCGTTCGCCGCCTCGGATTTGGTTCCCCGCTGCCGACAAACGGCCACCGCACCACACTCAACAACTTGGCCATGGGTTCGTCCAAGGCTCCACCGTCCTCCACAACTTCTCGTTTCCAGCGAACCACAAAAAGATCCTTGGAAAAACAGAAGGAGGACACAGCACTGCCAGCAGAAAGAGGTACTCCTCTTCCCTTATTCATGCAAATCTTACATCTCTGCTCACACCATATTCATCCCACGAAAGAAACTAGTTGAGCGCTTCGTACTGCATCTTCTCCGTGATACTAAATGCACAAGCTTTCCTCCCATTTACTATTTCACCTTTGTTAGAGGTCAGTAGCCCTCCTGGATTTCAATTCAGGGTCAGTCAAATTGCAATTAAAAGAAGCAGCACCCGCTTAGGCGCGCGGAGCACCTACTCCGCCTGTTCACCGGGGAAGCGGCACATCGGTGTCTATAATAGGGGTGTGGGGCGCAGGAGCTGCTTGCGCCTGTTCTGGAGATCGGCGGGGCTTGAAGGGATGGCCGGGGGGCGGTGCCAAGCACGGCAGTGCGGTGAGGTCGAGGGAAGGGGAGGGCGGAGGCAGGGGACTGGGCTGGTGGTCGTTTGCGTTTCGAGGAAGATCGTAACACTGACTGGCTGGAGGTAGATGAAGGCGATCTGCCCGTTCTTTGTACATCGGAGGGTGCAGAAAAAATGGACTGACCTATTTGTTTTCATTTGACTGTTATTTTCATAGGACCACACCTTGTGGTGTGCTGGAGGAGCATCTGCATTTCCCACCCATCCCTGTGGTCATATTTCAAAATCCTAGAATCTAGTAATTTCGTCTACCATGCATGTTGTAGAGCTATCATATGTCTCCCGTCATTTATTTCTCACCGACCTGCTATCTGCTACCTTTACACTGTACTACTTGTGCACACACTTCACCCATACTCACACTATTTTTTTATGCATAGGTATTTCAGACTCTCATGCAGTGTTTATGAATACAAAAAAGAAAAGACAGAAGTCGCTCTAGTGTAATTCGAAGATAAGCACTAAGCGTCTCAGCGCTCTAAAGGGTGCAGTGCCACTAGATGGAGACAGTAAACATAGCTCTGCAGTTGATGATCTCAATTGCCACACACAACCATCCCAGGTGCTTGCTTTAACTTCGAATTGTCAAATGTGGTTGCATGTTGCATATGGTGTCTAGCTTGTATTGCTTCCAATTTGGTTAAATTGCATCAACTTACTTTACACATTATACGTTTGATAATGACATGCGTTCCTGTTTTTGATACATACTACATATGTCTATTAACCATGTTCGTACATCAAACTAATGCTCTTTTGTATCCCTCATCAATCACTTATGATGAGACGATCACCCCCATGGGTTACTGTGAGACGCGCAACTCGTTTAAAGAGTGCAGTGTCATCCTCCCCACATGATTCTCAAGAAACAGCAAGGCTAAATGAAGATAGTCAACTTAGCTCTCTAGTTGATGACCGCAATTCCCCACACCACCATCGAAGGTGCTTGATCTTACTTGGCAGTGTGATATGTGGTTGCATGTTGCATATGGTGTCTACCTTGTAATGCTTCTAATTAGGGTAAATTGCATCTGCTTAGTTAACACATTATACCTGTGAATATGACATGCATTCCTGTTTTTGGTACATATTACGTCTTTCTATTAACCATGTTCTTAATCAAACTACTTTTCTTGTGTATCCCTCATCAATCACTTCTGACGAGACACCTTCAAGTTGACCGTGTAATATTGGCTGCATCTTGCATATCATTTCAAACATGTGTTGCCTCTAATTTCTTGAAGTGCCACTTATAATGAGACACATCTAACTTGGTAGAGTGATTTTGGTTGGATCTTTCATATGGTGTCTAGATTGCATTGCTTCCAATTTGTTGAAATGCCTTCTGCTTAGCGTTTTCGTACATATTCCATCCTCCTACAATGTGGTTGCCATACATAAAAGTTGTGTTCATCAGTATCATGCATCAACGAATTTGGAAGTGCGAATTTCATTCCTTTTTGTTGTGTGTTTACTTGACAAGGAAAAATCTAAAAGGACGAAGGCACGGAATGATGGTGGTCCTCTAGAGCAACCGAAACAGATGATCTCTGCAGATTCTCCTGCTACTCCTACTGCAGTGCAAGTTCCAAATCTCATCTCCCCTACTCCACAACCCTAGGTGCTTGCTCTAACATGGCAGTGTGATATCTGGTTGCATGTTGCATATGGTGCCTAGCTTGTATTGCTCCTAATTTGTTAAATTGCATCTCCTTAGCTTACACATTATACATGTGAATATGACACGCCTTCCTGTTTTTGGTACATACTACATCTGCCTATCACACCATATTCTTACATCAAACTACTGTTCTTGTGTATCCTACATCTATCGCTTATGATGAGACAGTAACGCCCATGGGTTAGTATGAGACGCGCTACTCTTATAAAGAGTGCAGTTTCATCCTATCCACATGATTCTCAAGAGACAGCAAGCCTCAATGAAGATATTGAACGTAGCTCTATACTTGAAGACCGCACTTCCCCTACACCACCATCACAGGTGCTTGCTCTAACTTCGCAGTGTGATATGTGGTTGCATGTTGCATACGGTATCTAGCTTGTAATGCTTCTAATTAGGGTAAATTGCATGTGCTTAGTTTACACATTATACCTGTGAGTATGACATGCCTTCCTATTTTTGGTACACACTACATCTATGTGTTAACCATGTACTTACATGAAACTACCTCTCTTCTGTATCCAGCATCAATCACTTACGATAAGTCACCTTTATTCGTTGCATATTGCATATTATTTCTAGCCTGTTGCGATGTATTGCTTCTAATTTGGTCAAATACATCTGTTAGGCCACCCTTTTAATTTGGCAGAGTGATATTGGTTTCATCTTTCATATGGTTTCTAGCTTGCATTGCTTCTAACTAGTTCAAACACCTTGTGCTTAGTTTACACTTTATACATCATACATGTCAATATGTCATGTCGTCCTGTTTTTCATACATATTCCATCCTCCTATCATGTGGTTGTCTTACATGAAAGTAGTGCTCGTCAGTATCATGCATCAATGAGTTCTGAAGAGCAAATTTTATTCCTTTTTCTTGTGGGTTTGGCTTGACAAGGCAAAATCAAAGAAGAGGAAGGAAAAGAGTAAGGAAGGCGATGATGGTGGTCCTCTGCAGCAACGTAAACGGAGCATCTGTATGGATTCTCCTTGTACTACTAGTGCATTACAAGTTCCAAGTCTCCGCTCCCCTACTCCACCATCCAAGGTGCTTGCTCTAACTTGGCAGTGTGATATCTGGTTGCATGTTGCATATGGTGTCTAGCTTGTATTGCTCCTAATTAGTGTAAACTGCATCTGCCTAGCTTACACATGATACGTGTGAATATGGGACGCTTTCCTGTTTTTGGTACATAATATATCTGTCTAACACACCATGTTCTTACATGAAACTACTCTTCTTGTGTATCCTGCGTCAGTCACATATGATGGGGCACCTTGAAGTTGGCAGTGTGATATTGGTTTGCGTCTTGAATATGATTTCTAGCATGTAGTGCTTCTACTTTGATGAACGCCACCTATGACGAGAGAGTTTTAACTTGGTAGAGTAATATTGATTGCACCTTCCATATGGTGTCTAGCTTGCAGTGCTTCTAATTTGTTGAAGTGCCTTCTGCTTAGTTACCACATCATAGGTGTGAATATGTCAAGCCATTCAGTTTTTCGTACATATTCCATCCTCGTATCATGACTTTGCCTTTCATCAGAGTAGTGTTCGTCAGTATCATGCATGAATGAGTTCTGAAGAGTGAATTTTATTCCTTTTTCTTGTCGGTTTGACCTCATAATGAAAAATCAATAAAGCGGAAGGAAATTGGTAAGGCATTGGATGATGGTGGTCCTTTCGAGCAACTGAAATGGAGGGTCTCTACAGATTCTACTCCGCCATCCTCCCAACAAGATTCGCAAGACAACGCAAGGCTAGACAGTCAACATAGCTGTGTAGATGATGAGCACATCTCCCCTACTCCACCATCACAGGTGCTTGCTCTAACTTGGCACTATTATATGTGGTTGCATGTTGCGTATGCTGTCTAGCTTGTATTGGTTCTAACTTTGTTGAATTGCATCTGCTTACTTTACACATAATGGCTGTGGATATGACATGTGTTCCTGTTTCTAGAACATACTATATCTGATCACACCATGTTCTTACATCAGACTACTGTTCTTGCATATCCCGCATCAGTCACTTAGGATAAGGCACCTTTAAGTCGCCACTGTGATATTGGTTGTGTCTTGCATATGATTTCTAGCATGTACTGCTTCTAATTTGTTGAAACGCCAGACAGTTTGAACTTGGCAGAGTGCTATTGGTTGCACCTTTCATATGGTGTCTAGCTTGCAGTGCTTCTAATTTGTTGAAATGCCTTCTGCTTAGTTACCACATCATAGGTCTGAATATGTCACACCGTCCTGTTTTTGTACATATTCCATCCTCGTATCATGTGTTTGCCTTTCATCCGAGTAGTGTTCGTTAGTATCATGCATGAATGAGTTCTGAAGAGCGAATTTTATTCCTTTTTCTTATCGGTTTGACTTCAGAATGCAAAATCAATACAGCTGAAGGAAATTAGTCCGACAGTGGATGATGGTGGTCCTTCGGAGCATCTCAAACAGAGGGTCTCTACAGATTCTACTCCGCCATCCTACCAACAAGATTCGCAACACAACACAAGGCTGGACAGTCAACGTAGTTGTGTAGATGATGAGCACATCTCCCCTACTCCACCATCACAGGTGCTTGCTCTAACTTGGCACTATTATATGTGGTTTCATATTGTGTATGATGTCTAGCTCTTATTGCTTCTAAATTTGTTGAATTGCATCTGCTTACTTTACACATAATGCATGTGAATATGACACATGTTCCTGTTTCTAGAACATACGTGTAGATGATGAGCACATCTCCCCTACTCCACCATCACAGGTGCTTGCCCTAACTTGGAACTGTTATATGTGGTTGCGTGTTCCATATGATGTCTAGTTTGTATTGCTTCTGATTTTGTTGAATTGCATCTGCGTAGCTTACAACTTATACCTGCAACAATCACTTACCCATAAGACACATTTAACTTGGGAGTGTGATGTAGGTTGCATCTTGCATTGTCTTCTAATTTCTTGAAATGGCACTTACGACTAGACACTTTTTACCCGATAGAGTGATATTGGTACATGTTCATATGGTGCCTAGCTTTCATTTCTTCTAATTTTGTTGCAATGCCTTCTACTCACTGTTTTTCATACATATTCCATCCTCCTATCGTACGTCTGAATATGCAATGCTGTCTTTTTTTGTATATATTCCATCCTCCTATCCTACGCTTGCCTTACATCAAAGTAGTGTTCGTCTGTATCCTGCATCAACCAGTTAATGCAGATCTAATTTTATTCATCTTCTTTTGGTTTTGACTTCATAAGGCAATATCAGAAAATAGGAAGGAAAAGAGTAAGTTAGGGGATGTTGGTGGTCCTCCGGACCGACGCAAACAGAGACTCTCTAGATTTGCCACTGCTACTGCTAATGAAGTTGAAGTCCCAAGTCTACATGATGAGTTCATCTCCCGTACTCCACCATCGCAGGTGCTTGCTCTATGTTGACAGTGTGATAATTGGTTTCATGTTGCATATGTTGTCTAGCCTGTATTTCTTCTATTTTGATTAAATTGCACCTGCTGAGTTTATACGTTATACATGTGCATATGACATGCCTTTCTGTGTCTAGAATACACTGCATCTATCAACCAGACCATGTTCTTACATCAAAGTACTGCTGTTGTGTATCCCGCATCAGTCACTCATGATTGGACGCTTTTAACATGGCAGTTTGATAGTGGTTGCATCTTGCATTGATTTCTACGTTGTACTACTTCTAATTTTTTGAAATGCCACTTATGACAAGACACTTTTAACTAGGCAGAGTGATATTGGTTGCATCTTTCATATGGTGTCTAGCTTGCATTACTTCTATTTTCTTGAAAATCCTTCTGCTTAGTTTACACATCGTAGCTGTGAATATGTCACGCCGTCTAGTTTTTTTTACATAATCCATCCTCATACGGTTGTCTTACGTCAAAGTATTGCTTGTCTGTATCATGCATCAATAAGTTCTGAAGAGCGATTTTATTCTTTTGTGTTGTGGGTATGCCTTGACATGGCAAAGTCAAAAAAGAGCAAGGAAACGAATATAGTAGGGAATGGTGTTACTCGTCGGGTGAAACGGAAAAGGATCTGCCCTCGAGATTTTGCTGGTACTTATAGTGCAGTAGAAGGTCCAAGTCCACCGGCTAAATCTACAAACACAGTATCACCTGCTCCACCAGCTGCAGCATCCGCTTCAATTGTACCAGCATCTCAACGAGTTACTCGTTCGTTTGCTCCGGAACTGGCCAGTTCCCAAGCTGCATTCACACCTAACACTACTTCTGAAGCACCGCTGACACAACGGGACTTGGCAAGATCAGATGAACCTCATGAGCATCAACACCAAGACGGTACCTGACCGAGTCAAGTTGCAGTTGCATGCTCCTTTATATGTACTCTCCCAGTTTGATGTGCACTAACACTTTCCATATTCGTTGTTGAACTAGCACCACGGCGCAAGCAGAAACAGACATCAGGGATAATGCTTGACAGATTAACAAAATCTAAAGGAGGAAGAATGGAGATCCATTTTGAGGCAGGTTTAAAAAGGCCACGTGATGCTATAGAGTCAGCCAAGTTAGTATCAGAGGCAGCCATTGCCGTTAGGTGTCATGCACGTATCCTCCCAACGTGGATCCAGTACAGGAATGAGAAAGACAATACCCAGTTTAACACCTTCTTTGACCATTTATCCGTAAGTAATGTTATTCATCGCAATTTGTAATATTGTCTTGCTCTGTGCCATAGTTTCTAGCTTCCGCCTAATAAGACTCACATTTTTTTTCAATTGATGAGGTTCAAGTTGGATCCGAAAGATGATGCAACTAAACAAGCTTGCACTCATGTTTTTCAGACTGCTCTGTGACAGTATCGGTACCACCTTAGAAAATCTCACTTTGAAGGCAAGGCTAACAATGAAATCGCCCAAACATCTCTAGTGGAATATATTACAGATGAAGACTGGACAACCCTTGTTAAACACTGGTCTGATCCAAAGTATCAGGTAGGGTATATGTATTTCATCAGACCACATATTGAACCTGTATTTATGTATATGCCTTACAAGTGTATCTTCTTCTAGGCTAACTGTTTGAAGAACAAGACCGACCGTTCTAAAGTGAAATTCCAACAGACAACATGATCTCGTATCTATATTGCACACTGCGAGGCTCTTGTAAATAGCTGCTACTTCCTTCTTTTTTCTGTGCCATATTATCGTATCTATATTGACTTGTTCCAAATACAGAGGAAAACCCGTGCGGACCAAAAAGAACCTGAGCCGAATGCAGTGCAAATCTTCAAGGATTGCCACACCAACAAGATGAAGGGCATGAGCACACCAGTTCAGGCCGCTGTTGTAAGTCCATACTCCTGCCTTTGAACTGATTGGTACTGTGATTTGTTCATTTAACTGCTTGGTTTGCAGCCAATGTCAGTTACTCTGTTCACTTTTATACACAGTTGTCTTAACGTATCATTTCGCCTTACATGGTTTAAAAGAGATGAAGGATATTGTTTTGGTCTTGATCTGTAATCTAGTTGTGATGTTCACGTGCGCACACAATGATACAATAGCCTGTTTGTTTTATATCTGTTTGCCCATGATATGAATGATGTCATACTATGTTCATCCTACTTTAAACCATGTCTCTTTATCCTTAGATGTCAATGAATGTGAGGAAATAGACAATACAGTAGGCATGCTACATGGACATATGTTCCGAAAATGATTTTATTATGTAGTTGGCACTACAATACATGCTAATGTATTACAATAGTTCACCAAAAATAAGTTATGTACAAACGTGAAACCTACTTTATTTGTTTTTGTCTCATTACTAACTTATCTGGTACACTAATCTACAAGTCCAAACTTTCAGCAAGCTATGGAACAAATGATTGAACAACCACAACCACCTGAAGGTGACGAGGCTACCACAGGCACAATGTCACCTCTTGCTGCAGTGCGTTAGTATCTCTCCACTAACAGTGCAAGAAGCACCTTCCTGCGTAATTCTGGGTTGGTTGTCAAGGTAACCTCGTCCAAATCACCTACTGAACAAAATCTTCCAGCTAGACAGAGTGATATATCTGTGATCCAGACACAAGCCCAATCCCTAATGGACGTTGTGTCGAAAACAAAAATAGTTGTTGACAAATGTCGTGAAGATATGAATGGTTTTGAAACCAGACTATCAGACATTTGCTTCATCGTTCAAGAGCAATGGCGGAAAAAGGGGAAGATCGTGCTGCTCCATCAGATTCTACAGCCTGAAACATAAGCACTCAGGTCAAATGATGTGTGCTTCTATACATCTGATGGTGCTTTTATCTGCAAGGACTGTAAACTTTATGCCAATAGGCCTTTTGTTGTATGGTTGGAATTTATTTTGTTGTGATACAGCATTTATGATGCTGCCAAAGGCTGCAGTAATTACGACGCTATTTTTGTATAGTGTAGGTTTATCTTAGTAATATATTCGGCCGAAAGCTTCATAGGAGCCCAACATGCCAACATTCGCCGGGCCCATTCCAATTGGGCTAAAAACGATTATGGGCTGAAATTTGCATGTAGCCCACTAAAAATATCTGGGCCTAAATCAACATAAGCTTTCATATTTTTCTGGTAGGCCTGTGCCCATAGTGGGCCTTTAACAGGCCTAAACATAATTTGGGCCCTTAGTAATAATAGGTCGTTTACGTGTGTAAATATCTCGAGCCCATAGAAAACATGGGCCTTTAATAGGCCAAAAGTAAGATTGGGCCCTGATTGTGCCAAATAACCCACTGGTCTTAGCAGGCCGAAATGGTGGCCCATTTACAATGCGGATCGTCCACAGGCCGAAATTCAGACGGGCCGTAAATGCGCCGACCTACTACACGGGCCTTTAACAGGCCGGAAGTTTGGGCGGCTTGATTAGTGTCATTTTTATATGGGCCGTTAGTAGGCCCGGTGTGGCGTTGGGCCACATATGGCCCATGGATTTTGTCCGATGTTAACAGGCTGAAAGTCACAACAGGCTGAAAGTGGCCCAAATCTATAGTGGGCCTCTAACAGGCCGAATGTCAGACATGGCCGAATATGACCCATATCCTTCACGGTCGTTTATGGGCCGAAAGTTTCAATGGCCTATAAATGGGCCCAAATGAAGCAGGACCTTTAACAGGCCGGAAACACACCGGGCCACAATTCGGCCCAAATTCTTAGCGGATTGTTAATGGGCCAAAAGTGACCATGGGCCGGGATGATGACAAGTTTAGGACGGGTCGTTGAAGGGCCAATTTGACACTAGCCGTACGGGCCTTAACTGAGAATGTTGGGCCTTTAGCTAGGCCGACCCATTATGGTCTGCAAAATCTTGTGGGCCTTTAGCTGGGCTGACCCATTATGGCCCGCTAAATCTTGTGGGCCTTTAGTTGTGATAGCCCATTTAATCTTTATGGGCCACTTTCGGTCCGATCCACGTGTCATCATATCATAGGCGCATCTCGCCCATTGGATGTGCCAACGCGGAGCTGACATGTGGTTCCGTCAGACAATGAGAATTTTACACGTGGAAAATCGTCATTGGTCGTGGCTGTTAGCGGGTTATCGGATCCAAAACCGGACCCGATAGCTTAATGGTGTCCCGTTACGGTGGATGCCACGAAAGCACTTCTATGACGCACGATTTTTCGTCATGGAAGTGGACACTTCCGTGATGATAATTTTTGTAATGTCATGGAACACTTCTACGACAACACAGGTATGACTATCTTGATTCTGTCATAAAATTGTCATGGATGTACATGCATGATAGAAAACGTGACCTACTGTGACAAACACGTATCATCACGGAAGTGTCTTTTTTTGTAGTGACAGCAGAAAATAGAAAGAGAATGAAAATTCATTCCCTACCTCAGTCATATGTTCTATGAAGTATGCTATGCTGTGTACCAGACCTATTGTGAACCTCACCATGAGTTTGCTAAGAGGGTACAATAGTGATCCAGGAGTGGAGCACTTGACAACGGTCAAAATTATCCTTAGAAGACTAAGGAGATATTTCTCGGTTATGGAGGTGATAAAGAGTTCATCGTAAAGAGTTACGCTGATGGAAGCTTTTACACCGATCCGGATGACTCTGAGTCTCAATCTGGATGCATATTGAAAGTGGGAGCAATTAGCTAGAGTAGCTCCATGCAGAGCATTGTAGACATAGAAAATTTGCAAAATACATACAGCTCTAAATGTGACACACCCATTGACTAAGCTTCTCTCACAAGCAAAAAATGATCACACCTTAGTACTCTTTGGGTGTTAATCACATAGCAATGTGAACTAGATTATTAACTCTAGTAAAACCCTTTGGGTATTTGTCACATGGCGATGTGACTAATCACATGGTAATGTGAACTATTGGTGTTAAATAACATGGCAATGTGAACTAGATTATTGACTCTAGTGCAAGTGGGAGACTGAAGGAAGTATGCCCTAGAGGCAATAATAAAGTTGTTATTTATATTTCCTTATATCATGATAAATGTTTATTATTCATGCTAGAATTGTATTAACCGAAAACTTAGTACATGTGTGAATACATAGACAAAACAGAGTGTCCCTAGTATGGCTCTACTTGACTAGCTCGTTAATCAAAGATGGTTATGTTTCCTCACCATAGACATGTGTTGTCATTTGATGAACGGGATCACATCATTAGAGAATGATGTGATGGACAAGACCCATCCGTTAGCTTAGCATTATGATCGTTGAGTTTTATTGCTATTGCTTTCTTCATGACTTATACATGTTCCTCTGACTATGAGATTATGCAACTCCCGAATACCGGAGGAACACCTTGTGTGCTATCAAACGTCACAACATAACTGGGTGATTATAAAGATGCTCTACAGGTGTCTCTGAAGGTGTTTGTTGGGTTGGCATATATCGAGATTAGGATTTGTCACTCCGTGTATCGGAGAGGTATCTCGGGGCCCTCTCGGTAATGCTCATCACTATAAGCCTTGCAAGCAATGTGACTAATGAGTTAGTTGCGGGATGAAGTATTACGGAACGAGTAAAGAGACTTGCCAGTAACGAGATTGAACTAGGTATGATGATACCGACGATCGAATCTCGGGCAAGTAACATACCGATGACAAAGGGAACAACGTATGTTGTTATGCGGTTTGACCGATAAATATCTTCGTAGAATATGTAGGAGCCAATATGAGCATCTAGGTTCCGCTATTGGTTATTGACCGAAGATGAGTCTCGGTCATGTCTACATAGTTCTCGAACCCGTAGGGTCCGCACGCTTAACGTTCGATGACGATATGTATTATGAGTTTTGTATTTTGATGTACCGAAGGTTGTTCGGAGTCCCGGATGTGATCACGGACATGACGAGGAGTATCAAAATGGTCGAGACATAATGATTGATATATTGGAAGGTTATGTTTGGACACCGGAAAGGTTTTGGATGAGTTCGGGCATTTTCCGGAGTACCGGGGGGGTTACCGGAACCCCCCAGGGGGTTAATGGGCCTTCATGGGCCATGGTGGAAGAGAGGAAGAGGTGTCCAAGTGGTGGGCGTGCCCCACAAGCCCAATCCGAATTGGGGAGGGGGCCGGCCCCCTTTCCTTCTCTCCCTCTTCCGCTTCCTTCCCCCTCCTAGTTGGACTAGGAAAGGGGGGAACCTACTCCTAGTAGGAGTAGGATTCCCCCCTTGGGGCGCGCCCTAGGAGGCCGGCCCTCCCCCTCCTCCACTCCTTTATATACGGGGGAGGGGGGCACCGCATAGACACAAGTTGATTTTAGCCGTGTGCGGTGCCCCCCTCCACAGATTTCCACCTCGGTCATTTTGTCGTAGTGCTTAGGCGAAGCCCTGCGTCGATAACTTCATCATCACTGTCACCATGTCGTCGTGCTGATGAAACTCTCCCTTGGCCTCAATTGGATCTAGAGTTCGAGGGAAGTCATCGAGCTAAACGTGTGCAGATCGCGGAGGTGCCATGCGTTCGGTACTTGATTAGTTGGATCGTGAAGACGTTCGACTACATCAACCGTGTTACTTAACGCTTCCGATTTTGGTCTACGAGGGTACGTGGACACACTCTCCCCGCTCGTTGCTATGTATCTCCTAGATAGATCTTGCGTGATCATAGGAATTTTTTTGAAATACTACGTTCCCCAACACATGGCTAGTTACATTATTCTTCAGTGAAAACATTTTCATTTACATGTAGCGTGTAAGATAATTTGTTGCGGTCAATTTTTTCATGAGTTGAATAGTTTTATTGAATCATTCGAAGTATGATACTACTGGCTAATGATAAATTTGTCATCTCTTTTTTAAGATTAGGGATTTGGGGATTCTGGCCCGCCCAGGATTCGATGCAGGATGCATTCACTGGTTCAGGGTCAGCGAGAACAAGATAGTGACCCATGATGACCCACAAGTATAGGGGATCTATCGTAGTCCTTTTGATAAGTAAGAGTGTCTAACCCAACGAGGAGCAGAAGGAAATGACAAGCGGTTTTTAGTAAGGTATTCTCTGCAAGCACTGAAATTATCGGTAACAGGTAGTTTTGTGATAAGGTAATTTGTAACGGGTAACAAGTAATGAAAGTAAACAAGGTGCAGCAAGATGGCCCAATCCTTTTTGTAGCAAAGGACAAGCCTGGACAAACTCTTATATAGAGAAAAGCAATCCCGAGGACACATGGGAATTATCGTCAAGCTAGTTTTCATCACGCTCATATGATTCATGTTCGTTACTTTGATAATTTGGTGTGTGGGTGGACCGGTGCTTGGGTGCTGCCCTTTCTTGGACAAGCATCCCACTTATGATTAACCCCTATTGCAAGCATCCGCAACTACAAAAGAAGTATTAAGGTAAACCTAACCATAGCATGAAACATATGGATCCAAATCAGCCCCTTACGAAGCAACTCATAAACTAGGGTTTAAGCTTCTGTCACTCTAGCAACCCATCATCTACTTATTACTTCCCAATGCCTTCCTCTAGGACCAAACAATGGTGAAGTGTCATGTAGTCGACGTTCACATAACACCACTAGAGGAAAGATAACATACATCTCATCAAAATATCGAACGAATACCAAATTCACATGACTACTTATAGCAAGACTTCTCCCTTGTCCTCATGAACAAAACTAACTACTCACAAATCATATTCATGTTCATAATCAGAGGGGTATTAATATGCATAAAGGATCTGAACATATGATCTTCCACCAAATAAACCAACTAGCATCAACTACAAGGAGTAATCAACACTACTAGCAACCAGTGGCGGAGCTACAGCTGCAAAGCTGGGCGGGCCATTACAAAGGATAGCCCGTTAATTTTGCACTCATGGCCCACTCTATTCTCAATTCCATACTACATTTACAATGAGTTGGGCGGGCCACGGCCCTTTTTGGTAGCACGTAGCTCCGCCAATGCTAGCAACCCACAGGTACCAATCTGAGGCTTTGGGACAAAGATTGGATACAAGAGATGAACTAGGGTTTTAGAGGAGATGGTGCTGGTGAAGATGTTGATGGAGATTGACCCCCTCCTGATGAGAGGATCGTTGGTGATGATGATGGCGATGATTTCCCCCTCCCGGAGGGAAGTTTCCCCGGCAGAACAGCTCTGCCGGAGCTCTAGATTGGTTCCGCCAAGGTTCCGCCTCGTGGCGGAGTTTCTTCCCGAAAGCTTGCTTATGATTTTTTCCAGGGTAAAAGACTTCATATAGCAGAAGATGGGCACCAGAGGCCTGCCAGGGGGCCCACGAGGCAGGGGGCGCGCCCAGGAGGGTAGGGCGCACCCCCACCCTCGTGGCCAGGGTGTGGGCGCCCTTTGGTGGATTCTTTCACCAGTATTTTTTATCAATTCCAAAAATAACTTCTGTGAAGTTTCAGGACTTTTGGAGCTGTGCAGCATAGGTCTCTAATATTTGCTTCTTTTCCAGCCCAGATTTCCAGTTGCCGGCATTCTCCCTCTTCATGTAAACCTTGTAAAATAAGAGAGAATAGGCATAAGTATTGTGACTTAACGTGTAATAACAGCCCATAATGCAATAAATATTGATATAAAAATATGATGCAAAATGGACGTATCAACTCCCCCAAGCTTAGACCTCGCTTGTCCTGAAGCGGAAGCTGATAACGATGCATATGTCCAATTGTTTAGAGATAGAGGTGTCGATAAAATAAAATACGAACATGAGGGCATCATGATCATTCTTAGAATAGTAACATATATATATTGTCATATGATTTCTTATGCTAGAGTAACAATCTATTCACAATGTAAAGTATGAATCAGAAACTTCACTGAAAACTAACAAACTATAATCTCAGTCATTGAAGCAATTGCAATTTATCATAACATCGGAAAGAGTCAATATAAGAGCTTTTCAGCAACTCCACATACTCAACTATCATTTAGTCTTTCACCATTGCTAACACTCGCGCAATACTTATGGGTATGGAGTTTTAATCGGACACAGAGAAAGATAGGGGCTTATAGTGTTTCCTCCGAACCTTTTACCTCAAGGGTAATGTCAACAATAACAATTCATGCTAACTTACATCCAATTGGATATATATATATATATATATATATATATATATATATATATATATATATATATATATATATATATATCAGGATCTTTCCAACACAATGTGCTTGCCAAAGGATAAAATGTAAAAAGGAAAGGTGAAGATCACCTTGACTCTTGCAAGGTAAAAGACAAAAGTAAAAGATAGGCCCTTCGCAGAGGGAAGCAGAGGTTGTCATGTGCTTTTATGGTTGGATGCACAAAATCTTAATGCAAAAGAACGTCACTTTATATTGCCACTTGTGATATGGACCTTTATTATACCGTTCGTCGCTTTTATTGCTTCCATATCACAAGATCGTATAAAGTTTATTTTCTCCACACTAATAAATCATACATATTTAGAGAGAAATTTTTATTGCAATACAACATGACAACTTACTTGAAGGATCTTACTCAATCCATAGGTAGATATGGTGGACTCTCATGGCAAGACTGGGTTTAAGGATATTTGAAAGCACAAGTAGTATCTCTACTTGGTGCAAAGAATTTTGGCTAGCATGAGGGGGAAAAGCAAGCTCAACATGTTGGACGATCCATGACAATATACTTTATTTCGGATATAAGAAAACATAACCCATTACATTGTCTTCCTTGTCCAACGTCAACTCTTTAGCATGTCATATTTTAATGAGTGCTCACAATCATAAAAGATGTCCAAGATAGTATATTTATATGTGAAAACCTCTCTTTCTTTATTACTTCCTACTAATTGCAACGATGACCAAAACTAGGTTCGTCAACTCTCAACAACTTTTATTCATCATACTCTTTAGATGTGAAGTCATTACTCTCCATAAGATCAATATGATATCTTTACTTCTTTTTATGCTTTCTTTTTCTTTTATTCCCTCACGATCATAGCAAGATAATCAAGCCCTTGACTCAACACTAATCTTTATTATATATAGCTCACGGACTCGATTACATAGAAGGATCATAAGGCAAAACTCAAAACTAAATCATACTAAAACTTTATTCTACTAGATCAAGATATTACCAAAAGGATCGAACTAAGAAAAACGGTAAAGATAGGAGTGTGATGGTGATACGATACCGGGGCACCTCCCCCAAGCTTGGCAGTTGCCAAGGGGAGTGCCCATACCCATGTGATTATGTCTCTTTTGCTGGTGAAGAAGACGGTGGTGATGATGGATAGTCGCACATCGAGCGTAGGAGATCCTCCAATTTGCGGATAATGCCCTTGAGTGCGATGATATGCTCCTTCAACAAAATATTTTCACGTGTGAGATACTTGTTTTGTATACGAGCTAACTCAATCATCTTGAAAGCTTCGATCTCAGTTAGGGTAAGAAGATTGTGATCAAGTTGAAGGATGTCTTCTTCTTCTGCTGTCGGGGCTTGATCCTCAGTGGCCTTCTTAATCCCATCATCCTTGTTGATCTCCATGGGTTCTTCCCTCTTCAGCTCTATCTTCATTAGCCAAGCATCGTTGTAACCATTGTTGGAGGAGGGGGACGACATGATGCCTGGCCTTGACAACTCTGGCAGAAAACAGCTTGAAACAAAAACAGAGGATATTTGCGTGGTACGGTGGTCAAAACCTTCGGGAGATTATATAATGATTTTTTACCGACCAAAAGAAGTATCGTGCAAGAAAACGGAGTCCGGAGAGCACACGAGGTGCCCACGAGGCAGGGGGCGCACCCAGGGGGTAGGGCGCGCCCTCCACCCTCGTGGACGCCTCGTGTCCTTCCCGGACTACTTCTTATTTTCCTCTTTCCTTAAATATTCCAAAACGGAGAAAAATTGCCATTAGAACTATTTTGGAGTCGGTTTACTTACCGTACCACATACCTATTCCTTTTTGGAGTCTGAAACGTTCTGGAAAGTGTCTCTTATGTATTCTTCCGGGGTTACGGTTTCAATAACATTGGTTTCAACATTTATAGGATTACCTGAGATATAATGTTTAATTCTTTCACTGTTCACCACCTTTGGATTTGTGCCTTCGAAGTTGTTGATTATTATGGCACCGGAACAATAGACCTCGTCGATAACGTAAGGACCTTCCAATTTAGACAGAAGCTTTCCTGCAAAAAATCTTAAACGAGAGTTGAATAGTAACACATAATCACCTACATTAAACTCACGCTTTTGTATCCTTTTGTCATGCCATCTTTTAACCTTTTCTTTAAACAGTTTGTTGGGGATATTACCACTGGGCGTAAACCGGCCAGGAGAGGCCGGGTTAACTTCATAAGTAGTTCATCTGTATCTGAAGCCCATGAAGACAGACGGTGACGCTTCATGAAGGCCTAGGGCCCAAAGCCGGTTTAAGGCATGTAGACACAAACCGGCATTGAGATGTAAACTTGTGTTGTAAGATATGCGTAGCAGAGACTAAGCCGGACACGATTATGAGCCGGCCTCGGAGTTTGTAAACCGACAGGTGTCAACCCATGTATATAAGGGGACGACCCGGCGACGGTTTCGAACAACAGACAACAACTCGAGACTTAGGCAAAGCGTATTCGCTCCCTGGTCATCGAAACCCCATCAATCCCATCACAACTAGACATAGGCTTTTACCTTCATCGAAGGGGCCGAACTAGTATAATACTCTCTTGCATCCCTTGTCCGCTTTAACCCCTTCAAGCTAACCCGTAGCGATGGCTCCACGACTAAGTCCTTTCTCTAGAACATCTGCCGTGACAAAAACACGACAGTTGGCGCCCACCGTGGGGCTATCGCACGATGGTTTCAAGTTCTTGGAGGGCAGCTTCGAAGGACTCAAGGGTTACGCTGTGGGGCGGATGACCAAGAGTCGTCGCGGCAAGCTCTACATCGACGATGCAGGCTGGGGCCCCGAGGCCGGCTCAATCGAGTACAGGTACCGGGTCCCCTTTGGTGGCATACACGTTTTCATTGGCAAGATCGGCGAACCGGGCCCTGAGCCGGACATCTGCACCGACCTCGTCGAAACGGCCCAGCGTGCGAGATCTGCCCGGGTCAAGCCTGTCATGAAGCGTGCCTTCCTGGGGGTTATCCATGGAGGTGAATCTGAGGATAGATCGGAATCTGGTGGTGAGACCCTCGTTTATTCCGGCGATGAGTCATCGACTGGAGAGACCGAGTCGTTATATCAGTTACAAGATGGCCAGATTGGGGGCTGTTCCGATGGCGACAGTATTCTGGTCCACGTTGATCTGCCAAACCGGGTGGCGATTTTCATGGCCAGCACGCAACCGGCGCTCCACTCTTCGACCGCAGCGGCGATGATTTTCGGATCTGCAGCGGCGGCAGCGGCTGGGGCAGGAGGCCCTGTGCGACCGCCAATTCAGGTTCTATCTGATTTGTTTGATGTGTTGGCAACGCTGATGGCGGAGGTTAACCCGGCGGATCAGGATGCACACAATGCGGAAGTCGCGAAAGTGAAAGATCAGATCACCCAGGCAAAAGCCGACTTAGCAGCTGAGGATACCAGGATAGCCGCGGAGCAGGCCGCTTTGGATGCACAAGCTTACCGGATTATGCTGGATCAGAGTGCGTTGAATGAAGTCCTGAAGAGGAGGACCGATCTTGCCTGCCTCCGGTTTATGAAGCTAGAAATCTCTTTAACACCCCAGGAGCAGGAACCAGCAATCCGCCGGTGGTAAACCGGGCAGAGGCACCTGGAGCAGGGGCACCGGTTCAGCCACGTTTGGTGGATCCGCCTCGCCAGAACAACGTTGTGGTACCTCATGTCCCCACACCACCGGGTCATTACTCTAACCCAATGGACAACATTGTCGCTGCCGCTTCACGGCTGGCGGCCATCCCGATCGAAGGCGATTCTCCAGCAGCGGTCGAGACGCGTCGGGTTAAGGAGCTTCTTCAGACAGCCTCGATTCAACAGGAGGCTTATTCATATAGTCGCGATCGGGTTCATTCCACTCCCCGTCCAAGCCGGAGTTACAGCAGGCGTATGGATGAACCGGCAGTATCAAGCAATGCGCGGAACCGTGATCCGCCCCGTGGCCATAACCCGGCGGGTGGTGCCGGTGAGGCTCAGGATGTGGTGGACCGGGCTCGGGCACGCAGAGAGGCCGAGTTAGCGGCACAGCATGAGGCCCGACAGCTTACTCCGGTTCGTCCAACCACATCGGTGGAACCAGGAGTTACGTCTAGTTCCTTGGGAGTGCCATGTCTTGTCCCAGCGTTGCACAATGTGCGCCTACCCAAGGATTTCAAGGGCCCGCGCAAGGTGCCGAATTACACCGCCAATTTATCCCCTAAAACATGGGTTGAAAGCTACGAGATGGCCATGGAGATGCTGGACGTGGATGATGCAGCATGTGCGAAGTACTTTACCATGATGCTAGAAGGAGCGGCCCGCACTTGGCTAAAGAGTTTACTGGCTAGTTCTATCAGGTCATGGGCTGAGTTGAGAGCCCGGTTTGTTCAGAATTTCAAGGATACATGCAAGCAGCCCATGTCAATTGTGGACTTAGCTGCCTGTGTCCAGGAGGAAGGAGAGTCAACAACCCATTGGGTACGCCGGGTTTCGGAGATTTTGCATTCATCAGACCGCATCAACGCTGACACCGCAGTTTTAACACTGGAAGGCAATTGCCGGTTTCAACCCTGAAGTTGAAGTTGGGACGGCTCAAACGTCATTGTAATGACATGGGAACCCTCATGGCTGCACTGGTGAAGTGTGCCGACTCTGATAGTACCAAGGATCCCGAGTCTGACGATGATAAGACAGGGAAGGGAAAGAAGAGCGGCAACGCCAAGGGGCAGCACCACAACCCGGCGGGTCATGGAAACAGTGGCAAGCGTAAAGCGGACCATGGTTTAGACTTTGTGGCTAACACTAATACGCACGACAAGGGCCAGCGGCGTAAGGGTAAACCGCCCCGGCGGAATGGAATGCCGAATCCTAATCCGGATCATTTGTCGTATCTGTTGAACTAGCCCTTTCCAAAGCATGGGACGAAGGAGGAACCATCTACACACCTCTAGAAAGATTGTTATATCATGCAAGAGTTCAAAAATTCTGATTCTTTCCAGTATGAGCAGGGATCAGGAGGCTGTTCGGGCTCTGGCTCTCATGGGCCGGGTTATGGCGGAGGAAATTCCGGTTCGGGATTCCATGGCAATCAGGGTGGACATAACAATCAAAGTAATCAAGGTAACCAAGGTGGCTATAATCATCAGGGCAATCAGCAGCAGCAGCAGTCGGGTTACCAGAGCAACCCGAAGCAATTGAATAGCGGACAGTATCATGTCTTCACCACTAGCTTGGACAAGTGCGATGAGAAGCTTCATAAAAGGATGGTGAATGCCGTTGAACCGGCGGTGCCCCGTTATTTGCGCTGGTCCGAGCAGCCCATTGTGTGGAGTAGAGACGATCATCCACCCCGGGTTGACAATCCGGGTCATCTGGCTCTGGTGGTGGCACCTCCGGTGGGAGGTTATAAGTTCACTAAGGTATTCATGGATGCAGGAAGTAGTATCAATATCCTTTATTATGAAACTTCCCGTCGCATGGGGCTAACAGATAAAAATCTTAAACCGTCCAATACGGTGTTCCATGGTGTGGTGCCTGGTAAGTCGGCATATCCTGTTGGTAAGATAGCTCTGGAGGTGGCTTTTGGAGATGAGCATGACTCGAGATCAGAAACCTTGACCTTTGAAGTGGTAAAAATCAGAAGCCCGTATCATGCCCTATTTGGACGGCCAGCTTATGCTAAGTTTATGGCACGGCCTTGTTATGTCTATCTACAGCTCAAGATGCCGGGTCACAAGGGAACTATAACCGTGCATGGAAGCCGCAAGATTGCTCTGGAGTGTGAGGAAGGTGATGTGGCATATGTTGAGTCAGTTTGTGCAACATAGGAGTTGAAGTTTTACAAAGACAATGTTGATCCGGTAGATATGACTTCATTGAAGAAACCAACTACGGAGCATGATCCGACCCTGAAGTTTAAATCGGCTGATGAGACTAAACTTGTTGACTTTGTGCCTGGCGATTCGTCCAAGCAGTTTAGCATCAGCGCTAACTTGGATCCGAAATAGGAAAGCGCGCTCATCGAGTTAATCCGTGAGAATCGGGACATCTTTCCATGGAAGCCTTCTGACATGCCTGGTGTACCGAGAGAAATAGCTGAGCACACTCTCAATGTTGATCCTAAGTATAAACCGGTCAAGCAGTTTCTCCGCCGGTTCAATGAAGAAAGACACAAAGCTATTGGAGAAGAAGTAGCCAGGCTCTTGGCGGCTGGATTTATCGTTGAAGTATTCTATCCTGAGTGGTTGGCTAATCCGGTGCTGGTCCTCAAGAAGAATGGCACTTGGCGTATGTGTGTGGACTACACAGATCTCAACAAAGCTTGTCCAGCAGATCCTTTTGCCCTCCCCCGTATTGATCAGATTATTGATGCTACGGCGGGTTGTGAGCGGTTAAGTTTTTTGGATGCATATTCTGGTTATCATCAGATCAAAATGGCAGTTACGGACCAGGAGAAGACGGCCTTCAAAACTCCCTTTGGAGCCTTCTGCTATGTGTCCATGCCCTTTGGGCTCAAGAGTGCACAGGCGACTTATCAACGGTGTGTGCAGAATTGTCTTCATAAACAGATCGGCCGCAATGTTCACGCCTATGTGGATGATATTGTGGTGAAATCAAGGAAAAAGGAGACATTGATTGGTGATTTGAAGGAAACCTTTGATAACCTGCGGGTTTATAAAATGATGCTTAATCCGGCCAAGTGCGTCTTTGGTGTACCTGCAGGCAAGCTCTTGGGTTTTTTGGCGTCTAACAGGGGCGTTGAAGCTAATCCGGAAAAAATCAAAGCCATCACCTCCTTGGCTAAACCGAAGTGTATCAATGATGTTCAACGCCTGGCAGGCCGGATTGCCGCGTTGAGCCGTTTTGTCAGACGCCTCGGCGAGAAGGCCATCCCTTTGTATCAGATGCTGAAGAAAACGGATAACTTCGTCTGGAGTGACGCCGCTAATGAAGCATTGGAGGACTTAAAGCGGCAGCTAGCTAATCCGCCGGTTCTCGCTGCTCCAGTTGACAAAGAGCCATTGTTGCTATATGTGGCAGCTAACGCTTGGGCTATTAGTGTGGCTATTGTGTGGAGCGCAAGGAGGCAGGAAAGGAATATCCGGTTCAGCGGCTGTTTTACTATATTAGTGAAGTACTCATTGAATCCAAGCAGAGGTACCCGCATTGGCAAAAATTGGTGTATGGGGTTTTCATGGCAAGCCGGAAGCTTAAGCAGTATTTCCAAGGTCATTTCATCACGGTGGTCAGCTCTGCTCCTTTGGGGGATATAATCCAGAATAGGGAGGCAATTGGTCGGATTGCTAAGTGGGCTATCGAGCTCGGGCCTCACGGGTTGAAATACATACCCCGAACGGCGATCAAATCTCAAGCACTTGTGGATTTCATCAATGATTGGACAGAATTACAAGCACCAGAAGAGAAGCCGGATCACACTTACTGGACTATTCATTTTGATGGGTCCAGGCAATTGGAGGGCTCAGGGGTTGGAGTTGTGTTAACTTCCCCGCGAGGTGATAAGTTTTGTTATGTTCTCCGTTTAATGTTCCCTTGCACTAATAATGCAGCTGAATATGAGGCCTTACTCCATGGTCTTCGGATGGCTAAGGAGATGAATCTCAGCCGAGTTAAATGCTTCAGTGACTCGGATCTGGTGGCTCAACAAGTGTCTGGCACTTGGGATTCCAAGGACCCACTAATGGCAGCATATCGTCGTGAGGTGGATACTGTTGCAGGTCACTTCAAAGTTTATCAGGTGGATCATGTGGACCGGCGGAAGAATGAAGCAGCAGACGCTTTAAGCCGCCTGGGCTCCCAACGTAAACAGGTTCCACCTAATGTCTTCCTAGATGTTTTGCATAATCCGTCCGTGAAGCTCCCTGGTGAAGAGGATTTGGCTGTTCCTGATCTGGAGGCTTAGTTGGTGGCGGCTTTACATGTTATCCTGGATTGGACGGTTCCGTATCTGGCGTATATAAACCGGGGCGAGTTACCAGAGGATGAAACTTTGGCCAGGCAGATAACCTGGCGGTCCAAGTCCATAACTATTATCAATGGAGAGTTGCATCATTGCAGTGTGACAGGGGCATTTCAACGCTGTGTATCTCCTGATGAAGGCCGTGAAATTTTGCGTGAGATCCACGAAGGAGATTTTGGACACCACGCCGGTTCAAAATCTTTGGTGGCCAAGGCGTTTTGTCATGGTTTCTATTGGTTGACAGCTCATGCTGATGCCGAGGACTTGGTTAAAATATGTGATGGCTGTCAGAAATTCTCACGGCGTGCTCATGTACCAACTCAAGAATTGAGGATGATTCCAATCACCTGGCCATTTGCAACTTGGGGGCTGGATATGGTTGGGCCTTTCAAGAGGTCCAAGGATAAGAAGACCCACCTTTTGGTGGCGGTTGATAAGTTCATGAAGTGGGTGGAGGTAGAGCCAGTTAGTAAGTGTGATGCAGCCACGGCAGTTCAATTCATCAAAAAGGTGATCTTCCGGTTTGGTTTTCCACACAGCATTATAACAGACAATGGTACCAATCTGTCAAAGGGTGCCATGAAGGAGTTCTGTCAACGTGAGCACATCCGGCTTGACGTGTCATCAGTGGCTCACCCCCAGTCCAATGGTCAAGCGGAGAGGGCCAATCAAGAGATCTTGAGAGGCATCAAACCCCGGCTTATGGTTCTTTTGCAACGGACGCCGGGTTGTTGGGTTGAGGAGTTACCTTCAGTGTTATGGAGCATCAATACCACACCCAACAGATCGACAGGCTACACGCCGTTCTTCATGGTTTATGGAGCAGAAGCGGTTCTTCCTAGTGACATCCGTCATGACTTGCCTCGTGTAGTGACATATGTTGAAGCGGATAAGGAGAAGGCACGGCAGGAAGCTCTTGACCTGTTAGATGAGGAGCGTGACATGGCGGCAGCCCGTTCGGCGATTTATCAGCAAGATCTGCGTCGTTATCATAGCCGCCGGGTTAGAACCAGAACCCTTCAAGAAGGAGATTTGGTGCTTTGACTCATCCAGGACCAGACGGATATGCACAAGCTATCCCCCCTTGGGAAGGGCCTTTTGTGGTCAGCAAGAATTTGCACAATGGGTCGTACTACCTAATCGATGTTCGAGAGCGCAAAGACTCACGTAAATCGGAGGAGGAGACCAACCGCCGTGGAATATTGCTCATCTTCGGCCCTACTATACTTGAGCTACAGGCTCTACTTATGTACATATTATGACATTGTATATATTATGATCAATATAATAAACCGGAACCTCAGCTAAAGCGGGGTATCTGTTGTTTTCTTACATCACGTGTGGTTACGTGGAGCTTACAAAGCGGCGTCCGGTTTACCCCTTGATTTAGCTTCTTAAATCTTGATATCAGATCACTTGGGGGCTTGGTCGTATCCGAACCATAGCTACACCTCTTGATCGGTGCAATGCCACAGCATCACTTGGGAGCATGGTTGAACCCGAACCATGGCTACGCCTCTTGATCGGCGTAAAGCCACAGAATCACTTGGGGGCTTGGTCGTATCCGAACCATAGCCACGCCTCTTGATCGGCGTAATGCCACATCATCACTTGGGAGCATGGTCGAACCCGAACCATGGCTACGCCTCTTGATCAGCGTAAAGCCACAGAATCACTTGGGGGCTTGGTCGAACCCGAACCATAGCAATGCCTTTTGATCGGCGTAATGCCACAGCATCACTTGGGGGCTTGGTCGAACCCGAACCATAGCAACACCTCTTGATCAAATTTGGGGCCTGGCAGCCCGTGAAAAGCCTCGACTACAACGGTTTTATTTTCCTTTTGCTAAGTTTCTTTTTCTTTTGCTAAGATTTGTGATGTTTTCAAACCAGTGTTTATCAACCCGATTGGGCTGTCAACTACAAGTTGTCAGTACATGACCAAGTTATAATCCGGAGACTATCAGCCCGGTCAGGTTTTGACTCATAGTCACCAGTATGGAATAAGCCGGTGTTTATCACAACCCGGAACGGTTTTGTTGTAAACCGGCATTATATAACAGGAGATACTTTTACTCCGGATTAAGGTTATTACCTTCATTACAAGGTTGGTCAGCCAACACTATGCCTAAAGGTCGCAGGTATCATATATTTCCATACTTGGTTATCTTTTACAACCTTGGTTATAAAACTTGGTCATATATATAGTTGGGTATCATGACCCGCCCGGTGGTAAACCGCCAGGGCGCTTTACGCTTTTTATCTGTAGGAACAATTGGAATAAATAACTATGGATTATGAACATCATATCTCAAAGCATGGCGGATTAACACGCATCAGTTGTAGATAAATATGCACGAAGGCATAACAGACCAAGTGTTTTAACTAGCCTATTACAAGGCATTTCAATACCCAAAGGAATAATTGTTTCTCAATAAACATTGCAGTATGGAAGGATAAACCGGCCCCGGGGTTATGATCACTGAGCAGCTTGACCTGACGGCTGCGGGTCATCTTGCACCGGTTCTTCTTCTTCGTCCCTACCCAGCGGCTGGAAGTCAACAGTTGTCCAGTCGATCCCAGTTAAAGCTTGGAACACAGCTTCATCGCTTATAAGGGTGGACAGTTCAACATCAGGGGCATAAGTGTGCTTACGGATTGGAGGGATCAGGCTTTGAGCTTCAGGAGCTGGTGCAGCAGCCCGCTTGTTATTGATATCATAACTAGCCTGATAATGTGAAAGATCAGCTTCGTCAGCAAGTTGACAAGCTAGTGGACGTACTTCCCGGTTTATGGCGCGGAGATCTTCAGTGCAAAATTCTGATCCGTCTTCTTTCAAGCTTGGGTAGCCTTTAGCCACGTCCGTCGGATCAAGATCAGGCACCCATGCTTTTGCCCGGGTTAGCGCGGTCAGAGCGCCAGCCCTTGTAGCAGACCTCTTCAGCTCTTCTATCTGGGCGGGCAGCATAGATAGCCTGTCTAAGGTATCCTTGATCAACGTCGCGGGTGGCTTATTGTGCGAAGCGGTGCAGATAATCCGTTGTGCGCCGGTATACAGTTGCTCTATCAGCGTGTAGGCAGCTTTCAACTTCTTCTGCACATCAGAGCCCAGATGGCTAATGCGGGTTCCTGTATCATTACAAACATCAGTAAACCAGCAACACATGAGAGGATATGTTGAAAGCATAAAGGAAGGATGCTTACCAAACACAGCAGCGGTCATAGCATGCACTTGCCGCTTTACACCAGTCAGCTCGTCAACCACCGGTTTAAGAGCGGCTTCTGCATTTTCAACCCTTTTTATCAAAGCGGCTTTTTCAGCCTCCCAATCCGCCCGCTCTTTGTTGAAGCCCTCTTTTAGTTTCTCCATTGCGCCTAAAGCGCCGGTCAACTCTTCCTTCGCTTTGGAGGCTTCAGCTTGCTGGGTTTTGATGTTCTCTTGCAGATCAGCGGTTTGGCGTTCCTTCTTGCTCAGCTCTGCCTGTAAAGAGACAGATACATAATGAGTTGACAGTACATATTTGAAGTACCAAGCAGATAACAAGTTATGCCCTTAGTACTTGGGGGCTAATGCATATTTGCTTTTACTCAGAAATTTTTACAAGTCCCAAGCACAATACAAGTATTAAGCTTGGCACTTGGGGGCTAATGTGTGTTTGCTCAAAAAGCTGTTGATATGGGAATTCTTCTACAGTCCCGGTTCATCTTTATAAAGGTAAACCGGCCCTTGGGGACTATACCGGCAAAAGAGCAGTATGGCAAATTTTAAGGAACCGGTTCATTTTAACAAGGTAATCCGGTCCCCGGAGGCTAAATAGGCAAAGTTAAGTTATGACAAAAGTCCCAGTTTAGATTGGTATCATAAACCGTCACTTGGGAGCTACTACGAATCGATGAACTGCAATTGCACAAAGGAGAAAAACAGTAGTTACCTCATATCGCTCCTTCATCAAGTTTACCAAACTAGCTTCATAGTCACGGCTGGTATACAGACGGTTCAATAAGCCAGAGTGATTATCTTGAACACTGAGGTTGGCGAAGCTTGATAAATGGGCATTCCATTTGCCTTTGCCGATAGCAGAGAGATCATCCTTGGCAGTATGCTTTGACAAAGCTACAGGGTTGCCTGGAGTGGAGTGGCCAGTGCCAGTAATCATAACGTCATCATCTTGTTCATCAGCAGCTCTTGCCGGAGTTGGCGGTTTATCAGTGTCCTTCGATGGACTGACCGATTTGTCACTAGTTCGGACAGGGCTGGTTGGCCGGTCTGCATGACTTGTAGTATCAACTTGCACTTGTTCAGCAAGGAAATCATGGTCTTGAAGCGGCGGATCGTGAAGCATGGCGTCAGCATCGGTTTCTTCCAGATCTAGAGTTGTTTCCGGTTCAGCAGCTACATTATCATCAGTCGGTTTGTTCAACCGAGCTTTCTTGCTGGGTCTTGGCTTGGCGCTGCGAAAAGATAAGACATAAGGATCAGTACAGTATGAAAAGATAACATATCAAGAATAAAGACATGTGCATAACTCACCCAGGAACTGTTTTGAGGGGTGGAAGCTGTGTGGCCGAAGACTCGCCAGAGGATGAGTGATAAGTACCCTGATAATTTGAATCAGACGGGTTAAGAGGCTGGCGAAAACAACCTGCTTTTGGGCATGAAGTATCAATGGGATAAGAGACCTCTGATCGGCATTTCCGAACCGGACTGTTCGGCAAACCGGCGGAGGTAACTACCTGGCCGCTGTGCCTGGTTGTACGGCGAGCTTCATGCTGCTGCGTCTTCAAAAGAAAGTTTGGATCCAAATAAGCAAGAGGGTGAGAAAATTTTACTTACCGGTTTTGCTTGATGGATTTTTGATGTTGGCAGAGGATCTGAATCGGAGGAAAGAATAGTTACCTCTACGTCTTCAGCGTGACTGCCTTCAGCGTCGTCCTGATAATAATCATTGTCAATGAGATGTACGAAAAATGAACCAAGAGAGTCAAGTTCTACCTCTGATTCCGGATTATGCACATTGTCATCAGTTGGTAGATCGGAGGATGCAGTGGTCCTTCTCTTGGCAGGTTTCTTAACAACCTTGGCCTTTGGACGAACTGGCTTGACCGGTTTGTCTTGCGGTTTTGCCAGTTTATCTTGTGATGGTTTCTTGTTCCAGAACGGATCATCACCCTGTCAGAAAATAATCACACTCTCAGAGAATATTTGGACAGAAGCAAATTCAGATACGAAGGATTGTATGATTCTTACAGCTGGTGGTTTGTTGAAGGTGTAGAAACAGAGTAGTCCAATTTGGGCACAGACGGCCTCTGGTTCGTTCAGTATTCTCTTTACAGCCTCAGTGACTTCTTCGTCTGTAAGCTGAATATCAATGTGCCGCTGAGCATCCTTCAGACTACCCTTGTACTCACACATCAAACCGAGGCGCCGACTTAAGGGCAGAATGCTCCAGCTTATCCAGCAACGAGCAAGATCAACTCCTGTCAAACCGTTCGCCATGAAGGCTCTAAGCTTTGATAGTTGGGGAGCATAGTTGGCCCATTCTCTTGCTATCAATCTCTGAGGAAACGGGTGTGTGTTGCTCAGGCGTTCAGGGCGGTAACCCGACAGGGGGTTTTCATCAGATGGAGAGGTATCCATGCAGTAAAACCAAGTTTGGTTCCACTCTTTGGGGTGACTGTGGAATTTGGGATGGGGGAAGGTGACTTCTTTCCTCTTCTGAACCCCCATTCCGCCCAGTTTTGTATTGGGTCCATCTAAGAACTCGGTGCGATGGTTTAAGTGAAAGAAATCCCTAAACAGTTCGACTGTAGGTTCCTCTTGCAGATAAGCTTCACAGAATACTTGGAAATGGCAGATGTTGGTAACAGAGTTGGGACCGATGTCTTGAGGGCGCAGCTGAAAATTGGCTAGCACATCTCGGAAATTTTTTGAACCGAGAGGGCTAAAACCTCGTCAAGATGGTCAGCAAACAGGACTACTTCTCCATCCTTGGGTGTAGGAGGATTTTCGGGGCCAGGTACCCTCCAGTGGATGACATCTTTCTTGGCTAAGGCGCCCGTTTTAACAAGGTTGCTTAATTGCTCCTCGGTTACTCGAGAGGGAGACCAATTGCACTCATAAACTTGTTTAGCCATGACAAGGAAAATCTAAAATATGAGTATTACCGGTTTAAGATTTACAGTGGACAACTATACAGCGGTATGAGGATAGTAGCATATTCATAAACCGGAGTCTGGCAATGGAACGGTGTAATGCATTGGCGGTTCAACAGGGGACTAATGGTATCTACCGGGTCATCATTTTTTCTGTGAGGTTAAACCGGCCAATCTGGTATTCAGACTGTGTAAGAGAAGGAAGAAACAAGTTTCACATCTTGCCATGGTAATTTCAGATCTACCGTGCATAGGAAAAACAAAATATATTCTGACCTAAATTCCAGTGTACTAAAGGTTCACCAAGATGAGATGAGTTGGATATCAAACAGGTGCTGAAACTGCTAAAGCGCGAGATCTATGTGGTTTAAAGTACTACCGCACGAGACCTATGTGGTTTTTGGATCTAACCCATGGATAAACATAAGGGAAAAGAAGGGCAGCGACGAACACCGATGAACGACAGAAACCCTAAGTGCAGATCTATGGAAAGAGAAAGGGGAGACTTACGGATGCTGTTGAGCAGCGGCGGCGCGCGGAGGAGCTTTGGTACGTTCAGGTCGATGCAGCGGCCAAGGTTGGTGCAGCAGTCGAAGGTTGATGGCGGCGGCTGAGGTCGAAGGTTCAGGCGTCGCGAGGAGGAAGATGAAGCGAAGAGGCACGAGGGGGAAACTGGAAAGACCTCTGGCCCTATTTATAAGGAGATAAAACGACATATGCGAAAATCAAGGAGCCGGATTTTTGGGTATAAGGTGATGCTGTCGCCTCAATTGTCGGAGGCTCGTTAATGACAGGTGACGTCACGGCGGTTTACCAAGATCCTAGAAGATGATGTCATGGCGGTTTACAAGACTGTGTGAAGATGTTGAAGAAGAAATTTTCTCAAGTATTGAGGATTGACATGAACCAGTTCAAATCAATCTGGGGCCTAATGTTGGGGATATTACCACTGGGCGTAAACTGGCCAGGAGAGGCCGGGTTAACTTCGTAAGTAGTTCATCTGTATCTGAAGCCCATGAAGACAGACGGTGACGCTTCATGAAGGCCCAGGGCCCAAAGCCGGTTTAAGGCATGTAGACACAAACCGGCATTGAGATGTAAACTTGTGTTGTAAGATATGCGTAGCAGAGACCGAGCCGGACACGATTATGAGCCGGCCTCGGAGTCTGTAAACCGATGGGCGTCAACCCATGTATATAAGGGGACGACCCGGCGACGGTTCAGAACAACAGACAACAACTCGAGACTCAGGCAAAGCGTATTCGCTCCTTGGTCATCGAAACCCCATCAATCCCATCACAACTAGACGTAGGCTTTTACCTTCATCGAAGGGGCCGAACTAGTATAAAACTCTCTTGCGTCCCTTGTCCGCTTTAACCCCTTCAAGCTTACCCGTAGCGATGGCTCCACGACTAAGTCCTTTCTCTAGGACATCTGCCGTGACAAAACCACGACAAGTTTGGCATTCTCATAGGCTTCAGTTCTCCATTCATCAAGTGAGCTAATGTGAAATAACCTCTTCTCACTGGCAAGTTTGAAATTATAATTAAGCTCTTTAATGGCCCGATATGCCTTATGTTCTAGTTCGAGAGGTAAGTGACATGCTTTTCCATAAACCATTTTATACGGAGACATACCCATAGGATTTTTATATGCAGTTCTATAGGCCCATAATGCATCATCAAGTTTCTTAGACCAATGCTTTCTAGATCTATTAACAGTCTTTTGCAAAATTAATTTGAGTTCTCTGTTACTCAATTCTACTTGACCACTAGACTGCGGGTGATACGGAGATGCAATTCTATGATTAACATCATACTTAGCAAGCATTTTACGAAAGGCACCATGAATAAAATGTGAACCACCAGCAGTCATTAAATATCTAGGGACTCCAAACCTCAGAAAAATAACTTCTTTAAGCATCTTAATAGAGGTGTTATGATCAGCACTACTAGTTGGAATAGCTTCTACCCACTTAGTAACATAATCAACAGCAACTAAAATATGTGTATACCCGTTAGAGGAAGGAAACGGTCCCATATAATCAAAGCCCCAAACATCAAATGGTTCAATAACAAGTGAATAATTCATAGGCATTTCTTGACGTCTGCTAATATTACCAATTCTTTGACATTCATCACAAGATAGACAAACTTACGGGCATCTTTGAAGAGAGTATGCCAATAAAACTGGATTGCAATACCTTATGTGCAGTTCTATCTCCAGCATGGTGTCCTCCATAAGCTTCGGAGTGACACTTGCGTAGGATCTGTTCCTGTTCATGCTCAGGTATACAACGTCTAATAACACCATCTACTCCTTCTTTATAAAGGTGCGAGTCATCCTAGAAGTAATGTCTTAAATCATAGAAAAACTTTTTCTTTTGCTGGTATGTGAAACTAGGTGGTATAAATTTAGCAACAATGTAATTAGCATAATCAGCATACCATGGAGCAGTGCGAGAAGCATTTATGACAGCTAATTGTTCATCAGGAAAGCTATCATCAATCGGTAGTGGGTCATCAAGAATATTCTCTAACCTAGACAAGTTGTCTGCAACGGGGTTCTCAGCTCCATTTCTATCAATAATATGCAAGTCAAATTCTTGTAGCAAGAGAACCCATCTAATAAGTCTAGGTTTAGCATCTTTCTTTTCCATAAGATATTTAATAGCAGCATGATCAGTGTGAACAGTTACTTTAGAATCAACAATATAAGGTCTGAACTTATCACAAGCAAATACAACTGCTAACAATTCTTTTTCAGTGGTAGCATAATTTCTCTGGGCATTGTCTAGAGTTTTACTAGCATATTGAATAACATTTAATTTCTTATCAACTCTTTATCCTAGAACAACCCCTACAGCATAATCGCTAGCATCACACATAATTTCAAAGGGTAAATTCCAATCAGGTGGCTGAACAATAGGTGCAGAAATCAAGACTTTCTTAAGTATTTCAAATGCTTCTACACAATCATCATCAAAGACAAAAGGAATATCTTTTTGTAAGAGGTTAGTCAGAGGCCTGGAGATTTTGGAGAAGTCCTTAATGAACCTCCTATAAAAACCGGCATCACCAAGGAAACTTCTTATACCTTTAATGTCCTTGGGACACGGCATCTTTTCAATAGCATCAACTTTAGCTTTGTCAACTTCGATACCTCTTTTAGAAATTTTATGCCCCAAGACAATACCTTCATTAACCATAAAGTGGCACTTCTCCCAATTCAAGACAAGGTTAGTTTCTTCACATCTCTACAAAACTCGATCAAGGTTGCTCAAGAAATCATCAAAAGAAGTTCCATATACGGAGAAATCATCCATGAAAACCTCAACAATCTTTTCACAAAAATAAGAGAATATAGCCATCATGCATCTTTGAAAGGTAGCAGGTGCATTGCATAAACCAAAATGCATACATCTATAAGCAAAGGTACCGAAAGGGCAAGTAAAAGTAGTATGTTCTTGATCCTCTTTTGACATAGGTATTTGAGAGAAACCGGAATAACCATCTAGAAAGCAAAAATGTGTATGTTTGGATAATCTTTCTAGCATTTGATCAATAAAAGGTAAAGGGTAATGATCCTTTTTAGTAGCTTTATTTAATTTGCGGAAATCAATTACCATTCTATAACCTGTAATAATTCTTTGTGGGATCAATTCATCTTTATCATTAGGAACAACACTAATACCTCCCTTCTTAGGGACACAATGGACATGACTTACCCACGGACTATCAGCAACGGGATAAATTATACCTGCCTCCAGAAGCTTTAGTATTTCTTTCCTTACCACTTCTTTCATCTTAGGATTTAACCGTCGTTGGTGATCAACAACTGGTTTAGCGTCTTTCTCCAGTTTTATTTTGTGTTGGCATAGAGTGGGACTAATGCCCTTAAGGTCATCAAGAGTATATCCAATAGCAGCACGGTGCTTCTTCAGAGTTTTCAATAATTTATTTTCTTCATGCTCTCAAAGGTTAGCACTAATAATAAAAGGATATATCTTCTTTTCATCAAGATAAGCATATTTAAGAGTATCGGGTAATGGTTTAAGCTCGAACACGGGATCACCCTTGGGTGGAGGGGGATCCCCTAGTATTTCAACAGGCAAGTTGTGTTTCAAAATAGGTCCCTGTTTAAAGAATACTTCATCTATTTCCCTTCTTTCATTCATAAACATATCATTTTCATGGTCTAGCAAATATTGTTCTAAAGGGTCATTAGGAGGCACGACAATAGGAGCAAGACCAATAATTTCATCTTTACTAGGCAGTTCCTCATCACGGGGTTGTCTACGAAATTTAGGAAAGTTAAACTCATGATACATATCCCCAAACCAATAGTAAAAACATCCTTTTCGCAATCTATCCTAGCATTAACAGTATTCAAGAATGGTCTACCAAATATAATGGGACAAAAGTTATCTTGTGGGGAACCAAGAACAAGAAATTAGCAGGATATTTAACTTTCCCACACAAGACTTCAACATCTCTAACAATCCCAACTGGTGAAATAGTGTCTCTATTGGCAAGCTTAATTGTAACATCAATTTCTTTGTATAAGGAATGAGGTATTGCACTTGCACTAGCACCCATATCACATAAGCGATGGTAACAATGATCTCCTATCTTAATAGAAATAACGGGCATGCCTACAAGAGGTCTATGTTTATTTTTAGTATCAGGCCTAGCAATCCTAGCAGCTTCATTACAGAAGTAAATAACATGCCCATCAATATTATCAGCCAAGAGATCTTTAACCATAGCAATACTAGGTTCAAATTTAATTTTCTCAGGGGGTTTGGGTGTCTTAATATCACTTTTATTGACCATAGTTGAAGCTTTAGCATGATCCTTTATTCTAACAGGGAAAGGTGGTTTCTCAATATAAGTAGTAGGAACGACAGGATCATTATAAGTGATAGTCTTTTCTTCAACTTTAATAGGTGCAACTACTTTTACTTCAATGGGAGGATTATGTTTAAACCACTGCTCCTTAGGCAGATCAACATGAGTAGCAAAGGATTCACAGAAAGAAGCTACTATCTTAGAGTCAAGTCCATATTCAGTGCTAAATTCACGGAAAACATCAGTATCCATAAAAGATTTAACACAATCAAACTTAGGGTTTACACCTGACTCCTTACCTTCGTCGAGATCCCAATCTTCAGAGTTGAGTTTAATTCTTTCCAATAAATCCCATTTGAATTCAATAGTCTTCATCATAAAAGAGTCAGTACAAGAAGTATCGACCATGGAGCGATTATTGAGAGAAAGCTGAGCATAAATCTTTTGAATAATCATTTCTCTGGAGAGCTCATGATTGGGCATGAATATAAAATTGACTTAAGCCTCCCCCAAGCTTGAGCGATGCTTTCTCCTTCGCGAGGCTAAAAATTATATATATAATTACAATCACGATGAACAAGATTGTGACGCCCCGAGACTGATGATCCAGAGGCCTTCCATGTTTTGCGTGACCGTCGTGTGTTCTATTGTTATTTGTTTGTTGCATTCATCATTTCATCATGGCATCATCCGCATTGCATCGGCACTCGTTGCTGTCATTGTTTTTAAAACTTGCATCCACTCATAGTTGTCGTGTCCCCCCTTGCTTTTGCTGACCGATCCGAGGCCAACCTTGTTCTTCCTTTTTTCCCTCTTGCCTAAACCGGAGTCTCTCTGTACAGTGCTCAAACCTCTCGCGCGCGTCTGAAAGCTGTCCCGAACCCGACCCGGGCAGTCGTCACCGTTGGATTCGGATCATCCCCAACCATCTTCGTTTCTTATTTAGACTTTCCTAGCCTATATATTCTCGATCGTCAGATTTTGATCGGATGATCCAACTCCCCTCTTTTCCCATATATATAGTCTATCCCTAGTTCATTTTGGACCTAACCCTATTTCCTAGGGATCCTCCCCAGTCTCCGCCACTTCGTTTCCTCGGGATCCCTCCCGATCCAAATCCTCCCCGACAGCCTCCCTCAACTTGCGCGGTCGACCAATCGGCTCGCCCAAGCCCCGAGCTCCTCCGCTGTTCCCTGCCCGAGATCCTCGCCACGCCAGTATCCTCGGAGGCCCGAGCCTCCCCGTGCTCCTCCACCTCGCCTCATCTCCGGCCACCTCGACAGCCCCGCCGCCGGCTGACCGAACTAGCAGGACCGTCGCGTCCCTCTCCTCTGCTTCCTCCCGTTTCCCTTCTTCCCGTATCTCTCTCTCACCTCGTGGTCTCTCTCTCTCTTTCTTCTTCAGGGCCAACATGATCTGCGCTCGACTACATGGATGGCCGCCGCCCCGGGCGTCGCTAGGAACCTCCTCGTCGGCGTGATCCCGCGAGTCTCTGTCGCCCATGCTCCACCACTTCCCCTCGAGCTCCTCCAGTCCGCACGGCTCCGTTGCCCCGTCAAGTTCCTGAAGCCGTCTTTGCCTGCTGCTGTTTCCTGTATCGCCCCGCGCTCGCCGCTACCTTGAGCCACCCGAGGTCTTCCTCCTCGCCGCCGCTGCTCCAGCGAGCAGCACTAGGTCGCGGTGCCCCTGCCCTCCATCTCTCCCTTCAGCTCCCTCCTCTCACATCTCTCTCTCTGAACCAGGACGCCGCCGCCATGGCCTCAGCTCCCCGCCCGCCTCCGGCCACGTCCTCGACAGGATCCGCCGGGTCCCCATCGCCGCGCCAAGTCCCCAGCGTCGAGCCGCCGCCCTACTGCCAAGTTCTGCCGCTGCCGCTGCAAGTCCCACGCCACCGCTGCTCTGCTCCCTGTCGTGCAGAGGAGGACGGCGCCTCTGCCTCGAGTCGTTCGAGCGCACGTCGCGCTCGTTGACTGATCGCTGACCGCGCCTGGGCCTGCCTCGCGCACCCAGACCCAACTCACCTCTGCCTCGCTCACGGGCCTCTTCCTCGTTCGGCCCATCCAGATATGGCCGCTAGGTGAGCATCCCAGCCAGCCCAGTTTCGTCCAGTTTTGGCCCGTGATGTTTTTTTTCCGTGACTGCGAATTTGTCCAATAATCCAGAAAACTGCAGTTTTACAGAAAAACCCTCATGTTCATGCATTTAATAACTCCACAACTGTGCATCATATGTAAATAATCTATATATGAAAATTGCTTAGTTTTTCATCTAGTTTCATAATCTACCACTTTCATCCATGTTAAAAATGTTTAAATATGCTATTTGCATTTAATTTGCTCATATGACATGTTAAAATGGTTTATTTCATAACTAATTAACCATAGCTCCGAATTTAACAAACTTTAGATGTAAATGGGGTAGAATAATGCATAGTTTAACATGGTAGCATTACTTTGCATGTTTAACAACTCTAAAATATGCTTTAGGACAGAACAGTACCAAATCTAAAATACGGACATGAGGATTTTCCGGAATTGTTGTTTGTAGTTCCGGCCTCATTTAAACTTCCCTAAATAGTTAGTTTATTTATTGCTTCACCTGGTGTCATGGTTAACAACGTTTAATATTGTTGGGTACATAAACAAGAGAGAACTAAATACTTGATGTGGTGTTTCGTCAATATGCAACTCGTTGCATATTGAGCTCCACTTAATTTGTAGTGTTGTTTGTTGCACTTTGCCATGCCATGCATCTTTAAACCGGACATGCATCATACTTGTTTGTGCATCATGCCATGTGTATGTGGTGGTTGTTTACTATGTTATTTGTTTCTTTCCGAGTTGCTTCTCTCGTTAGCTTCGGTTTTGTTCTGGAGTTGTGAGGATTCGTTCGACTACATCCGTTTGTCTTCTTCATGGACCCGTTCTTCTTCCTAGCGGGATTTCAGGCAAGATGACCATACCCTCGAAATCACTTCTATCTTTGCTTGCTATTTGTTCGCTCTATTGCTATGCCACGCTACCTACCACTTGCTATATCATGCCTTCCACATTTCCATGTCAATCCTCTAACCATCCTTTCCTAGCAAACCGTTGTTTGGCTAAGTTACCGCTTTTGCTCAGCCCTTCTTATAGCGTTGCTAGTTGCAGGTGAAGTTGAAGTTGGTTCCATGTTGGAACATGGATATGTTGGGATATCAAAATATCTCTTATTTAATTAATGCATCTATATATATTTTGGTAAAGGGTGGAAGGCTCAGCCTTATGCCTGGTGTTTTGTTCCACTCTTGCCGCCCTAGTTTCCGTCATACCGGTGTTATGTTCCTTGATTTTGCGTTCCTTACACGGTTGGGGATTTATGGGACCCCCTTGATAGTTCGCTTTGAATAAAACTCCTCCAGCAAGGCCCAAACTTGGTTTTACATTTGCCTACCTAAGCCTTTCCCTTGGGTTTTCGCGAGCCCGAGGGTCATCTTATTTTACCCCCGGGCCAACGCTCGTCGTGAGTGTTGGTCCAACCTGTCAACCACTGGTGGCCACCAGGGGCAACTCTGGGCTCGCCTACCGGAAGTTCGGACAATCCGGTGTGCCCTGAGAACGAGATATGTGCAGCTCCTATCGGGATTTGTCGGCACATTCGGGCGGCTTTGCTGGTCTTGTTTTACCACTGTCGAAATGTCTTGTAACCGGGATTCCGAGACTGATCGGGTCTTCCCGGGGAAGGAATATCCTTCGTTGACCGTGAGAGCTTATGATGGGCTAAGTTGGGACACCCCTGCAGGGTATAAACTTTTGAGAGCCGTGCCCGCGGTTATGTGGCAGATGGGAATTTTTTAATATCCAGTTGTAGAGAACTTGACACTTGACTTAATTAAAATGCATCAACCACGTGTGTAGCCGTGATGGTCTCTTTGCGGCGAAGTCCGGGAAGTGAACACGGTTTGGGTTATGTATGAACGGAAGTAGCTTCAGGATCACTTCTTGATCACTTCTAGCTTCTCGACCGTTGTGTTGCTTCTCTTCTCGCTCTTATTTGCGTATGTTAGCCACCATATTTGCTTAGTGCTTGCTGCAGCTCCACCTCATTACCCCTTTCCTACCCATAAGTTTAAATAGTCTTGATCTCGCGGGTGTGAGATTGCTGAGTCCTCGTGACTCACAGATTCTACCAAAACAGTTGCAGGTGCCGACGATACCAGTGCAGGTGACGCAACCGAGCTCAAGTGGGAGTTCGACGAGGACCTTGGTCGTTACTATGTTTCGTTTCCTGATGATCAGTAGTGGCGCCCAGTTGGGACGATCGTGGATCTAGCATTTGGGGTTGTCTTCTTTTATTTTGGTTTCATAGTCGGACCTTGATTGTACTCTGAATGATGTATGTTTAATTTATGTATTGTGTGATGTGGCGACTTTAAGCCAACGCTTTATCCCATTCTTGTTCATTACATGGGATTGTGTGAAGATGACCCTTCTTGCGACAAAACCACCATGCGGTTATGCCTCCAAGTCGTGCCTCGACACGTGGGAGATATAGCCGCATCGTGGGCGTTACAAGTTGGTAATCAGAGCCATCCGCGACTTAGGAGCCCCATGCTTGATTGAATCGCTGACGTTGTGGAGTCTAGAAAAAAATGTTTTGAGTCTTAGGATTATATATATCGGAGAGTAGGATTCTTTTTACTCCCCAGTCCCTTCGTCGCTCTGGTGAGGCCTCCTGACGTAGATGTTTTGTCTTTCCTCTCCTCAAATTTCACAAAAAAATATTTTAGGATCACGCGGGTATCTTGGAATCGTTTCGATGGTTTTGTGACGAGAACATTGTTCTTGGTGCCTCCTGAAATTTAGGGGTTGTAGTAGTGTCCCGGGCAGTTGAGCTCCGAGGTGTTGTCGTCACAATTTTATCGTTGCAGTTCTGGAATACCTGAGTTTCGCCGACATCAAAAATCTCTTTTATGCAGTTGTTGGTGAGATCACCTCGACACCACCCAGTACTGGGGCGGGAGTTCGGGAGTATTGCCATAGCTCGTATAACGGATGCTTTTGGAAGGTTGAGGTACACGATTTCCGGAGTTTTCTTGGTTACGTGTTGACGGATGGATACAGCTGGATCTAGGTATTGTTAGTTTGGGTGAGATATATTGCGTCCCCTGTATCCCCAACACCAGATTGCATAACCAGAAAGTTTCGGGAGTTTATAAGTGGGAATTCAAGTATCTTGTAGGATATTTTTCCAACACACACATGATACGATATGGGATTGGGTAAATCTCTATCATATGTATTTGTTCCGGCTTATTCTATGAGCCAATCCTTTGTTTTTTTAAGGTGTGGTATTCGAGTTGCTTCATTGTCAAGTGTTGATTCCATACCTTTTCTAAGCAGTGTTCTCATATTTCTATGTGGATGCTAATCCTTCTTGATCATCAAGGTTGTCTTTTCAATTCTTTTCAACCGGTGTGCTTCTCTTCAAGTGGATCCGATCATTGCAACATTCGCAAGATCATCCCTCAGTTTTTTCTCAATGGTGTTTGTTTCAACCGTCCCAAGTTGCCTTTGTTTTTCCCGCCCTCCCACCCTTTTCGTCAAGGAATCAGATTTCTTAACCAAGTATCCATCTTATAGATGGGAAGTCTCTCCATTCTTTTCCGTCAATGTTCTTATCCGGTGATTCTCAGGAAGAGACTAACAGAGCCTTAACTTCATCATTATTCGTTCTCTTTCTTCTCCAGTGGATTAAATTCAAGCTTTGTTGATCATATCTTTTCCTCGTTTCAAATGTTTTCTCGTACCGGTGCACCTCTTAATCATCCACTTATCGCTATTCAATTGTTCCGGAGTGATGAAGATATCTTAGAAGATTCAAGTTTCCACTCTCAATTCACTCAAGTTCTTTTGAGGATGCTTTAATTCAACCGGTGCAATCTCTCTTTTCAAGAAATCGTTCAACGGTGGTTCTTTTGAGTGGGCCCTAACCCACATGTCTTTTCCCAGGATCTTACCTGACTCTTCTAATTTTTCCGGAGCTTCTAAAAATTCTTTTCAAAGTTTGACGTAAGAATGGGTTATCATCAGTCATATGTCTTATCCAAGATCTTTCAAATTCTTTTCATCGGTGGTTCAACCTTTCCAATTTTCATTCCGGAGTGCCTCAACAATTCATGGTGGTGTTTCTCATCTTCATTCTCAACATTTGAAGACCGAAGAAGAGTTTCTCTTAAATCTTACTCCATTCGCTTCAAGATTCATGGTTCTAGCTTGATGCCATCCTCTCATAATTGTTTTCGATTGTGAGAATTCTTTTCACCCATCCGGAGCATTTCAGGAGTCTTTTTAGTTTGATTCTCCGGAGCCCATCATCTCACAATTATTCATTCAAGCTTTCAGCTCTCGTTCTCCAAATCATATCGGTGCATCATTCAAGTATTATCTAATCAGCTCGGGATCTTTGTGTTCACTTGTATCTAAAATCTCTCAAGTATCTTCATTCGTTTTCCAATTCTTCCCGGTGAATTGTGCCTTTTCTACATAAATTTTCAGTTCTTACGCTGGTTCTTTCAAGATTCCCCTTCTCTTTATCATATCAATTCATTTGTTCTTTTCAAGTCCTACCGGTGGTTCGTGGAAGACCTTCCCAAGTTTGCGCTATATCTATCTGAATCCTTTCTACGAGAATAAGTAGTATGCCAAATCCATTGCTTGTCATCAATTTAAATTGGTGAAGGATATGCATAACGTAATTCTTATTATTGTTTCATCCAAGTGATCTAGTTTCTTCTTTCCAGAGTTGTTCATCGTATCACATTCTCGGTTCGAGGTGCTTCATCTTTTCTTTTCCCGAGTTCCAAGTTTTTCCGCATTATCTCGTCGCGAAGCTCCATCTAAATTATCGCAAGGCTTCACTTTGTGTTTTCAACTTATCTTTCTTTTTATCATCCTTTTATTACCTGAGTTCTTCATGGAGGCTCTACATGGTGGTTCGTCAAGGATTCTTTTCATTCTTCAATTGTTCTTCAAGTTTTCTCTCGGAGTTAAGATCCGCCAAGCTATACACAAAAATAAACATGGTGTTCAACACATGTTTTGTTTTGAGGAGTTCAAGCATTCTTCATCTTGCATTCCGAAGTGCAATTCTTCCTACCTTATCTTTTGAGGTGGTGTTATGTCATTTTGGACAATTTCCCTTCGGGTCTCATGATTCACAAGTTTTCAAGAGTGACATATTTAAATCCATCATTTTATCTTCGTTCAAGAGATCTTTTCAACCAATCAATCTTTTGTTGGAGTTATATTGGGTTATATTTCACCTACAACCTTCCCTAAGGAATGTTGCTATTGTGGTGTTTATCAATGATCCAATTTTCTCCTTCTCATCTCGGTGAAGAAGTTTTCATCTCCTTGTTGATCTCAATCAAATCTATTGTTTTCGTTATGGCAGAATTTCACCTCATAGTTTTGAGAAGTTTTCCATATGCCCACTACAAGCTTACTTGTTTCGTTGTTGGTTTTCCAACAACTCCGTTATAACCTTCTTGGAAGGGTGCTTTCCAAGCTCATTTGTGGCAGAAGTTGTCATTTTCTTCTCCGTTCTTTTCTTTCCATCAATCCAGCTTCTATTCTTTCATTCCGGAGGCATGGTGATGTTGCTCTCTTTGACCCATCGTCTCGTTGTGTCAAGTTCATGATCTTGTCCTTGCTTATCCATCTAACCGGAGTGTTGTTTGAATTTGTTCTTCCTTGTCCCTTGTTTATCTCATTTCAACCAGAGTGGTTTCAATTCCTTCTTGTCCATTGTGCTCGTCATTCATAGCTTTGCAACCTCCAAGGTTCACATGGTGTTCCTTGTTTTCTCTTTTCTACCGGAGTGCTCTTAATTTCGTTCATCTCCGTTGTGTTTTCTTAAAATTGTTTAACCTCCCAAGGTTCTTTGGTTTCACTCATTTGTCGAAGAAGCAACTTTGTTTTACCTCTTCCTCTTCTGTTTCTCTCCTGTGCCATCCCTAGATCTCGGGACGAGATCTCTTGTAAGTGGAGGAGTGTTGTGACGCCCCGAGACTGATGCTCCAGAGGCATCCCATGTTTTGCGTGACCGTCGTGTGTTCTATTGTTATTTGTTTGTTGCATTCATCATTTCATCATGGCATCGTCCGCATTGCATCGGCACTCGTTGCCGTCATTGTTTTTAAAACTTGCATCCACTCGTAGTTGCCGTGTCACCCCTTGCTTTTGCTGACCGTTCCGAGGCCAACCTTGTTCTTCCTTTTCCCCTCTTGCCTAAACCGGAGTCTCTCTGTACAGTGCTCAAAGCTCTCACGCGCGTCCGAAAGCTGTCTCGAACCCGACCCGGGCAGTCGTCACCATTGGATTCGGATCATCCCCAAACATGTCCGTTTCTTATTTAGACTTTCCTAGCCTATCTATTCTCGACCGTCGAATTTTGATCGGATGATCCAACTCCCCTCTTTTCCCATATATATAGTCTATCCCTAGTTCATTTTGGACCTAACCCTATTTCCTAGGGATCCTCCCCAGCCGCCGCCACTTCGTTTCCTCGGGATCCCTCCCGACCCAAATCCTCCCCGACAGCCTCCCTCAACTTGCGCGGTCGACCAATCGGGTCGCCCAAGCCCCGAGCTCCTCCGCTGTTCCCTGCCCGAGATCCTCGCCGCGCCAGTATCCTCGGAGGCCCGAGCCTCCCCGTGCTCCTCCACCTCGCCTCATCTCCGGCCACCTCGACAGCCCCGCCGCTGGCTGACCGAACCAGCAGGACTGTCGCGTACCTCTCCTCTGCTTCCTCCCGTTTCCCTTCTTCCCGTATCTCTCTCTCACCTCGCGGTCTCTCTCTCTCTTTCTTCTTCAGGGCCAACATGATCTACGCTTGACGCCATGGATGGCCGCTGCCCCGAGCGTCGCTAGGAGCCTCCTCGTCGGCGTGATCCCGCGAGTCTCCGTCGCCCGTGCTCCACCACTTCCCCTCGTGCTCCTCTAGTCCGCACGGCTTCGTTGCCCCGTCAAGTTCCTGAAGCCGGCTTTGCCTGCTGCTGCTTCCTGCATCGCCCCACGCTCGCCGCTGCCTTGAGCCACCCGAGGTATTCCTCCTCGCCGCCGCTGCTCCGGCGAGCAGCACCAGGTCGCGGTGCCCCTGCCCTCCATCTCTCCCTTCTGCTCCCTCCTCTCACATCTCTCTCTCTGAACTAGGATGCCGCCGCCATGGCCTCAGCTCCCCGCCCGCCTCCGGCCACGTCCTCGACTGGATCCGCCGGATCCCCATCGCCGCGCCAAGTCCCCTGCGTCGAGCCGCTGCCCTGCTGCCAAGTTCCGCTGCTGCCGCTGCAAGTCCCACGCTGCCGCTGCTCTGCTTCCTGTCGAGCAGAGGAGGACGGCGCCTCTGCCTCGAGTCGTTCGAGCGCACGCCGCGCTCGTTGACTGATCGCTGACCGCGCCTGGGCCTGCCTCGCGCACCCAGACCCAGCTCACCTCTGCCTCGCTCACGGGCCTCTTCCTCGTTCGGCCCATCCAGATCTGGCCGCTAGGTGAGCATCCCAGCCAGCCCAGTTTCGTCTAGTTTTGGCCCGTGATGTTTTTTTTCCGTGCCTGCGAATTTGTCCAATAATCCAGAAAACTGCAGTTTTACAGAAAAACCCTCATGTTCATGCATTTAATAACTCCACAACCGTGCATCATATGTAAATAATCTATATATGAAAAATGCTTAGTTTTTCATCTAGTTTCATAATCTTCCACTTTCATCCATGTTAAAAATGTTTAAATATGCTATTTGCATTTAATTTGCTCATATGACATGTTAAAATGGTTTATTTCATAACTAATTAACCATAGCTCCGAATTTAATAAACTTTACATGTAAATGGGGTAGAATAATGCATAGTTTAACATGGTAGCATTACTTTGTATGTTTAACAACTCTAAAATATGCTTTAGGACAGAACAGTACCAAATCTAAAATATGGACATGATGATTTTCCGGAATTGTTGTTAGTAGTTCCGGCCTCATTTAAACTTGCCTAAATAGTTAGTTTATTTATTGCTTCACGTGGTGTCATGGTTAACAACGTTTAATATTGTTGGGTACATAAACAAGAGAGAACTAAATACTTGATGTGGTGTTTCGTCAATATGCAACTCGTTGCATATTGAGCTCCACTTAATTTGTAGTGTTGTTTGTTGCACTTTGCCATGCCATGCATCTTTGAACGAGACATGCATCATACTTGTTTGTGCATCATGCCATGTGTATGTGGTCGTTGTTTACTATGTTGTTTGTTTCTTTCTGGGTTGCTTCTCTCGTTAGCTTTGGTTTCGTTCCGGAGTTGTGAGGATTCGTTCGACTACATCTGTTTGTCTTCTTCATGGACTCGTTCTTCTTCCTAGCGGGATTTCAGGCAAGATGACCATACCCTTAAAATCACTTCTATCTTTGCTTGCTAGTTGTTTGCTCTATTGCTATGCCGCGCTACCTACCACTTGCTATATCATGCCTCCCATATTGCCATGTCAATCCTCTAACCATCCTTTCCTAGCAAACCGTTGTTTGGCTAAGTTACCGCTTTTGCTCAGCCCTTCTTATAGCGTTGCTAGTTGCAGGTGAAGTTGAAGTTGGTTCCATAATGGAACATGGATATTTTGGCATATCACAATATCTCTTATTAAATTAATGCATCTATATACTTGGTAAAGGGTGGAAGGCTCGGCCTTATGCCTGGTGTTTTGTTCCACTCTTGCCGCCCTAGTTTCCGTCATACCGGTGTTATGGTCCCTGATTTTGCGTTCCTTACGCGGTTGGGGATTTATGGGACCCCCTTGATAGTTCGCTTTGAATAAAACTCCTCCAGCAAGGCCCAACCTTGGTTTTACATTTGCCTACCTAAGCCTTTCCCTTGGGTTTTCACAAGCCCAAGGGTCATCTTATTTTAACCCCCGGGCCAACGCTCGTCGTGAGTGTTGGTCCAACCTGTCAACCGCCGGTGGCCACCACGGGCAACTCTGGGCTCGCCTACCGGAAGTTTGGACAACCCGGTGTGCCCTGAGAACGAGATATGTGCAGCTCCTATCGGGATTTGTCGGCACAGTCGGGCTGCTTTGCTGGTCTTGTTTTGCCATTGTCAAAATGTCTTGTAACCGGGATTCCAAGACTGATCGGGTCTTTCCAGGAGAAGGAATATCCTTCGTTGACCGTGAGAGCTTATGATGGGCTAAGTTGGGACACCCCTGCAGGGTATAAACTTTTGAGAGCCGTGCCCGCGGTCATGTGGCAGATGGGAATTTGTTTATATCCGGTTGTAGAGAACTTGACACTTGACTTGCGTGTGTAGCCGTGATAGTCTCTTTTCGGCGAAATCCGGGAAGTGAACACGGTTTGGGTTATGTATGAACGGAAGTAGCTTCAGGATCACTTCTTGATCACTTCTAGCTTCTCGACCGTTGTGTTGCTTCTCTTCTCGCTCTTATTTGCGTATGTTAGCCACTATATTTGATTAGTGCTTGCTGCAGCTCTACCTCATTACCCCTTTCCTACCCATAAGCTTAAATAGTCTTGATCTCGCGGGTGTGAGATTGCTGAGTCCTCGTGACTCATAGATTCTACCAAAACAGTTGCAGGTGCCGACGATACCAGTGCAGGTGACGCAACCGAGCTCAAGTGGGAGTTCGACAAGGACCTTGGTCATTACTATATTTCATTTCCTGATGATCAGTAGTGGCGCCGAGTTGGGACGATCGGGGATCTAGCATTTGGGGTTCTCTTCTTTTATTTTGGTTTCGTAATCGGACCTTGATTGTACTCTGAATGATGTATGTTTAATTTATGTATTGTGTGAAGTGGAGACTGTAAGCCAACTCTTTATCCCATTCTTGTGCATTACATGGGATTGTGTGAAGATGACCCTTCTTCCGACAAAACCACCATGCGGTTATGCCTCCAAGTCGTGCCTCGACACGTTGGAGATATAGCCGCATCGTGGGCGTTACAAAGATGCATAGGATAAAACTTCTGGTGAAATTCCAATTTAAATCGGTTGTAGTTCCATGATCTTATAGCATCACATAGCCTAAACCATGTCAATGCCTCTCCCTTCAAAGATAAAGGGAAGACCTTCTTCTTGATAACATCCTCGGGCATACCTGCAAGCTAAAATAATCCACAAACGTCATCCACATAGATAGGTGCAAATCGGGACGTAATGTTCCATCTCCTGTAAAAGGATTAGCTAGCTGTTTCTCTATCGTACCCGAAGGAATTTCAAAGTAAACATTTTCAGTAGGTTTAGTAGGTTGAGGAGCAACTCTTTGCTCTACTGGTGGGGTGAAGATACCCCGAACAAGCCCCTCAGAGGATTACTTTCCATAGTAACAAGTGACAGTAAATTTCAGCACACTATATAAATTTTTCCTTACCAAATTCCACCTACCAGAGGTGCTTCACTCCCCGGCAACGGCGCCAGAAAAGAGTCTTGATGACCCACAAGTATAGGGGATCTATCGTAGTCCTTTTGATAAGTAAGAGTGTCGAACCCAATGAGGAGCAGAAGGAAATGACAAGCGGTTTTCAGTAAGGTATTCTCTGTAAGCACTGAAATTGTCGGTAACAGGTAGTTTTGTGATAAGGTAATTTCTAACGGGTAATAAGTAATGAAAGTAAACAAGGTGCAGCAAGATGGCCAATCCTTTTTGTAGCAAAGGACAAGCCTGGACAAACTCTTATATAGAGAAAAGCGCTCCCGAGGACACATGGGAATTATCGTCAAGCTAGTTTTCATCACGCTCATATGATTCGCGTTCGTTACTTTGATAATTTGGTATGTGGGTGGACCGGTGCTTGGGTGCTGCCCTTTCTTGGACAAGCATCCCACTTATGATTAACCCCTATTGCAAGCATCCGCAACTACAAAACCAGTATTAAGGTAAACCTAACCATAGCATGAAACGCATGGATCCAAATCAGCCCCTTACGAAGCAACTCATAAACTAGGGTTTAAGCTTCTGTCACTCTAGCAACCCATCATCTACTTATTACTTCCCAATGACTTCCTCTAGGCCCAAATAATGGTGAAGTGTCATGTAGTCGACGTTCACGTAACACCACTAGAGGGAAGACAACATACATCTCATAAAAATATCGAACGAATACCAAATTCACATGACTACTTATAGCAAGACTTCTCCCATGTCCTCAGGAACAAAAGTAACTACTCACAAATCATATTCATGTTCATAATCAGAGGGGTATTAATATCCATAAAGGATCTGAACATATGATCTTCCACCAAATAAACCAACTAGCATCAACTACAAGGAGTAATCAACACTACTAGCTAGCAACCCACAGGTACCAATCTGAGGCTTTGGGACAAAGATTGGATACAAGAGATGAACTAGGGTTTTAGAGGAGATGGTGCTGGTGAAGATGTTGATGGAGATTGACCCCCTCTCGATGAGAGGATCATTGGTGATGATGATGGCGATGATTTCCCCCTCCCGGAGGGAAGTCTCCCCGACAGAACAGCTCTGCCGGAGCCCTAGATTGGTTCCGCCAAGGTTCCGCCTCGTGGCGGCGGAGTTTCTTCCCAAAAGCTTGCTTATGATTTTTTCCAGGGTAAAAGACTTCATATAGCAGAAGGGGGCCCACGAGGCAGGGGGCGCGCCCAGGGGCTAGGGCGCGCCCCCACCCTCGTGGCCAGGGTGTGGGCCCCCTCTGGTGGATTCTTTCACCAGTATTTTTTATTAATTCCAAAAGTAACTTCCGTGAAGTTTCAGGACTTTTGTAGCTGTGCAGAATAGGTCTCTAATATTTGCTCCTTTTCCAGCCCAGATTTCCAGCTGCTGGCATTCTCCCTCTTCATGTAAACCTTGTAAAATAAGAGAGAATAGGCATAAGTATTGTGACATAACGTGTAATAACAGCCCATAATGCAATAAATATCGATATAAAAGCATGATGCAAAATGGACGTATCAGCCCACCGCAGAAGATTACCATCATCACGACTATCTGAGGCAGTCCATTCTTGATAGTGGTAGTGTGCATCCTCCTAAAAATGTGATACGTCTCCAACGTATCTATACTTTTTGATTGTTTCATGTTGTTTTATTATCTATCTTGGATCTTTTATAATCATTTTATAGTCATTTTATATCATTTTTTGGTACTAACGTATTGACATAGTGCCAAGTGCCAGTTGCTATTTTTTTCCATGTTTTTTACATCGCAGGAAATCAATATCAAACGAAGTCAAAATGCCACGAAACTCCACAATGTTTTTTTATGGACCAAAAGAAAGAAGTTGGGCCCTGGTTGGACCTGGGGGGAGTCCCGAGGAGGGGACAACCCACCAGGGCGTGCCAGGAGGCCCAGGCGCGCCCTGGTGGGTTGTGCCCACCTCGGGTGCCCCCCGGACCGCCTCTTTGCTCTATAAATACCACAAAAATCCCAGAACCCTAGGGGAGTCGACGAAATATTAATCGAGCCACCGCAGAGTCCAGAACCACCAGATCCAATCTAGACACCATCTCGGATGGGGTTCACCACCTCCATTGGTGCCTCTCCGATGATGCGTGAGTAGTTCTTTGTAGACCTTCGGGTCCGTAGTTAGTAGCTAGATGGCTTCCTCTCTCTCGCTAAATTCTCAATAGAATGGTCTCTTGAAGATCCATATGATGTAACTCTTTTGCAGTGTGTTTGTTGGGATCTGATGAACTTTGAGTCTATGATCAGTCATATCTTTTTATATCCATGAAATTTATTTGAGTTTCTTTGATCTCTTATATGCATGATTGCTTATAGCCTCGTATTTCTTCACCGATATTTGCGTTTTGTTTGGCCAACTTGATCTATTTATCTTGCAATGGGAAGAGGTGCCCGGTAGTGGGTTCGATCTTACGGTGCTTGATCCTAGTGACAAGAAGGGAAACGACACGTATGTATTGTTGCTACTAAGGATAAAAAGACGAGATCTATATCTAAGCAATAGATAAACGGATCTTGTCTATATCATGTCATCGTTCTTATTGCATTACTCCGTTTTCCATGAACTTAATACACTAGATGCATGTTGGATAGCGGTCGATGTGTGGAGTAATAGTAGTAGATGCTGGCAGGAGTTGGTCTACTAATCTTGGACGTGATGCCTATGTAATGATCATTTCCTGGATATCGTCATAATTATTTGTGGTTCTATCAATTGCCCAACAGTAATTTGTTTACCAACCGTCTGTTATCTTTCTCGAGAGAAGCCACTAGTGAAACCTACGGCCCCCGGGTCTTCTTCCTCATATATTTGCCTGCGGTCTACTTTTCCTTTGCATTTTTATTTAGATATATTAAACCAAAAATACAAAAATACTTTGCTGCACTTTATTTATTTGCGATCTATTATTTCAATCTACTACAATTTACTGGCATCGTTACCCGAAAGGGATTGACAACCCCTTTAACACGTCGGGTTGCAAGGTGTTGTTATTTGTGTGCAGGTGTTGTTTACGTTGTGTTGCTTGGTTCTCCTACTGGTTCGATAACCTTGGTTTCTTCACTGAGGGAAATACCTACCTTCGCTGTGCTACATCATGCCTTCCTCTTTGGGGAAATACCAACGTAGTCCTAGCAGACAAGAGATTTTCTGGCGCTATAGTCAGAGAGCAATCAAAAGGAATTTCTGGCGCCGTTGCCGGGGAGGATCTTCAACATATACCATGTTCATAATCACAAATCTCATCTCCCCGCAATTTACATTATTTGCCTTTTGCCTCTCGTTTTCCTCTCCCCCACTTCACAAAAAATTTCCATTTTATACGCCTTCTTTTTCGTTCGCCTTTAATACGTCTCCAACGTATCCATAATTTTTTATTGTTCCATGTTGTTTTATTATCAATCTTGCATCTTTTATAATCATTTTATAGTCATTTTATATCATTTTTTGGTACTAACCTATTGAGATAGTGCCAAGTGCTAGTTGCTGTTTTTTTACATCGCGGGAAATCAATATCAAACGGAGTCAAAATGCCACGAAACTCCACGATGATTTTTTTTATGGGCCAAAAGGAAGGCAGTGGGCCCTGGTTGCACCTGGGGGTGCCCCGATGGGGGCACAACCCACGAGGGCGCGCCAGGAGGCCCAGGCGCGCCCTGGTGGGTTGTGCCCACCTTGGGTGCCCCTCGGACCGCCTCTTTGCTCTATAGATACCACAATATTCCAGAAACCCTAGAACAAGCATCGACATATTCATCCAGCAGCCGCAGAGTCCAGAACCACCTGATCCAATCTAGACACCATCCCGGAGGGGTTCACCACTTCCATTGGTGCGTCTCCGATGATGCGTGAGTAGTTCTTTGTAGACCTTCGGGTCCGTAGTTAGTAGCTAGATGAGTTTCTCTCTCTCTTGCTGAATTCTCAATACAATGGTCTCTTGGAGATCCATATGATGTAACTCTTTTGCGGTGTGTTTGTTGGGATCTGATGAACTTTGAGTTTATGATCAGTCATATCTTTTTATATCCATGAAAGTTATTTGAGTTTCTTTGATCTCTTATATGCATGATCTTTTATAGCCTCGTATTTCTTCTTCGATATTGGGTTTTGTTTGGCCAACTTGATCTATTTATCTTGCAATGGGAAGAGGTGCCTGGTAGTGGGTTTGATCTTATGGTGCTTGATCCACTACTGCAGGATGATACTAACGCGACACTACGATCAGAGACCCTTCGAGAAACTGTGTGCGATGCAATAATCGCAAGCGGTGCTGTATGAAAACCGTCAGAAATGTATAAAACATTTGCGATGGAGGATGCATCAAACACGGTTCTGGTTTTAGTTGCGTGTGTGATGAATGGCATACGGTTCAGTTCAATTAACTGTTCGCGATGAGTTGGAACAAAAGAAACGGGCAGCCAAATGAAGGCGTGTGCGATACACAACATACGGTTCATTCGGATGAACTGCTTGTGATTAGGCAACACAAAAGAAACGGCCAGCAAGATGAAGGTGTGTGCGATATACATCATATGGTTCACTCGGATGAACTATTTGTGATTAGGCAAGACAAAAGAAACGGTCAACCAGATCAAGGTGTGTGCGATATACACATGCGGTTCACTCGGCCCTTGTCGTCAGTGTGTGACCTCTATGGCAACCGTTCGCTCCCCAGGCGCCTCTTTGTGTACCGTGGCAACCGTCCACCACCTCTTCGCCTTTCCCTCTTGATTTGGAACTACTATCGCACGCTCTTCCTACCTCCTCCATTTGCCTTCCCCTTCCTTCTGCCATTGTTCGATCATCTTCTCCATGGAGGGAACAGGCCGGAAACGACCCTGTTATTCTTGCCCCGATTTGAATGATGACGCGGTGGAGGAACTCATTGATCGGTACGACGTCATCACCTCGGCTAGCATGGCAGGTTCGTTCAAGACCATTCTCGACTCAACTAATAACATCATATTACAAGGAACCCAAGGGTCCAGGAGCGGTTTGATCTCCCCTATCTTCTTCGCCGTGACCCTGCTGACTGGCGCGGGGACGAGGGAAGCCTCGCCTTGTGCAAGTTGATGTCGCTTGATAATGATACGTATGATGTTAAGATGCCATCGCTTGAGGGCAAGGCTTGGGCAGGCACAAATGGAGATTGGGTTGTTTACATTGGGTACAACTGCGAGTGGGAACTCGTGAATGTGTACACTCGTCACCGGGTTCCACTTCCAAAAATCTCAGACGACTGCCCAGAGGTTGAGTACACCGGTATTCTACATGAGTTCAAATACGATCATGGTGACTGTCGTCTACGGAAGATAGCAATTTGTCAAGTTCCCAGCCGCTATTGGGATTACTCGAACTATGAAGCTATTGCTATCTTCGACAAGCTTGTTGCCTTCCTTACTTCCACGCCTCGATGGATATTGCTCAAAAATCAATTTCTGTACATGGATGAGTATTGTGATGCAATTCAGTACGAGGGTCTTGTGTTTGCTGCCACCACTCGTGGCACTATTTTTGCATGGAATCATCATGCTTTCGGTCGTTTGTCTTCCACCGTAATTATAACTGTTTCATCCACATGCATGCGGGTTAGCTAGTTTCCCTTTACTAATTAATTAACCTTCTTGTGTTTCCAAGGTCCTGTGAACATTCCACCACCTATAATTTTAAATTTTTCTAACCAAGGGGGAGATGACGATGCTCATGATCACGAGCATGAGGACGAGCTAGACCCATATACTCAGTGGCGCCGGGCAACTTATTCCGATGGATCACCTCTTCTTCTTGTCTGTATACAGGGCACTGCTGATGTTACTAAGGAAGCAGGTGTTATCTTGCATGGTCGCACTCTCTGGACCTATTCCAACATCCGTTGTAGGGTATTCGGGATGGATACTAGTGTACTAGCGCCAACACCTTCTCCCTGGTTCAGTATTGAAAGTCTTGGAGGAAACTCGCTCTTCAATGGACAAAACTATCCAATGATGGTGGAAGGTGATCCAGTTGATATTGACACAACATTACTACCATTTATGAGAAGCAACTGTATCTATACCTCGGACATTGCTATGCTTCCCTACCGTCCCAATATGGGTCCTGACATAGGCCGCTTCAGCCTAGATGATTAGTCATGCGTTGGTCTCGAGATTGACAGTACCTGGCCCTTCGCAGAGAATCACTTCTGGTTCAAAGCAAGCATTTCCAACACCGACGAGTGGTTGAGCTGAAGTTCATTCCATCGCTTTGCTATTTGTTGTGTGAGAAAAACTTTACTAGAATGTTTTGTTGGAAATGATCTATAATCCAACGTGTATCCTCGTTGTCGTTGTGGGCTGATGACTTGTTGTATGTAATCAATGGTACATTTGCATATGCGTCCATCAACTCACGCCCGCTAGTGGTGTCCATATGAACAGTGCTAGTGATTTTAGTTGCAACAATTAGATAGTGCTGGTGATTTTTAGCTGCATATTTTGACAAATCGCAGTGTTACAAGGTTGACAAATGGCAATGTTACTAGATAAACAAATGTCAACTTTGCAGTTTGACAAACGGCAACATACCCAAAATGACAGATATGCAAATCTTACCCAATTGTTTGTACGTGTTTGCCCATGGGTCATGCAAAAGAACCGTTTGCGTTGAAGGGATGCTGAAATCCTGCTCGGCACATTTTCCCTTGACTTCCTGGGGAAGCTGTCGGTTTGCATCCGGTTGTTCTAACTAAAACGTTTGTGACGAGTGTTAGTTCAAAGCATATCTTTCATTAAGAGAGAAAAACGCAAGTTCGTTCAAAGCATATCTTTCATTCAGTCACACTGTGAATTTATATTCATATGATCGAGAATTCGAGATACAGTATTAAACCCCAAAAATCTATTTCCGGCGGCGGCGGAGGCGGTGTGCCACGCCGTCGTTGTCGTCCTCCCGGACGCCGTTGTTGAAGTCTTCAAGGCAGCACAAAATGTTCTTCACTTGTAAATCAAACATCATGTCGTCGCGCGATCGACAGGCGGGGCGCGGGAGGACGGCAACTGGCACCACTGAGAGGTAGTTGTCGACGGCAGCGTCCCATGCCGCCGAGGGGGGAGCGCGCACGGGCACGGGCACGGGCGGGGCGGGTGCAGCCAAACACACGGGGGCCAGCGCCACGGTGGGTGGAGGGGCGCGCACGGGCACGGGCGCTGGCATGTACACGAGCTCGCACGGGTCCGCGGAGACCTCGCTGACGCCCGCGACTTCCAGCTCCACGATAGTGCTTGGTGACCAGGGCCGTCAATGCTACGGGGATGGTCGCTGGCGCAGGCACGGGGATGGGAGCAGGGACGGGAGCGGGGGCAGCAACCGTCGCGGCCAGCTCATTCTGGGCCATGTCCATGAGGCCTCGTTCCTCCTTATTTTCTATCTCCTCCGACTCGGAGTCGACGTCACCAAACTTGAAGACTAGTGGCAGATGATCGTTCTGCGGCATGGTGTTGGTGGAGGTCTGCGGCTGCGGGAGGGAGGGGAATGGGAGGCGAACAATAAGGCTGCCCGTATTAAACAGCGGCTCGGGCGCCATTAATGGAGAGGAAGGCGGGCGTCCATGGAAGTCAAAGGGCTCGCTTGCCAGTGAGCCTGCGCAGCGTACAGCTCGCATGCTTCCCGGTGAGCCTGCGCATTGGATGACAGCTTGCATGCCTCTCGGTCAACCTGCGCACCGGACTGCGCTCGCACGCCTCCCAATCAGTCAAGGTCAAGCAGCTGTCCGCACGGCACCTCCTACATCCATTAAAACCAAGACATGTGGCGTCACGTGAATGGTTAAAAGAACGCACACGGTTTGAATTCTACAAACGTTTGAGATATTAATGTGGCAGCTATTTTTTCAAAATGCCTTTGTTGGCTGTCATTATTCGAGTGCGCCTTCTCTCAAAATGGACACGAAAAATGCCACAGCATGTCGGATACCATTCCATGATAGCATGCCAAGTTTCATGAATCTCAGATGAGTTTTTGATTAACTAGAATTTAAAAACAAGGCATCTCAACGTTTTGCCGGCAATAAAGAGTGCCCCGGTGTTTGAATTTCATCCCAATCTCTTGCATGGGACCTAGAAATACACCCTAGGACACACATGTGATTTTTCAACCAACTTTGGTGCATTGGAGCATGTGCATGTAGTTCAATTTTGAATTATGCAAATAAAATGCCTAGAAAACTCACTTAATGCATAAAAATGTCCAAACGAACCCCGAAAAATCCCCAAAATTGACACAACACTCTAGTTGTTCTATGTTGACACGAGAATTTTTTTGAAAGCAATAAGAGGCAATGGATGTCGTTTGGTCCTCAAAGGTGGGACATATGTTCCCTACCGAAACCATCAGGCTTGGTGTGAGAAGCTCTGGTTTGTGAGAAGCATATACCCAAACCTGCCCCAAATGGGACAATTTTTTACCACGACATGTTTATGCCGCTCCATGATGGCATGCCAAGTTTCATGAATTTCACACGAGTTTTGGATTTACTAGAATTTAAAAACCAGGCATCTCAATGTTTTGCTGACAATCAACGGTGCCCTGGTGTTTGAAATTCATTCCCATTTCTTGCATGGGACCTAAGCATGCACCCATGGACACATATTTTATTTTTCAACCAATTTATATGGACTGGAGCATGTGCATGTAGTTCAAATTTGAATTATGCACATAAATGCATTGAAAACTCAGTTAATGCATAAAAATGTCCAAACGAACCCCGGAAAATCCCAAAAATTGACACAACACTCCTGTTGTTCTATGTTGACACGAGAAAAAATTTGAAAGCAATAAGAGGCAATGGATATCGTTTCGTCCCCAAAGGTGGGACGTTCCCTATCGAAACCATCATGCTTGTTGTGAGAAGCTCTCGTTTGCGAGAAGCATATACCCAAACCTGTCCCAAATGGGACAAATATTTCACCACGACATGTTTATGCCGCTCCATGATAGCATGCCCAGTTTCATGAATTTCAGATGAGTTTTGGATTTACTATAATTTAAACCAGGCATCTCAATGTTTTGCCGGCAATCAACGGTGCCCTGGTGTTTCAAATTCATTCCCATTTCTTTAATGGGACCTAAGCATGCACCCAAGGACACATATTTGATTTTTCAACCAATTTATATGCACTGGAGCATGTGCATGTAGTTCAAATTTGAATTATGCACATGAATGAATTGAAAATTCAGTTAATGCATAAAAATGTCCAAACGAACCCCGAAAAATCCCAAAAATTGACACGATACTCCTGTTGTCCTATGTTGACACGAGAAAAAATTTGAAAGCAATAAGAGGCAATGGATATGGTTTCGTCCCCAAAGGTGGGGCGTTCCCTATCGAAACCATCATGCTTGTTGTGAGAAGCTCTGGTTTGTGAGAAGCATATACCCAAACCTGTCCCAAATGGGACAAATTTTTCACCACGGCATGTTTATGCCGCTCCATGATAGCATGCCAAGTTTCATGAATTTCAGACGAGTTTTGGATTTACTAGAATTTAAAAACTAGGCATCTCAATGTTTTGCCGGCAATCAACGGTGCCCTGGTGTTTGAAATTCATTCCAATTTCATGCATGGGACATAAGCAGGTACCCGAGGACACATATTTGATTTTTCAACCAGTTTATATGCACAGGAGCATGTGCATGTAGTTCAAATTTGAATTATGCACATAAATGCATTGAAAACTCAGTTAATGCATAAAAATGTCCAAACGAACCCCGAAAAATCCCAAAAATTGACACGACACTCCTGTTGTTCTATGTTGACACGAGAAAAAAGTTTGAAAGCAATAAGAGGCAATGGATATCGTTTCGTCCCCAAAGGTGGGACGTTCCCTATCGAAACCATCATGCTTGTTGTGAGAAGCTCTCGTTTGCGAGAAGCATATACCCAAACCTGTCCCAAATGGGACAAATATTTCACCACGACATGTTGATGCCGCTCCATGATAGCATGCCCAGTTTCATGAATTTCAGATGAGTTTTGGATTTACTATAATTTAAACCAGGCATCTCAATGTTTTGCCGGCAATCAACGGTGCCCTGGTGTTTCAAATTCATTCCCATTTCTTTCATGGGACCTAAGCATGCACCCAAGGACACATATTTGATTTTTCAACCAATTTATATGCACTGGAGCATGTGCATGTAGTTCAAATTTGAATTATGCACATGAATGAATTTAAAATTCAGTTAATGCATAAAAATGTCCAAACGAACCCCGAAAAATCCCAAAAATTGACACGATACTCCTGTTGTCCTATGTTGACACGAGAAAAAATTTGAAAGCAATAAGAGGCAATGGATATGGTTTCGTCCCCAAAGGTGGGGCGTTCCCTATCGAAACCATCATGCTTGTTGTGAGAAGCTCTGGTTTGTGAGAAGCATATACCCAAACCTGTCCCAAATGGGACAAATTTTTCACCACGGCATGTTTATGCCGCTCCATGATAGCATGCCAAGTTTCATGAATTTCAGACGAGTTTTGGATTTACTAGAATTTAAAAACTAGGCATCTCAATGTTTTGCCGGCAATCAACGGTGCCCTGGTGTTTGAAATTCATTCCAATTTCATGCATGGGACATAAGCAGGTACCCGAGGACACATATTTGATTTTTCAACCAGTTTATATGCACAGGAGCATGTGCATGTAGTTCAAATTTGAATTATGCACATAAATGCATTGAAAACTCAGTTAATGCATAAAAATGTCCAAACGAACCCCGAAAAATCCCAAAAATTGACACGACACTCCTGTTGTTCTATGTTGACACGAGAAAAAAGTTTGAAAGCAATAAGAGGCAATGGATATCGTTTCGTCCCCAAAGGTGGGGCGTTCCCTATGGAAACCATCATGCTTGTTGTGAGAAGCTCTGGTTTGTGAGAAGCATATACCCGAACCTGCCCCAAATGGGACAAATTTTTTACCACGGCATGTTGATGCCGCTCCATGATAGCATGCCAAGTTTCATGAATTTCAGACGAGTTTTGGATTTACTAGAATTTAAAAACCAGGCATCTCAATGTTTTGCCGGCAATCAATGGTGCCCTGGTGTTTGAAATTCATTCCAATTTCTTGCATGGGACCTAAGCATGTACTCGAGGACACATATTTGATTTTTCAACCAATTTATATGCAATGGAGCATGTTCATGTAGTTCAAATTTGAATTTTGCACATAAATGCATTGAAAACTCTGTTAATGCATAAAAATGTCCAAACGAACCCCGAAAAATCCCAAAAATTGACACAACACTCCTATTGTTCTATGTTGACACGAGAAAAGATTTGAAAGCAATAAGAGGCAATGGATATCATTTCGTGCCCAAAGGTGGGACGTTCCCTATCGAAACCATCATGGTTGTTGTGAGAAGCTCTGGTTTGCGAGAAGCATATACCCAAACCTGTCCCAAATGGGACAAATTTTTCACCACGGCAAGTTTATGCCGCTCCATGATAGCATGCCCGGTTTCGTGAATTTCACACGAGTTTTGGATTTACTAGAATTTAAAAACCAGGCATCTCAATGTTTTGCCGGCAATCAACGGTGCCCTGTTGTTTGAAATTCATTCCCATTTCTTGCATGGGACCTAAGCATGCACCCAAGGACACATATTTTATTTTCCAACCAATTTATATGCACTGGAGCATGTGCATGTAGTTTAAATTTGAATTATGCACATAAATGCATTGAAAACTCAGTTAATGCATAAAAATGTCCAAACGAACCCTGAAAAATCACAAAAATTGACACGACACTCCTGTTGTTCTATGTTGACATGAGAAAAAAATTGAAAGCAATAAGAGGCAATGGATATCGTTTCGTCCGCAAAGGTGGGGCGTTCCCTATCGAAACCATCATGCTTGTTGTGAGAAGCTCTGGTTTGTGAGAAGCATATCCCGAACCTGCCCCAAATGGGACAAATTTTTTACCACGACATGTTGATGCCGCTCCATGATAGCATGCCAAGTTTCATGAATTTCAGACGAGTTTTGGATTTACTAGAATTTAAAAACCAGGCATCTCAACATTTTGCCGGCAATCAACATTGCCCTGGTGTTTGAATTTCATTCCAATCTCTTGCAATGGACCTAGAAATTCACCCAAGGACACACATGTGATTTTTCAACCAACTTTTGTAAATCGGAGCATGTGCTTGTAGTTCAAATTTTAATTATGCACATAAAATGCCTACAAAACCCAGTTAATGTATAAAAAAGGCCAAACGAAACCTGAAAAATTCCAAGATTAAACACAACACTCCTGTTGTTCTATGTTGACACTAGAAATTTTATGGAAGCAATAAGAGGCAACGGATCTCGTCCCGTCATTAAAGGTGGTACGTTCCCTATCGAAACCATCACGCTTGTTCTGAGAAGCTCTGGTTTGTGAGAAGCTTATACCCAAACCTGCCCCAAATGGGACAAAATTTTCACCACCGCATGTTGATGCCGCTCCATCATAGCATGCAAAGTTTCATGAATTTCAGATGAGTTTTGGATTTACTAGAATTTAAAAACCAGGTATCTCAATGTTTTGCCGGCAATTAAGAGTGCCCTGGTGTTTGAAATTCATTCCCATCTCTTGCATGGGACCTAGAAATTCACCCAAGGACACACATGTGATTTTTCAACCAACTTTGGTGCATTGGAGCATGTGCTTGTAGTTCAAATTTGAATTATGCACATAAATGCCTAGAAAATCCAGTTAATGTATAAAAAAGGCCAAACGAACCCCAAAAATTCACTCCCATTTCTTCCATGGGACCTAAGCATGCACTGAATGACACAGATTTGATTTTTCAACCAATTTGTATGCACCGGAGCACGTGCATGTAGTTTAATTTTGAATTGTGCACGTGAAATGGCTAGAAAACAAGTTTATTGTATAAAATCTCCAAACGAACCCTGAATAATTCCAATTCTTTTAAGACACACATATAGTTGCATGTTCACTGCGGATAACAGGTCTAGCAATTCGAACAACGTCCATTGCCGCTGTGATCCCATTTTGCAATTCAAATCGAGTAGATCCCACACAGTTTATTATCACCAACCGTGTGAGATGTAGTACAAAATATCTTGGAGCACCGTCGGTGTATAGTACGCCTATGGCTTACGCGAGAAGGTGCGTTGGCTACAGTCCACAGCCGGCGTGTCAAGCCAACTAGCTCACTCCCCCAAAACTCCCGCCTCTACATCCCTTGCAATCTCGAAAATATCTACCGCCTGGAGGTTTTAATGTTTGATAGCACACGCTTAGTATGTGCAGACTGTGTGCGATGTCTGTTACTCCCGCTCTGCTTCAGTCCCTTGATTCAAATTTTCAGTAGCCCCGACATTTTACTCCCGCCTCTGCATCCCTCGCAATCTCAAAAATTTCTACTCGCCCTTGATCCAAATTTTCAGTGGCCCCGCCTTGTTACTCCCGCCTAGTAAAATTTTCAGTTGCCGCAGTATTTCCTCAAACACAACCTTGCTCCCCCCTCCCTCCACACACACACCCCAAGACCTCCGCTCACAAAGACACACACAACCCTCGAAACCATTGGTAGGTCGCTGCCATCGTGGGCGCCTCCATCCTCAACCTCTGCCCGTGTGCCGGGGAGCTCGAGGAGCCAATGGCCAAAAAGAGGTTTATCACGGCCTTTTCGCCCTACGCCGGCGAGGTGGCCGCCGAGGTGTCCCCGTCGTCCTCCTCGGGCCCGATCCGTCGTCGCCGGTCCCCCGATCCGCCCGCCGCCGCGCCCCTATGCCGTTTCGAGGACTTCCCTGTCCTCCCTCGGACCCGGCAGCCGACGAAGTCCTACCTCGGGGTCCGGCAGCGGCAGTGGGGGACGTGGGTCGCCGAGATTACAGATCGAGAGACCCACACCCGCCGGTGGCTCGGTAGCTTCCACACGGCCGAGCTCGCGGCCATGGAGTACGACCGCTGGCAGGTCCGCTACCATGGCACGGCGGCTAGGCTCAATTTCCCCTTTGGCACATGTCCGGTCCACCTCATTCCGCCGGAGCCAGGGTGGTGAGCTCGGCTATGTCGCGGGAGGACCGCGAGGCATGGGAGCGCCTCGAGGCTGAGGCCGCCGACGAGGCCTACATGCAAGAGCTCCGTCGGCAGCACTCGGAGCTCGTGGAGGCGGAGCGGGCGATCTTTGTCGGTGCGGAGGGTGGCGAGGTTATCGCGCTCTCCTCCGATGACGAGGTCGAAGGCGACGGTGACGAGTTTATCGCGCTCTCCTCTGATGACGAGGTCGAAGGCGACGGTGACGACGGCGCGGAGGGCGTCGAGGTGGGCCCCCAGGATGAGGAGATCGACGTCTACGAGTGGAGGAGTGCCTTCCCCAATGACCCCGACGACGGTACTGGCCCGGACTCGGCTCGCGACACACCGTACATGACGACGAAGGATTGGCTCGACCTCTACTTTGACCGAAAGTAGTTTAGCTTAGTTTAAATTTATGTTTTATGTTTGGTGATGCAAACTGCCTATGTTTATGTTTGAATGCATGCTACTTTCGGTTGAACCTGCTTTGAACACTATCAAATTGAAGTTTACAACCTTAAGTTTAGGGGATCGACTAGAAAAGGCCAAAAATTGCTGGAGTATATATATCCTTTAACTTTTTAAGGATTTCCTAGAGATGTCCTTATGACTTGTGTATTTCAGTTCTTCACAATGTGATGCTCTATATGTGCAACTATTTGCTGTGTAGTTTAATTTCATCAATAACAGTTTCAACAATACCACTATGAATTACGATATTTGGTTGCTGATAAGGATATTGAAGTTAACATGCCTTTTTGTTTTTCAATTGTTGTTTAGCAACATGCATTGTACTGAATGACTAAATATGCAATCCCATGCTACATAGCAACAAGGAAGAGTGTTACCTTAATGTTCTGATGATGTCTAGATATACATGTAATAAAATCTTATATAATGGGATGGATGGAGTGTTGTACTACATCATTTTTCAATTGTTGTTTAGCTTCTAATATTAACTTGGTGCTTTTAGGTACATATATCATTGCCAAAGATCCACACTTCGACCATTTCTGCGTATGGGGCAATGAGATATTCATGAACCAGCATCAAGTGAGGAAACTGATGAAGATTGCTACTAAAATGGGTCAAAAGATGTCAATCAAACTATTTGTTTACACTTTAGGCAAGACAACAGTGAACTGCATGATGCTAAGTAAGAACCATGTAGCCTTCTTTTTACTGCCCGTAATGAGTTGTGTTAGATGACAATATCTGAATCTTTTTTCTTTTGCAGTGGATCCTGAAGCAGTTTACTCAAGATTACCTCTCAAACTACATGATTGGCGGCCGGCCATCACAAGGGGTTGGACTATAGTCCTGCATGCCTTCTGGATCCAGGAGAGCACAATAGGTCCATTCCGCTTCACCTTGTTCAGCAACTGGAATGTCTGTCGCCTCTTTCTTTACCATCTGTAATAGTACAAGTATAGAACCCTGGTACATCATTCTTTATTTGGTGCTTCTGTAATTCTTAAACATATGTACCTGTGAATCGAATAATGCATTGGTTGTTTGAACCTGATGGATATGAATAAAGCTATAGCCTACTTTCAAGTTTAAATCAGGTACAATTTTAAATAACAGCAATTAAATTAGGGCGAAATTACGTTGTGCAGGTCATTAGGGCACACACAGTTGGTAAAACACAAACGTTTGCGATATACACCATAATCCGAGATGGTTCACAGAGAGGAAATGTGTGCAAGCATGCACACAGTTGCCGTTCGCAAAGCATGTGTGATGTCAGACACTATCACATACGATGTGGGAAAACTAAATGTGTGTGATTGTCTACCTATCGTACATGGTTTATAATCATGAACTGTTTGTGATGTCCCAGGCATAGTAAATCTCCCGTGCCTGGAATCTGCCTAGAATTTGCTTGGAAAGCTCCGGTGCCTAGAATCTGCCTTGTTTTAGGTAGAATCACAAAACTCCGACTGCGATGGCAATGCGAGCACAAACAAGTAGCAAGGATGAAGTTTTTGGGATATTCGAGATATCGGAAACGGTTATATAGGGACAACTGTATGCATCAAGGCTCCCTATCCCCGACAGTTTCTGGGTTGCGTGGGAAGGAACCCCTATCGCCCACACTCACTTGGCGACGGTTCCAAATGCCGTCGCGGAAAGGGGTAAAAAACAATTTGTTTAGGACCGACGCGCACCAGTGATCCCAGTGACAGAAGGGGAACCAACACGTATGTATCGTTGCTACTAAGGATAAAAAGACGAGATCTATATCTACCGCCATATAGATAAATGGATCTTGTCTACATCATGTCACCGTTCTTATTGCATTACTCCGTTTTTCCATGAACTTAGCACACTAGATGCATGCTGGATAGCGGTCGATGTGTGGAGTAATAGTAGTAGACGCGGGCAGGAGTCGGTCTACTAATCTTGGACGTGATGCCTATGTAATGATCATTGCCTGGATATCGTCATGAGTATTTGAAGTTCTATCAATTGCCCAACAGTAATTTGTTTACCCACTGTTTGCTATTTTTCTCGAGAGAAGCCACTAGTGAAACCTACGGCCCCCGGGTCTTCTTTTTCATATATTTGCCTTGCGATATACTTTTCCTTTGCATTTTTATTCAGATCTATTAAACCAAAAAATACAAAAATACCTTGGTGCACTTTATTTATTTGCGATCTATTATTTCAATCTACTACAATTTATCTCACGCCATCTTGCCAATTTCTGGCGCCATTACCCGAAAGGGATTGACAACCCCTTTTACACATGGGGTTGCGAGGTGCTGTTATTTGTGTGCAGGTGTTGTTTACGTTGTGTTGCTTGGTTCTCCTACTGGTTCGATACCTTGGTTTCATAACTGAGGGAAATACTCTACCGTCGCTGTGCTACATCCTCCCTCCCTCTCCGGGGAAATACCGACGTAGTTCTAGCTACCATCAAGGAGAATTTCTGGCGCCGTTGCCGGGGGGGATCAAGTCAAGATAGTCTCCCGGCTCCGCGCCAATTTCTGGCGCCGTTGCTGGGGACGATCTTCAACATAACCAGGTTCCTAATCACAAATCTCATCTCCTTGCAATTTACATTATTTGCCATTCGCCTCTCGTTTTCCTCTCCCCCACTTCACAAAATTTGTCATTTTATTCGCCCTTTCGTTCGCCATTTTCTCGTCAGAGCTCATGTTTGCTTGTGTTGCCATGTGCCTTCTATTTTCTTGCATCTTTGCTTGCTAAAGATCTATTGATATGGATCCTCATCCACTTGCTAATCTTTTCAAAAGATCCAATTATGATGAACCTATTGCTAGTGAATTGAGTTCACTAGATTATCTTTATGAAGTTTTGCTTGAGATTCGTGAATCTGAAAATTGTGATGAAGAAATTTATGAAGTGATTCATGATAACTCCTTGAATGAAAAGCATGATTGCAATGATTTTACTATAAATTCTATTAATGTCAATTGTGCTAATAATATGCAAAACCCCAAGCTTGGGGATGCCAATTTTGCTATGTCCACTACTTGTTGTAATGATCATGATTGGGGTGATTTTTCTTATGATCTTGAAAATTTATTTAAGCCTCGTGATGAATATGTTTGCAATAATATTGAAAGTGGGTTTGGAAGAGCGTTAAATTCAGGTAAAATTAATCGCACATATTTGGAGAGTGTTCAATCTTACTTTTTTTTGATGAAAGTGGATTTTGAGAAGTCGTGACTTTATTTGATGATCCCACTATTTTGGAAGAGTGTCAACTTCGCATGCATGTGGATCATATAGAGAGTATGTTATGTGATAGATATATTGTTGAATTAGAATATGTTGCCACATATAATTATTATGAGAGAGGGAAATATGTTTGTAGAAATTTTCTTGTTAATAAATTACCTCTCTTCATGTTGAGATTGTCTATGTTTTATGCTTCTTCCTAGCATATGCTAGTCTTTGCTTGTTTTGACAATTTATTTGCTTATAAAATGCCTATGCATAGGAAGTATGTTAGACTTAAATGTGTTTTTAACATGTTACATGATGCTCTCTTCGTGTTTCAATTACTATCTTTCATGTGAGCATCATTGAAATATTATGCCTAGCTTGGGGCGTGAAACTATAACGCTTGTTGGGAGGCAACCCAATGAATAAAATTTATTTTTGATTTTTGCTTTCTGTTCTTGAGTGTTTACACAATTATGATATTGTTACGATTGTGTTTTTTTATGTTTAATTAGTGTTTGTTCCAAGAAGAACCAATAGGATATTCTTGGGTGATAGTTGTTTGATCTTGCTGAAAAAGAAAGAAACTTAGTGCTCACGAAAATACTTGTTAACACTCACCAGAGCGTAATAAAATGTTAATTCTTTTTTCATAAGATCAACATAGAAATTATCCAGGTTGTCCAAGTTTTTCATAATTTTTGGAGTTCCAGAAGTATTCGAACAAATCAGATGGCCACAGACTGTTCTGTTTTGACAGATTCTGTTTTCTCTGTGTTGTGTGCTTATTTTGATGGCTCTATGGTTTTCTTTGATGAGTTTTTGCCATAGAAAAGTTGGAATAAAGTAGATATAATACAAAAACAAAATAAGAATTGGTTTGATACAACACTTATAGTAGTGATTTATTTTTCTTACACTAACGGATCTCACGAAGGTTTTGTTGAGTTTTGTGTGATTCAAGTTTTCAAGTTTTGGGTTATCTTACGATGGATGAAGGAAGGATGTAAGAGCCTAAGCTTGGCGATGCCCCGGCATCCCAAGCTAATATCCAAGAATGAGCAACCAACTAAGCTTGGGGATGCCCCCGAGTGGCATCCCCGCTTTCTTCCAACAACTATCGGTATTTTACTCGATGCTATATTTTTATTTGTCACATGATAGGTGTTTTGCTTGGAGCGTCTTGTATGATATGTTTATTTGCTTGTTTTATTTTGTGTTGTAAGTCATCAATCCTTGCTGGACACACCTATTTGAGAGCCAAAATTATGTCATGACTACTTAGAATTGCTCTCTATGCTTCACTTAAATCTTTTACGAGCTAGGACTTGCTCTAGTGCTTCACTTATATCTTTTTTAGCACGGTGTGCTTTGTTGTTTTTGAAGAAAGTCTCTCTTGCTTCACTTAAATTATTTTGAGAGAAAGAAAATTTGGTATGCTCATGATCTTCACTTATATTTGTTTGAGCTTATGAAAAGCAACACATGAAAATTAGTCCCAAAGTGATAGATATCCAAGAAGGATAAAGAAAACAAAATGTCATGAAGATCATTGGACAAAATAAACTTTATTCTTAGTAATAGTTTTGAGATATGATGATGTGATATGTGAGTTATGTTGATGAGTAATTGTGCTTTAGTACGAATATTGGTGTTAAGGTTTGCGATTCCCTATTCATGCACGAAAGTCAATAATGATGCAATGAAAATTATATCCTACTTATGGTGCATTATTCGGTGTTAATTATGCTTAATGCTTGCTTATGAGATTATTCGTTTCTTTGTTGGTCGCTTCCCAATCTTTTTCTAGCCTTCATTTTGCACCAAGTATGATCTCTACTTGTGCATCCAAAATCCTTTAAACCAGTTTTGCCACATGAGTCCACTATATCTACCTATATGCGGTATCCTTTTGCCGTTCTAAGCAAATTTGCATGTGCCATCTCTAATTTTCAAAATAAACTTCTCTTTTGTGTGTTTGTTTCGCTCGCGGAACGGTAACGGTAACGGGTGGCTAATATTTTCCATGCTAGATGTGTTATTCTCAAGATGAGTGTTTATTCACTTGTCATTGCACGAGAGTAAGGCAAAGGTCTTAGGGATGCCCAGTCCCGAAATGCAAAAAAATATTTACTTTATGTTGTCAAATAATAAATTCCTTGGAAAGTGTTGGTATGGAGGGCACCCGTGGATACGACTAGCCATGGAAAGTGGAAGAATGGTGGAAAAAGGAATAATCTTTATTTTTTGTTTGGGAACTGCCTATGGCATATCTAGCATGGAAAGTGTTCGGAACTCTAAGTCGTTTTCGTTGGTGGGATGGATACACCTCCCAAAGTGTGTTTTATCTCTAATATTTTTCGCTTTGAGCTCTCGCACCTCTACAAATCCCTACTTCCCTCTACGAAGGGCCTTTCATTTACTTTATGCAATTTTTATTTTGAAATTTTAGTCTCCATCTTCTCTCACAAAAATCACCAACTAGGAGGCAATATGATCGTGCTCAAGTATTTGGTGTAGTTAATGTTCGAGTGTGTTTCATGAATGGATCCTTGTTTGAGCATGATGGGCTAGGGATAACTTATTTTAGCATTGATATTTTGAAAGACATGGTTGCTTGTTGATATGCTTGAGTATCTAAATTATTATGTAAAAACTAGACTATTGCTCTGAATCACATAAAAGTCCAATTGTCCATGCTATAAAGAAAAGAATATCATATGACTTGATGAACAACACTCCACATCAAAAATTCTGTTTTTATCACTTACCTACTCGACGATGAGGAGTTAAGCTTGGGGATGCTGATACGTCTCCAGAGTATCTATAATTTTTGATTGTACCATGCTGTTTTATTATTAATCTTGGACCTTTTGTAATAATTTTATAGTCATTTTATATCATTTTTTGGCACTAACCTATTGAGATAGTGCCAAGTGCCACTTGCTGTTTTTTCCATGTTTTTTACATCACATGAAATCAATACCAAACGAAGTCCAAATGCCACGAAATTCCACGATGATTTTTTATGGGCCAGAAGGAAGGCAATGGGCCCTGGTTGCACCTGGGGGTGCCCCGAAGGGGGCACAACCCACCAGGGCGCGCCAGGAGGCCCAAGCGCGCCCTGGTGGGTTGTGCCCACCTCGGGTGCCCCCGGTGTCGGTGTCAAAACCGGTGGATCTCGGGTAGGGGGTCCCGAACTGTGCGTCTAAGGTTGATGGTTGCAGGAGACATGGGGCATGATGTTTACCCAGGTTCGGGCCCTCTCTATGGAGGTAATACCCTACTTCCTACTTGATTGATCTTGATGAATATGAGTATTACAAGAGTTGATCTACCACGAGATCGTAATGGCTAAACCCTAGAAGCCTAGCCTGTATGACTATGGTAATGAGTATATCCTTTCCGGACTAACCCCTCCGGTTTATATAGACACCGGGGGATCTAGGGTTACATAGAGTCGGTTACATAGGAAGGAGTCTTCATAGCCGACCGCCAAGCTTACCTCCCACGCCAAGGAGAGTCCTATCCGGACACGGGTACAGTCTTCGGCCTTCATGTCTTCACAGCCCATCAGTCCGGCCCATGGATAACAGGCCGGACGCTCGAGGACCCCTTAGTCCAGGACTCCCTCAGTATCCCCTGAACCTGGCTTCAATGACGAGGATTCCGGCACGCAGATTGTCTTCGGCATTGCAAGGCGGGTTCCCCTTTCCTAACTCCAAGATATTCTTCAGATGTAATGATTGTATCCGGGCTTGTATACACAACTGCAGAGGATATAATATTTCATGAGTCCAATCCGTTGACAACTTTTTGGTAACATGACATCACGCCTGCTCGGCCTATTTTCGAACCGTTAGCTAGCCCGTCGTCTCATGTCTCGAGACGTGGTTTTATTGGCATGTCTTATCCAAGCGGAGATCGTGTCTCCCCTTTTTCAAGGGATTCTTATCAACCCGGACGTGGGTAACCCAACCGTCGCTTGGGTACAACTCCTTGAGAATAGGCAAGTTTTGAGGCCCAGGAGGAGACATTCTATATCCACGGCCTTTATATAGGGGTACAAACCCGTCTTTTTTCTTTCACGCTTGCTTCTTCCTCAACCCTTGCTACCCCGAGTTCCAACACCCGGGTTTCAATCGCCACAAGCTCCAATCATGTCCGGATCCAGCCGTCAAGGCCGGTGGGTGGCTTCTTCTGTCACAGAGGGAGATATTGCAAAGCTTCGGGCGGAGAGGTATCTGACCGCAGAAATCCTTCATCGGCTTCCTGCCGAGGGGCGAGTTATTCCCACCCCCAGATCCGGCGAGAGGGTCGTTTTCGTGTCCCACTTCCTCCATGGGTTAGGGTTTGCACTTAATCCCTTCGTCCGAGGGCTCATGTTCTATTATGGAATAGATTTTCACGATCTGGCCCCGTACTCTATTCTTCTTATCTCGGCATTTATCGTCATGTGCGAAGCCTTCCTCCGAACTCCTCCGCACTTCGGCTTGTGGCTCAAGACCTTCGATGTGAAGCCGCAAGTGATAGAGGGGGAGCAGGCAGAGTGCGGTGGTGCCATAGTGAGCAAGCTTGCCAGCGCTGTTTGGCGAAAGGATCTTTTGCCAAATCTTCCGATTTATGGTAGCAGGGGTGGTTCTATATCAACGAGCCCCTTGGATCCAAGTGGGCAGTTGCGCCCACATTTCGATCCAGCCACCAATTCAGCTTGCATCATGGATTAATAAGGGGTTGGACTGGGGATCAACGGACGAGGTGCGGGCTTTGCAAAGTCGCATCCGAAGCCTCATTGAGAGGGACATCAACATCGTCAATGTTGTTCAAGTAATGCTAGTCCGCCGGACCCTGGCGTGCCAGCGACGGCCTCTCCGCATGTGGGAGTTCAATCCAGAAGGACCGCGGACTCTTCAGCACCTCTTCGGCACTACGCATGAAGGAATGTGGAGGTTATTTTCCAGGAAACGAAAGCAATGGCCGGACACCACCAAAGATATCGGCCTAGACTGTAACCATACGGACATCCCGGTAAGTACCCGTTCGCCGAACATCTCAAAATTAGACACCCATTGGTAAGACACTGACCAAATCATCCTTTTGCAGGGCTGGATAAGGAAGGTGGAACGGATTAGGTGTCCAGCTCCCCTTCCCGAAGACTCAGCTAATCCTGTGTTAACAAGGATGGTGGCCTCGGCAGCATAACAGACGTCGGCAAGGGAGGGTAAAGAGGAGAGTGAGAAGACCCGAGATGACCTTAGAAAGAAAGGTAAGTCGGATACTGAGTCCGGAGAAATCGACCTTTCCTCGCCTGAAGACAGAAGCGAAAGAGGACCCAGTATCCCTTCTCCGAGCAGGAGGAAAAGGGCCACCTCCGAAGGTTGGGAGGGGCGGTCTCCCAAGAGGGGCAAGATGCCACCGTCGAGCGGCTTGGGTTTGGAAAGCGACACCGTTGAACAGCTCCAACATGGGGACAAGCCCTCGACCAAACCGTAAGTGAATCCGGGGTACTTTGATAGCGTCCCGCTCCTTTGCCGTTACTCAAGATATACGTAACGTGCCCGTGCATTTATACAGGTCGGCACAGAGTTTTTCTAGGCAATCCTCTTCTTCGGGAGGTCTCCTCCCAGAGATGATGGAGAGCGAGACGCCTCCCCCAACCTCCTCGCCCAATAAGGCGGACGACTCTGAAGTGTCATCGTGGAGGGTTTTTCTTGATCAATGCTACCTCTTGAGCACTGCGTTGGTTTTCCCTTGAAGAGGAAAGGGTGATGCAATAAAGCAGCGTAAGTATTTCCCTAAGTTTTTGAGAACCAAGGTATCAATCCAGTAGGAGGCCACGCACGAGTCCCTCGCACCTGCACAAACAACTAAAATCCTCGCAACCAACGTAATAAAGGGGTTGTCAATCCCTTCACGGTCACTTACGAAAGTGAGATCTGATAGATATGATAAGATAATATTTTTGGTATTTTTATAATAAAGATGCAAATTAAAATAAAAGGCAAAAAAAATAACTAAGTGTTGGAAGACTAATATGATGGAAAATAGACCCGGGGGCCATAGGTTTCACTAGTGGCTTCTCTCGAGACCATAAGTATTTTACGGTGGGTGAACAAATTATTGTTGAGCAATTGACAAAATTGAGCATAGTTATGAGAATATCTAGGTATGATCATGTATATAGGCATCACGTCCGAGACAAGTAGACCGACTCCTGCCTGCATCTACTACTATTACTCCACACATCGACCGCTATCCAGCATGCATCTAGAGTTTTAAGTTCAAAAGAACAGAGTAACGCCTTAAGTAAGATGACATGATGTAGAGGGATAAACTCATGCAATATGATATAAACCCCATCTTGTTATCCTCGATGGCAAGAATACAATACGTGCCTTGCTGCCCCTACTGTCACTGGGAAAGGACACCGCAAGATTGAACCCAAAGGTAAGCACTTCTCCCATTGCAAGAAAGATCAATCTAGTAGGCCAAACCAAATTGATAATTCAAAGAGACTTGCAAAGATAACCAATCATACATAAAAGAATTCAGAGAAGATTCAAATATTGTTCATAGATAAACTTGATCATAAACCCACAATTCATCGGTCTCAACAAACACACCGCAAAAGAAGATTACATCGCATAGATCTCCACAAGAGAGGGGGAGAACATTGTATTGAGATCCAAATACAGAGATGAAGCCACCTAGCTAATAACTATGGACCCAAAGGTCTGAGGTAAACTACTCACACATCATCGGAGATGCTATGGTGTTGATGTAGAAGCCCTCCGTGATCGATGCCTCCTCCGGCGGAGCTCCGGAAAAGGCCCCAAGATGGGATCTCATGGGTACAGAAGGTTGCGGCGGTGGAATTAGGTTTTTGGCTCCATATCTGGTAGTTTGGGGGTAGGTAGGTATATATAGGAGGAAAAAGTACGTCGGTGGAGCAACGTGGGCCCCACGAGGGTGGAGGGCGCGCCCTGGGCGTAGGCGCGCCCCCTACCTCGTGCCTTCCTGGTTGATATCTTGACGTAGGGTCCAAGTCCTCTGGATCACGTTCGTTCCGAAAATCACGTTCCCGAAGGTTTCATTCCGTTTGGACTCCGTTTGATATTCTTTTTCTGCGAAACTCTGAAATAGGCAAAAAACAACAATTCTGGGCTGGCCCTCCGGTTAATAGGTTAGTCCCAAAAATAATATAAAAGTGAATAATAAAGCCCAATAATGTCCAAAACAGAGTATAATATAGCATGGAACAATAAAAAATTATAGATACGTTGGAGACGTATCAATCAACAAGCTACGCAGGGGATAAAAGAGGCAGTACCCGAAGGTGGATCTCCGACCGTCCGGGATTCTGGTGCTGATAATAAAGGCCCCGGACTGTCTGGCTCACAGCCGACGGTGATTCTGGAGACGGGTGAACGGATTCCTTCAAAGGATGGTTGTGCTCCTAGAGCGGCTTCCGGAGACCCAGAGGCTCCGGATATATTGCGAGACATGTTGCGAAAATCATCTGCCTCGGGGGAACATTGTACCTTGATGGGTACAGTGGTTGAGAAGATTTTGTCTGCGAAGAGCGGATTGAATGAAGCCTTCATGAGCCTGCTAAAAGGTTTCGAGGTTTGTGATATAATGTTTTCAGCTATGTTTTATTTGCAAAGATGCACCTGCGTAAAGGTGGTAGCCCCTGAGACTCGGGTTGGCTTCCACTGGGAAGCGAATAGAGGATCAAAAAGAATTATCAAGGACTGATCTGATGAACTTGAACACAGGCTGTTTCCCCCTTAGCTACTTCCCAGACTATGGATATTGCCGAGCTGCAGCGGAAGCTTGATGTAGCAGGGGATGACCTTGCGTTAATCAATATGCGTCTTGACGAGTCACAAGGTATGTATTCGGGGCAATCCCCATACATTTTTTGTGGTATAAGCATGATGCTAAAGTCTATATGCTGGAATATGCATGGTTGCAGATGGTGCTGCCGTCGTTGAAGTTCTTTGAGCGGAGCTGGCCCGGGCCAAGGAGCAGGCCCGGTGTAGCAATGCGGCTGCCGAAAAGGCATCGGCTGAGTTAAAAGCCGAACAAGCTGCACGGCACCAAGACGAGGAGAAGATATCCACGATGGCGCTCGAAATGAAAAATGCTACTGGCCGCTGTGAATTTCTAGAGAAGGAGAATGAAGCCAAAATGGCTGAACTGGACAAGGCCTTACAAGAGGCGAGAGAAGCGCGGTCGGAATCCAGAGCAGCCCGTGAGGAGATCCGGCAAGCTGGGGAGATTGCGGCTGGTAAACCCTTTCTGCTACAGACTAAGTTCGCCAATCCAAACTATGCTCAGCTTGACCGAGTGTGTAGTTCTCGAGACGAGTTTTTAGACTTGCTGAAGAGTTCTTCCGATGCGGCACAGTATTATCAAGCGTGAGAGGGGTGCGCAATGGAGTAGCTTTTCTGGTCACAGTTTGGCGCATCAAAGCGCCCTCTGTTGCTGAATGAACAGATGTCCCAATGGGCCAAGCTTCATAGGATATCCGGCACTGCCATGAAGAACGTCATAATCCGGTTGTGGCCAATCGAGCCTGTTCCGAATAGCTACTTCGGTTTGGTGCAAAGGCTTGTTAACGCGGTGCCACATATCGATGTTGTGAAGCAGTCGACGTGCATTGAGGGTGCACGGATGGCTTTTGCCCGAGTCAAGACATTCTGGGGGAAGATGAAAGCCATCGATGTTGCGGCGAAGAGTCCACCCAAGGGCAAGGACCGTCCTGAACCGGAGCATTATTTTGAAGACGTCCTAGAGGCCGCCCGCTTGATAGAGGGTCAGTGCTCGAAATACATAATGTTCGAGTGAGGTGTATGAGAATTGTAAAAGACAATTTTATAGTTAATCTATTTTTATGTTTTGCTCGAAAGCTTGTATTCCTCCTGTGCGGCCGTTTTAATATAATCTGAAAGTTTTCCAGTCGTCGACTTCAGCCCCCTCGTAGGAAGTACGGGGGTTTTCAGAAAAGCATTTAATCACTCTTTATCCAACGTCTTGGTCCATGAAGGAGGTGATAATGCGGCGATCTAGGCAATCGGACAATAGGGCGTTAACACTTTCACTTAGCCATAGGAGTTTTATGGTGGGACTATGACATAGCCCCTGGTATGTATGCGGCGTATTATAATATGGTGCCTTACATATTTGATCTGAAAAAGATCCCTCGTGTGACACGGAGAATCGCTAAAGATTCCAATAAGTCGTCAAGTGGTTGACCAGCTCTCGCCGCATCATGACAGTCAGTTTTCGGCTTTCTCTACTAAGGTACTTGACCAGATGAACCGGAAGCACAATCGCAGTAGTTCGCCCTTTACTACCCTAGCCGATGGAGCGGAACGTAGGGTAGCAAGCACAGGAGCCGGGCAACCCAACTATTGACCCAAGACAATGATTCCGAGCTGATGCATATAAGGCCAAACTTGCGACGCCGAAGTACGCTATAGAGTTGTTCGGACTTTTGCTGGCAACTCATTTGTTCCCATACCGAGCCCCTGGCAAGTTATGCCAAGGTATACCTGTGAAACAACCATAGGAGCCATATTCATTCACGAAACAACACGAATGATTAATTCGGATACTGTTTACTGGGACCTGAGCAATATGCCAATGATTACTTTATATATATAAAGACCATAACCCCGGCTATTTGACATGCTCGGGGTCGGAGGCAGAGGAAGAGGCATAGTACAGGCTCGAAATAAAGAGTGCGGTCTACAAAAAGTTATTTTGGACCTCCTGTCGCACGTCTGCGCCGCCTGTCCTCGGCAAGGGGAATCCTTGATGGAAGTAGCCCCTTAGGTGAGTGTACGGATCCGAACTCCAATAGAGTCAGTTTTAGATGTTTGCCCTGTTCGTCACCTGTTTTTAAGAGATAGTGAAGGAAGAAATAAAAAGAAAATAGATAAAAAGTGTTACGGGAATGCTTGCAGGCTTGTCTGTAGTGTGCTTCCGCCAATGCCCATGGTATCTTGAGTGCGTAGTGATGTATGCGCGGTATAAATTTTGCAGGTGTACGAGGTGGGCGGCGGAAGCCGAACTGCTATTTCCGCTCGAGGAGTAGTCGATCCTCGGGTGGAAATTGCTTCTGACCCCCGGTATTTCGTTGGTGAACCTCTCCGTCGTCCCTGTCGCCTGGCGGCCTCCTCCCCTTCTGTTCGGCGTTGAGCTTGCCGGCCTGCTTAAAGACCCAGCAGTTTCTGTTGGTATGATTAGCTGGTTTATCGGGGTGGCCGTGAATCTGGCAGGGTCGGTCCAATATCCCGTCTAGGTTGGATGGTTCGTCTCGGTTCACCTTGAATGGCTTCTTTCGTTGACCGGGCTTGGGATTGCTGAATCCGGCGTTGACCGTTGTGTAGCGTGATCTTTCATTATCATTGCGACTGTTGTGTTTGCTTCGTCGTGGCTTGTCGTTGCCGTCTCGGGTTTCGGAAGTGCCCGGGTCGCTGGCGCTGTTGCTTCTATGAGCGAGCCAGCTGTCTTCTCCCGCGCAAAAGCGGGCCATTAGAGCAGTAAGGGCTGTCATGGATTTAGGTCCTTCTTGACCGAGGTGGCGTGCAAGCCATTCATCCCGGACGCTGTGTCTGAAGGCCGCAAGGGCTTCCGTGTCCAGATATTCGACGATTTGGTTCTTTTTGACTAAGAACCGAGTCCAGAGCTTCCTGGCTGACTCTCCGGGCTGCTCGATAATGTGACTTAGGTCATCGGCATCCGGTGGCCGGACATATGTTCCTTGGAAGTTGTCAAGGAAGGCTTCTTCCAAGTCTTCCCAGCTGCCTATGGAATTTTCAGGCAGGCTGTTTAACCAGTGCCGAGCTGGCCCTTTTAGCTTTAGTGGGAGGGATTTAATGGCGTGGAGGTCGTCTCCACGGGCCATATGGATGTGGAGGGTAAAATCTTCTATCCATACCGCGGGATCGGTTGTTTCGTCGTATGATTCAATATTGACGGGTTTGAATACTTCAGGGAATTCATGATCCATTACTTCATCAGTGAAGCAAAGAGGGTGTGCGGCGCCTCTATGTTCGGCCACACTGCGACGTAACTCCGAAGGAGTCCATTTGCGGTTTTCGGCTCGGGCGTGGCTAGGTTTGTCACGTCCGAATAGGTAGCCATCGTCGCGCGTTGAGGCATGCCCTCGCGATCCGTAGATCGATCTTGCGTGTCCTGCTCTACTGTCCATGTCCCGTCGAAGGTCGTCTGTACAACCATGAGCCGTGTTATTCTTGCCTTTACGGCGAAGTGGGGAAGTCTGGTGTTCGGCTTGAGTTGACTCTTTATCCGGACAGAGTTGTCGACGACCTGCCGCATTGTGTGATGATGGTACGGGCTCCAACGCCTCGTCATCGAACTGAGGTAGCAATCTATGCTTCGGGTAGCTTTTGGCTGGGCCACTAAGGCCGTATTCTTCAGCGGCTAGGACTTCGGTCCATATATCGTTGAGTAGGTCTTGGTCAGCTTGAAGATGCTGCTGCTTCTTTTTCAGGCTTCTTGCAATAGCTATTAGCCTGCGCTTGAAGCGCCCCTGCTCGAGGGGTTCTTCGGGTACGAGGAAGTCTTCGTCGCTGAGGCTTACCTCATCTTCGGAGAGCGTAAGGTAGTTGTCGTCCTCCGAATTGTCACTGGGCAGGGCCTGTTCATCGGGGCTGGCTTGCCCGTTTTCTTGTTCCTCCTGTTCGGATCTTGCTCTAGCAGGGTCTTCATTGTTTTTGGCGTTGTCCGGAGTACTATTTTCTCCGGTGCCAGCGTTGCTGCGATGTGACTTAGAGCGGCATTTAGGGCGCCGGTACTTAGACTATGTCTCAGGGGGTTTATTCTCAACTGGATCTTCTTTGTCATCATCGCTAGCTTTTTTAGGTGTATCAACCATGTACACGTCGTACGAAGAGGTGGCCGTCCCACGTCTAGTGAATGGCGGGTCTTGTCCTTGCTCCTTGTCGGCATCGTCGTCTATATCGTCGATGTCCTCGGAGCCATGATCAAGCATGTCGGTTAAGTCCTCGACAGTGGCTATGAAGTGGGTGGCGGGTGGGAAGCGAAATTCTCCATCATCAGCCTCTAGCTCGAACCGGACATAGTTCGGCCGTGAGTCCCCCGCCAAGGACAGGTTTTTTAATCAATTGAGCACATCGCCGAAAGGGCGAGTGTTGGAAGATATCTGTGGCGCTGAAATCAAAGATTGATGACCGATCCAGCTCTGCGCCCATAGGCGTGTGTGGTTCGGAACTTATAGCCGGAGACGAGTCCAGAATTCCGTTGACGCGGACATTGCAAGGTGCTGAGTCCGTGTGCGGCTCCAACGCCGCGGATTCTGCGGCTTTGGATGGCACAATCTGCTCCGGATCTGAGGTCGTAGCAGTTACAGGAATCATCTCCTGAATATGGTCCAATGATAGATCTAAGTCATGTTCATCGGAGCGAGGGGGAGCGATCGCCGTGGTCTCAAATCCGTTGAAGATCAGGTCTCCACGGATATCCGCGATGTAGTTCAAGCTTCCAAATCTGACCTGGTGGCCAGGAGCGTAACTATCGATCTGCTCTAGACGGCCAAGCGAGTTGGCCCGCAGTATGAAGCCGCCGAGTACGAAAATCTGTCTAGGGAGGAAGGTTTCTCCTTGGACAGTGTCACTATAGACGATCGAAGGGGCCATCGAACCTTTCGTCGACGGCACAGTAGAACTCTCTATGAAAGCACCGTCGGTGTCAAAACCGGCAGATCTCGGGTAGGGTGTCCCGAACTGTGCATCTAAGGTTGATGGTTGCAGGAGACAGGGGGCATGATGTTTACCCAGGTTCGGGCCCTCTCTATGGAGGTAATACCCTACTTCCTGCTTGATTGATCTTGATGAATATGATTATTACAAGAGTTTATCTACCATGAGATCGTAATGGCTAAACCCTAGAAGCCTAGCCTGTATGACTATGGTAATGAGTATATCCATTCCGGACTAACCCCTCCGGTTTATATAAACACCGGGGGGATCTAGGGTTACATAGAGTCGGTTACATAGGAAGGAATCTTCATAGCTGACCGCCAAGCTTGCCTCCCACGCCAAGGAGAGTCCTATCCGGACACGGGTACAGTCTTCGGCCTTCATGTCTTACAGCCCATCAGTCCGGCCCATGGATAACAGGACGGACGCCCGAGGACCCCTTAGTCCAGGACTCCCTCACCCAGACCACCTCTTTTACTCTATAAATACCACAATATTCCAGAAACCCTAGAACAAGCGTCGTAATATTCATCCAGCCGCCGCAGAGTCCAGAACCACCAGATCCAATCTAGACACCATCACGGAGGGGTTCACCACTTCCATTGGTGCCTCTCCGATGATACGTGGGTAGTTCTTTGTAGACCTTCGGGTCCATAGTTAGTAGCTAGATGGTTTTCTCTCTCTCTCTCTCTCTGAATTCTAGATACAATGGTCTCTTGGAGATCCATATGATGTAACTCTTTTGCGTGTGTTTGTTGGGATCTGATGAACTTTGAGTTTATGATCAGTCATATCTTTTTATATCCATGAAAGTTATTTGAGTTTCTTTGATCTCTTATATGCATGATCTCTTATAGCCTCGTATTTCTTCTTCGATATTCGGTTTTGTTTGGCCAACTTGATCTATTTATCTTGCAATGGGAAGAGGTGCCCGGTAGTGGGTTCGATCTTACGGTGCTTGATCCCAGTGACAGAAGGGGAACCGACATGTATGTATTGTTGCTACTAAGGATAAAAGGACGAGATCTATATCTACCGCCATATAGATAAACGGATCTTGTCTACATCATGTCATCGTTCTTATTGCATTACGCCATTTTTCCATGAACTTAATACACTAGATGCATGCTGGATAGCGGTCGATGTGTGGAGTAATAGTAGTAGATGCAGGCAAGAGTCGGTCTACTAATCTTGGACATGATGCCTATGTAATGATCATTTCTTGGATATCGTCATTAGTATTTGAAGTTCTATCAATTGCCCAACAGTAATTTGTTTACCCACCGTTTCCTATTTTTCTCGAGAGAAGCCACTAGTGAAACCTACGGCCCCCGGGTCTTCTTTCTCATATATTTGCCTTGCGATCTACTTTTCCTTTGCATTTTTATTTAGATCTATTAAACCAAAAAAATACAAAAATACCTTGCTGCACTTTATTTATTTGCGATCTATTATTTCATCTACTACTATTTATCTCACGTCATCTTGCCAATTTGTGGCGCCATTACCCGAAAGGGATTGACAACCCCTTTTACACGTCGGGTTGCGAGGTGTTGTTATTTGTGTGCAGGTGCTGTTTATGTTCTGTTGCTTGGTTCTCCTACTGGTTCGATACCTTGGTTTCATAACTGAGGGAAATACTCTATCGTCGTTGTGCTACATCATCCCTCCCTCTCCGGGGAAATACCGACGTAGTTGTAGCTACCATCAGCCTTTTTCTTGTCGGATCTCTTGTTTGCTTGTGTGACCATGTGTCTTCTATTTGCTTGCATCTTCGCTTGCTAAAAATCTATTGATATGGATCCTCATCCACTAGCTAATCTTTTTAAGAGATCTAATTATGTTGAACCAGTTTCTAGTGTTTTGAGTGCACTTGATTATGTCTATGAAGTTTTGCTTGAAATTCATGAATCTGAAAATTGTGGTGAAGAAATTTATGAAGTGATTCATGATAGCACCTTGAATGAAAAGCATGATTGCAATGATTTTACTATAAATTCTATTAATGTCAATTGTGCTAATAATATGCGAAACCCCAAGGTTGGGGATGCTAATTTTGATATGTCCGATACTCATTGCAATGACCATGATTGGGGTGATGATGCTTCTTATGATCTTGTAAATTTATTTATGCCTCATGATGTATATGATATTGATAATAATTTTTGCAATAGTATTGAAAATGGGTTTGGAGAGGTCATGACTTTAGTTGATGTTAATCCCACTATCTTGGAAGATTATAAAACTTTTATGCATGTGGATCATGAAGAGAAAATTTTATATGATAGCTATATTGTTTGAATTTGATTATGATCCTACACGTAATTATTATGAGAGAGGAAAATATGGTTGTAGAAATTTTCATTTTGCTAATTTACCTCCCTTCATGTTGAGATTATCTATGTTTTATTCTTCTTCCTTGCATATGCTAGAAATTGCTCGTCTTGATAATTTGTTCACTTATAAAATGTATATGCATAGGAAGAGAGTTAGACTTAAATGTGTTTTTCACATGATTCATGATGTTCTCTTTGTGTTTCAATCATTATCTTTTATGTGAGCATCATCGAAATATTATGCCTAGCTAAGGGCATAAAACTATAGCGCTTGTTGGGAGGCAACCCAATGAATAAAATTTATTTTTGCTTTTTGATTTCTGTTCCTGTGTGTGTACACAATTATGCTACTGGTATAATTGTGTTTTAATTAGTGTTTGTGCCAAGTAGAACCAATAGGATATTCTTGGGTGGTAGTTGTTTGATCTTGCTGAAAAAGACAGAAACTTTGTGCTCACGAAAATAATTGTTAAAATTCACTAGAACGTGATAAAATGCCAATTATTTTTGCAGAAGATCAAAATAGAAATTATCCAGGTTGTCCTAGTTTTTCAGAAGATTTGTAGTTCTATAAGTATTTGAACAAATCAGATTTCTACAGACTGTTCTGTTTTGATAGATTCTATTTTCTTTGTGTTGTGTGCTTATTTTGATGGCTCTATGGTTTTCTTTGATGAGTTTTTTACATAGAAAGGTTGGAATACAGTAGATATAATACAAAAACAAAATAAGAATTGGTTTGATGCAGCACTTATAGTAGTGATTTATTTTTCTTACACTGACGGATCTCACGAAGGTTTTATTGAGTTTTGTGTGATTGAAGTTTTCAAGTTTTGGGTTATCTTACGATGGATGAAAGAAGGATAGAAGAGCCTAAGCTTGGGGATGCCCTGGCATCCCAAGCTATTATCCAAAAATGAGAAACCAACTAAGCTTGGGGATGCCCCCGAGTGGCATCCCCTATTTCTTCTAACGACCATCGGTATTTTACTCGAGGCTATATTTTTATTCGTCACATGATATGTGTTTTGCTTGGAGCGTCTTGTATGATATGTGTCTTTGCTTGTTTTATTTTGTGTTTTAGGTCATCAATCTTTGCTGGACACACCTATTTGAGAGAGCCAAAATTAGATCATGACTTGTTAGAATTGCTCTCTATGCTTCACTTAAATCTTTCATGAGCTAGGACTTGCTCTAGTGCTTCACTTATATCTTTTTGAGCACGATCTGCTTTGTTATTTTTCAAGAAATACTCTCTTGCTTCACTTAGATTTATTTGAGAGTTAGTAAAATTTTGAAGAAATTCTCTCTTGCTTCACTTCAATTATTTTGAGAGAAAGAATTTTTTTATGCTCATGATCTTCACTTATATTTGTTTGAGCTTATGAAAAGCAACACATGAAAATTAGTTCCAAAGTGATAGATATCCAAGAAGGATAAAGAAAAAGAAAAATAAAATGTCATGAAGATCATTGGACAAAATAAACTTGATTCTTAGTAATAGTTTTGAGATATGATGATGTGATATGTGAGTTATGTTGATGAGTAATTATGCTTTAGTAAGAATATTGGTGTTAAGGTTTGTGATTCCCTATGCATGCATGAAAGTCAATAGTCATGCAATGAAAATTATATCCTACTTGTGGTGCATTATTCGGTGTTAATTATCCTTAATGCTTGCTTATTAGATTATTCTTTCCTTGGGTCGTCGCTTCTCAATCTTTTTCCTAGCCTTCATTTTGCACCAAGTATGATCTCTACTTGTGCATCCAAAATCCTTTAAACCAATTTTGCCACATGAGTCCACTATATCTACCCATATGTGGTATTCTTTTGCCGTTCTAAGCAAATTTGCATGTGCCATCTCTAATTTTCAAATAAAACTTCGCTTTTGTGTGTTTGTTTCGCTCGCGGAACGGTAATGGGTGGCTAATGTTTTCCATGCTGGATGTGTTATTCTCAAGACGAGTGTTTATTCACTTGTCATTGCACGAGAGTAAGGCACAGGTTTTAGGGATTCCCAGTCCCGAAATGCAAAAATGAATTTACTTTATGTTGTCAAATAATAAATTCCTTGGAAAGTGTTGGTATGGAGGGCACCCGTGGATACGGTTAGCCATGGAAAGTGAAAGAATGGGTCAAAAGTAATAAACTTTATTTTCTGTTTGGGAACCGCCTATGTCATATTTAGCATGGAAAGTTTTGGGAACTCTAAGTCGTTTTCATTGGTGGGATGGATACACCTCCCAAAATGTTTTTATCTCTAATTTTTTCGCTTTGAGCTCTCGCACCTCTACAAATCCCTACTTCCCTCTGCGAAGGGCTTTTCTTTTTTACTTTATGCAATTTTTAATTTGAGTCTCCATATTCTCTTATAAAAGCACCAACTAAGAGGCAATATGATCATACTTAAGTATTGGGTGTAGCTAATATACGAGTGTGTTTCATGAATGGATCAATGTTTGAGCATGATAGGCTAGGGATAACTTATTTTAGCATTGATATTTTGAAAGACATCGTTGCTTGTTGATATGCTTGAGTATCTAAATTATTGTGTCAAAACTAGACTATTGCTTTGAATCACATAAAAGTCCAAATGTCCGTGCTATAAAGAAAAGAATATGATATGACATGATGAACAACACTCCACATCAAAAATTCGATTTTTATCACTTACCTACTCAAGGACAAGTAGGACTTAAGCTTGGGGATGCTGATACGTCTCCAATGTATCTATAATGTTTTATTGTTCCATGTTGTTTTATTATCAATCTAGGATGTTTTATAACCATTTTATAGTCATTTTATATCATTTTTGGGTACTAACCTATTGACATAGTGCCAAGTGCCAGTTGCTGTTTTTTCCATGTTTTTTACATCGCAGCAAATCAATATCAGACGGAGTCCAAATACAATGAAACTTCACCATGATTTTTTATGGACCAAAGGAAAGAAGTTGGGCCCTGGTTGCACCTGGGGGGAGTCCCGAGGAAGGGACAACCCACCAGGGCACGTCAGGAGGCCCAGGCGCGCCCTAGTGGGTTGTGCCCACCTCGGGTGCCCCCCGGACCGCCTGTTTGCTCTATAAATACGCCAAAAATCCCAGAACCCTAGGGGAGTCGACAAAATATTCATCCAGCCGCCACAGAGTCCAGAACCACCAGATCCAATCTATACACCATCTTGGATGGGGTTCACCACCTCCATTGGTGCCTCTCCGATGATGCGTGAGTAGTTCTTTCTACACCTTCGGGTACGTAGTTAGTAGCTAGATGGCTTCGTCTCTCTCGCTAGATTCTCAATACAATGCTATCTTGGAGATCCATATGTGTCGGTGTACAAAAGGAGGGGCGCACTTTTGTACCCCTTTACCCGTGCACGGGCAGTCGGAGCCGCACCCACGGCCACGCCAAGAAGAACAAGGGAGGTGAGCCAAGGTAAGACCGAAGCCCGAGGCTACCAGAGTAACGCCAAGGCCAAGACCACAAGAGAGCAGAGGGACGAAGCAGGTTCCCCCGGCAAGACCCTTGCCGGGGCAGCCTCAGCAGCCCCGGCAAAACCCTTGCGGGGCAGCTCGGCCCACACCAACAGAGCGAGCCACCCTTGAGCCCACGGTCCCCAACACCATCATCCACGTGGGGCCAAGGCTCGCGAGGCACCTCTGTGGTGGGATGCAGGTCTTTGTGAAGACATATTCAAGATCAGATGAGGATTAGAAGACGACGATCCTCGGCAAGATCCTTGCCGAGGAAGGCCACCAGACCCCCGGCAAGGTCCTTGCCGGGGACGACAGCGCATCGCGGCAAGACCCTTGCCGGGCCACCCAGCAAGGCCCTCGCCAAGGACGCCAGCCGGGCCACCGCCAGGCCCGCGCCAACCAAGTTTCCACCGTCGGTCACATGCAGCTGCCAGCCCAACCAGTTGGGCAGGCACCTGCGTGGCAACATGCAGCTTCCATGCCAACTCAGCAGACGGCTGCGTGGCGGCATGCAGATCTTCGTGAATGCTCCACCACCGCGCCACCCCAGCTACCTGCCTGCCTACATGGCACCGCATGCCTCGCTGGCCAGGGCGCGTGTCAAAGCGAGGAGGAGCGGCGACAGACGGGACGGGCCTCGCCTCCGTCCCCGATAAAGCAAGGGGACACCTAAGCTACGCATTAAATGCGTCTTGTCCTGTAATACGAGCGATAAGCTCGCAATACTGTACGCCTTTCCACCTCCTGTATGCCACTGTGGCAGCCCCTTTCGCCTATAAAAGGAGGCCCATGGCATACTGGAGAAGGATTCGGCTCTTTCGAACTACACGCCCACCACAACTAGTTCGAGAGCTCAAGAACTCTCTGAAATACACCCACCAAAGCAGGACTAGGGTGTTGCGCATCCTCGCGGCCCGAACCTGGGTAAACGATCTTTGTGCTGACTACTGATCCTGGTCTTCTTGCAACCCTGCGCCCCGGCAACCGTAGTAGGGATTCTTGTGATCCCATAGGTGTCGTTCCACACCGACATCTTTGGCGTGCCAGGTAGGGGAGCACAATTTTGAGAATCTGGCCTAGTAGCTAGCCTAGCGGTTCGTCATCGCCCTGGCTCCTGAGAAGAAGGCGGCCGGAAGAACGACGCCGGCGCGGCGACAGAAAAGCTAAGTCATTCAGAGCTTTGAGTTATTTCCTTCTATATATAAGGTTATCGTCCTCGGAGATTTTGCATATGTATGAGAAACCTGCACGCAAAGGGGCCCTCCTGCGATTGGCAATGCCCTTGTTCTGTTTCGAGTCCGCTCAACAGCTCAGGCGGCCGCGTCGAGAGTGGCGGGGTAGCCTTCCGCACCTGGCAACGCTCCCGATTCTGACTCGAGTCAAGCTCGACAGTTCGGGCGGCCGCGCTAAGGGCGCCAAGGTGGTTTGCCCGGTAGCAAGCACACCCGGCAGGCCAATGGGTATCCGTCCCCAAGACGCCGCCCTGGGCTTATGCGCCGGCAAACCTACCCAGTTAACGTAGGGTGGACCTACAAAGGAAAATCGAACAGGAAAATAACATGCATGATACTAAAAGTGCTGCAGAGTCATATTACATCAAATTGTTGCTGCGGTTCTAACTAGAGATAGCAATTGTCCTGGTTGTGAACTTGCAGCGGCGATAAGAAACGGGGTGCCTAGTCCCGGCGCTGGCCCTCCACCCTCAGAATTCCGCTGACACGGCTGATGATGGGCTTGATGCGCTCCCTGAGCGGCGCGAGGTCAGTACCCTCCGGCAAGCTCTCCAGCACGGCGTCGAAGTCGAGGTCGGGGTACCAGTGTGCCACCTTGGTGAGAACCTTGGTCATGGCGCCCTGGCAAAGCCTCCGGGACTCGTCGGCCAGCGAGGCCACCCGGTTGGCATGAAGCCGCTCCAAAGCGCCGACAACCTTATCAAAGAACAGGGTCATGCTGCAGTTGGCGCTGACGCTCCACTCCGGGACATACCTCACGTCCGGCATCCCCATGATGGCCAGCTGCGCGGCGCCCTGGTTGGCGACGGTGGCGAGGCGGTCGAGCGAGCGGTTCTCGCCCTCCACGTGATCCGCGAAGTTGAGGCCCTCGTTCTTCCGCAACTGCTTCTCGGCCTCCAGCTACTTGGCCAGGGTCCCCTCTCGGGTTTTGGCCTCCGACAACACCTTCTCGAGACCCTCCAGCTTCAGCTTGAGGTCTTTGATGGATTTGTTAGCCTCGGAGAGCTCCCCGACCCTGCTGACGGCCGCGCCCTGCGCCCTCGTCAGGGCGCTGTTGAGCGTATCCTTCTCCTGGGACAGCTTCAGGGCCTGCTCCTTCAGCTCGTCCCGCTCCGCCTCCAGCTCCTTCATCTTGTCGGCGTGAACCTGGGTCTGGGCATTGAGTGCCTCTTTGTGCCTCTGCTCCAGCTCACTGGTCCGCTACAAGACAAGCTTCTCCACCTCTTCATCCTTGCTGCGAAGCGTGGCGGCAAGCTTCTCCTCGCGCGTGGCGAGGTCCTCCTCCTGGGAGTCCAGTGCGGCCTCGTGCTGGGTCCGGACGGCCTCGGCGGCAGCGGCCAAGCCCTTCGCCATCTCCTAGGCCTTCTCGATGTCGGCCAGCTTCATGGTGAGCTCCACATCGCGCTTGGCCAGCTTGCCCTGGGCAGCGTTCAGCTCCTTGTGAGCCTCGCGGAACTAGTCCAGCGTCTCGGCAACGCGCTCCTGGAGGTCCGCCTCCGCCTTCTCCACCACCACCGTCCTGGACTTAACCTTGTCCTGGCGGGCGCGGTGGAGCGCCTGGAGCTTCCGGAAGCTGGCGCCCATGGCGTTGAGGAGCCGCTCTTCCTGCGAGCCGTCGCCACCAACGATCGGCTCGTCGACGACTTCAAGCCCGGCAGCGGTGAGCACTTCGTCGTCGAACACCTCTCCCTCAACGGGTGTCCTGGTGCTCGACGCGCCTAGAAGGTGGACGAACAAGTCGTCACTCACCCTCAGGTACTTGCCGGAGCCGGAAGCAGCAGAAGAGGAAGGCTGGTCGTCAGCTGCCGCCTCCTCCTCCTCTGCAGCGGCCCCGCCTCCCTCCCCGGCAGGCCCCTTGCCGACCTCCCCGGCGGGCCCCTTGGCGGCGTCCTCAGCAGCGCCCCTGACGGCCTCCTCCGCAGCGATCTTCTCGGCGTCCGCCTCGGCGGCCTTGGCAACGCCCTCGATGACGGCGTCCACGTCCTCCGGGTTCGCCGAGGAGGGATCTGGACACCAAAGAAGGGAGTGAGGCAAGGCCAGGACCAAGAGCCAGAAAGAAAAAGGAAGAGGGATGAACGGCAAACGACTTACCAGTGCCAGCACCAGGCTAGGAAACGGAAGTCCCCTCCCCGCCAACATTTGACGTCGAGGCAAAGCCACCGGCGCCCAAGTTTTCCTCCTCCTCCTCCATGTGCGTGGGCTCGGTGCTTGGCGCCCTCGCCGGGGACGCCCCTCGGGGCGGCGTGGTCGATGGGGGCAGCATGTTGGGAGTAGCCCTCTGCGGCTCATCCTGCTGCTGCTCTCCTCCTGCATACCTGGCAAGGTCAGCACCAAAGTGTCGTGCCCCTGACACATGTCGACGGGGGAAGAGTGATGAACTTACGCTGGGGCTATGTCGGGGGCTGCTGTTCGGGATGCTCAACACCACCAGTGGCGCCCTCGAAGTACCAGCCGGGGGCTGGCCACCCGCCGAGACCTTGGCCCTCTTCACTCTCTGGGCGAGCATCTCCACGTCCCTGCAAAGACGAAGACAAGTCAAGACGAGCGACGCGGATTGAGGAGGCAGAGATAACGAAAGGGAACCAGATACTCACTCGTCGTCCGCCTCCTCCTCTGCTGTCTTCCTCTTCCTCCTCGGGCTGAGGGATCCATAATCGAAAGTGAACTTCGCGTCAACATCCGCCGGAGGAGGGGAAGGAGGTGGTGTCTGGACACGCGTGGGCGAAGAAGTGGCGGCTGTCTTCTTCTTCACCGCGGCCTTCGCCGGCTTCTTTGCCACTGCAGCCCTCGTGTGGCGCCCGGACCCCTCCAAGGTTAGCTGCGGCCGCGCAGCCCTGCTGGGCCGGACCAGCTCACCGAAACTGGCCTGCCGCAGGACTCGCCCTCTCCCCATAGCCGGCGTCGGGCCTGCGGCCTCGGCCACATCCTCCGACGACTCGCCGACCACATCTTCAACCAGAGGAGCCTCGGTGCCGGCGCTGCTGGCTTCCCCGGCGGCCGCCGCCCACCGGGCGAGCTCCTCCTCCTCTACGGCCGTCGCAGCCTTGTCCTCCACACCGCTAGTGCTGCCGACTTCCTTGGCAAGCTGTTCCTCCCTCGCCCTGGTGGCGATGTAGTCCAGTTCCGCCTGGGTGGTGTCCTGGACAAGCAGTCGCTCGGCGTCGGCGTTGACGTACCCCTGGTGCAGAGTATCAAAGAACTGCTGCACCTCGGCGCCCTCCGGCTCCTTCCAGCTCGGGTCAGGGCCATGCACGTTGAAGTCCGGCATCATGGCTATGATATCGGACCGGCGCGAGTTATTACACAACGGGACCACCCCCGTCGACAGCTTGAACAAAGGCCCCTTGATGACCTTGCCGGCCTTCGCGGCGGCCCTCGCGACCTTGCCGGTCCGCTCAACCTCGCCATGGCGGCCCACATCAAGCTGGAAGAGCCGCTGGCAGAAATGGGCGTGTCCCATCACTTTGAAGTTGTGGTCGAGGCCGGGACGAAGCCGCATGATATCGGCAGGGTTCTTGAAGAGCCAGGCTGGCCTCCCCTTGTTATGAAGTGGAGCGATCCGGCGGCGGATAAACTCCGCCCCGATCGTCTCAAGGGTGAGCCCGGCCTTGGTGAGCCGGAGGATCCTGGTGGTGGCGACCATGAGCTTCTCGTCGTCAGCGTCGACGTCGCTCCAATCGCTTCTGCGGACCGGCGGCGCCCGGCGAACTTCGCAGAACGCCGGCGGGTCCTTCTCCTCGATCCAGCACCACCGGCCTCGCCATTCTTCCCACCTCTCCTCCATGGCGCCCTCCGGATACGCTCCCTTGGACCTTGAGACCCAAGTGATGCAACCGGAGATGGCGCCCCCTGGTTAGATCTGAGGGGAGAAGAAATGGCGAAAGAGCGTCGTGTTGGGGTGCACCCCGGCGAAGCCCTCGCAAAGATGTGCGAAAAGGGCCATGCACGCCACCGCATTCGGAGTAAAATCCAGGAGGCGGAAGCCAAAGGTATGCATGACGTCGCTGAAGAAATCAGAGAATGGAGGACATAGCCCGCAGGAAAAATAATCGACAAAG